>NW_026776320.1:928436-1237915 GCF_030936135.1 Gavia stellata | reverse complement strand
GCCTAAGAACTTCTTCAGCGTGTTTTATATGTTTCCCCTGGGAGGATAGGAGTCCCCTTTCTTTCCATATGGCTCCATGGGCATGGACTACCCCAAAAGCGTATTTGGAGTCCATCCAGATATTAATCTTTTTGTCTTTGCCTAGCTCCAACGTTCGGGTTAAAGTGATTATTTCTGCTTTTTGTGCCGAGGTATTTGGGGCAAGGGCTGCGTATTCTATTACCTGATTCACGGTGGTTATTGCATACCCTGCTCTGCGGACGCCTTGTCGAACAAAGCTACTTCCATCTGTGTACCAGGAATCCTCAGCGCCTTCCAGTGGCTCCTCCTTTAGATCTGGTCAGCTGGAATAGACCGCTTCAATCGTTTCCAGGCAGTCATGTGATACCGGTTCTCCCGTGGTTCCATTGAGGAAAGTTGCTGGATTGACAATGTTAGTAACAATTATTTCCACATCATCCTGTTCCACCAGAACAGCCTGATATTTAAGGAATCTCTGCAGTAAGAGCCAATGCCTCCCTTTCACCTCTAATACTGTGGATACAGTATGAGATGTCAGCACTGTAATCTTTTGGCCCAATGTAAATTTACGTGCTTCTTGAATATTTAGCACCGATGCTGCTACCGCCCTTAAGCAGCTATGCCAACCTTTACTTACTTCATCAAGTTGTCTGGAGAAATATGCCACTGCTCTTCTATATGGTCCCAAGTTTTGGGCTAAGATTCCCAGGGCTATTCCCTGTTTCTCATGGGAGAACAACCAGAATGTCTTAGTAATATCTGGTAACCCCAAAGCAGGGGCTTCCATTAATTTCCTTTTCAGTTGCTGGAATGCTCTTTCTGCTTCCCCATTCCAGGTGAGGTCTTTTGGATTAGATTTTAACAGTTTATAGAGTGGTCTTACCGAGAGTCCGTAGTTATAGATCCATAGACGACACCACCCCGTCATCCCTAAAAACATATGGAGTTCTTTAGTTGTCTGTGGTCGAGGAGTTTGGTAGGTGGCCTCCTTTCTTGCTGTTTCTAGGGTCCTTTGGTCTTCAGCCACTAACAACTCACATGGTCTTTTTATTTAGGGCTTAGCCGCAATTTTACTCCCTTGAAGCATGACTGACTTCACTGAAGTCAGACGTACCCTGGGGAAAAACAGATTCCAAGCAAGAGAATTATAGAAACCAGCTCCACACCAGGAAGACTCACCAACCTTGATGGAGGCGTTTATACCTGCATCCCGATTCACTGGGTTGTCCACAATCCCGGTGGATCATGGAGCAGCAGAGAGGCAGATGTTGTTCAAAGGGAACACTCATAAGCCTTCCACAGCTAAACCACAGATATTCTGCATGCAAGCAACTGCAAGCCCAATGCAGGTGACTTTACAGAACCATTTCCCAGAGCCTGCCTCTTTGCTAAGGGGTTTTCAAGGTGCTGTGCACCTCCTGACCGCGCTACTCATGCATTTCTAGCTGAGCTACAGCACTCAGATACTTCGCTGACTCATGCTCCACCAAGGACGAGACAAAACGTTCCATTTGTACCAAATGCTGATTCTGCTGTATAAATCCCCACGTGCTCCTCACCGAGCAGCACTCACCCCTCTCCCAATGCCCTGCACAACCCCTGCAAGGGGCACAAAACCCAGTTCAGAACCCTGCCAGGGAGGTACTGAAGCTGTGCAGAGGACCTCTCGCTGGCAGAGCTCCCTACTCCAGACACTCGCCTGTTCAAGGGCAAGTCAAGGGACAAAGTATTGGACATCAGTGCTCTCGGGGGTTATGTCACCCTACTTCTACTTGTGGTGATGTTCACGTGTTGCTCTGCTGCCTCTCAAAACTTGAAGAGCAGCACTTTGCCGCCCTTCATGGGCGCCCGTTTACCTCTGCCACCCCAAAAATGAACACTAATTTATACTAATAAATCACATTTTAAGGCACCAGTGTACTTTGCAAAGCCTACCTCAGTGAGATTAAGCTCTTGTGTCACTTGGGTAGCATAGAAATCTGCCCTAGGCCAACCTAATTTTTACCCTAAATAAGGTTCATGTGAAGTAATTTCTCAGTCCCTCCAAAGGAACAGATTATTTCAGAAGCATGGGGAGCCAGGCACCACAGGGCACTTCCTCTTTAGTTTTCTATATCCATACTGTTTGAGGACAGGACAAAGTGTTAAACTGAATCTAAGCTGCAAATGGAAGATGAGAAAACAGCTCTGCCCAAAGAGATCTTGCACCTCTGGCCTGGTGCAGAAACACCAGCTGGCTCAGAGCTATGCCCTAACCTGGCCTCTCCAACCAAGTCATGCGAAAAACAGTGCTCAGAGGTGGCAGGATGCTGATGGAAGGAGTCAGCCTGCCTGTATTTGTCTGCCTGCAATGCTTCCTCCCTTCCGCGCCATGGACTAAATCCTCTGTATTAACAAGCCTCCCGGTAACAGCACTGACCCTTCACATCACTGCACTGAGAATCAGACTTGCCAGGGCCACAGCACTGATGTTCAAACCTCCAAGCAAATGCATGTGTGGCACGGAATAGGTGCCAGTGGACAGAGCAACCACAATAACAAGCATGAAGACACAGCCACACCAGTACTACTGCCCAGTACCACTGCCAGTACTACAGGCTCTGGAGTAAGGTGTCTGCCTGCAGACTGTATCTGCCCCTTTATTGCTAGACATGCTCTGCCAGGCAGATGTCTCACTGTCATCTGCAGCACACCACCCTCCTGCTGAGTTAAGGACATCTAGAGCTCAGTGTCTCTGCACCAGGCTGGCCACCTGCCACGGGCACAGCACTCCCTCTCCCCTAGACTCGCAGCTGGATCACAGGCAGGCAAGTATGCTCAGGGACAGCACGGCTGCAAGGCTTGGAAACACAGGGGATGAAAAAGCATCATCTTTGCTCCAGTCCAGAGCCAGGCAGGGAAGTGGCTGCCAGATGGGAAAGAGAAAAGCTCTCTGGATCTACTTGTGCCTCTAGGATTTTCCATAAGAATTAAACTCCTACCACTGAGATGGCTAAACATCTTATCAACACCCCTCCCTGACACTTTCCCACTCTTCCACCTGCACCTTCCCTCACGAACATTCAAGAAAGCGCAGGGAGGGAAAGCACAGCCTGCGAGTCCCTGTGCAGCGCCTAGCAGCACCATGCAATGCCAAGATGTGACCAGCTGCAGACTGCCTGACCATAGCCTGGAGCAGACCTCACAGCAGGGGGTGGACTACAACCGGCATGCAAAAAAAGTGATTACTTTAGACACCACGTTCAGCTGTGTCACTACTGTGTCCAACATGATATACATTAAGGTGACTGCAGTTTTCGAAGGTGGTGGTCCTCAATCTGATCAGGCTCACTTCGGGTCCTCCAAATAACAGGTCACTTTTAAACAGACCTTTGTATCTATAATTAGTGGAGCAAACCCATAATTATGCAGCAACGGACAGATACTAGAAACCGACACCTTGAGAGGCTGCCCCACCACAGACAGTAGACTCTGTTAGCCCTGAAGCCAATAGACATTACGTCAAATGTGCCAGCGCTGAAGGATAAAAACAGCCTGAAACACACAAGAGCCTCCAGCCTATGAGAGCATAATCTTCACCATGAGGAAAGAGTTTCCCCCAGTTCCAGATCCAGTGCAACCCCACCAAAACCAGGATGGGTCCTCAAAACCCACACCAGATGCCCTGGTCTGAATCCGGCCCTGCAGGTGCAGCTTCCCCTGAAGGCACCAACCTCTTGGCACCTCCAGTCTCACCTTGTTCTCCTCAGGGGTGAAAAGGATGCAGAAAGTGGAACACATGCCAGGTGCTACCTTACGGTACACAACCTTGGGGCCGATCAACTTGAAATAAGGCGAGCTCTCCAAGACGACCTTCACCAGCCGAGGAGCCTGCAGGAAAGACATGAAACTGTGACTTTGCCAGTTGTGGAAACACGAGGAGAAGAGACCTGGCCATGCCCTGGTGACATCCTTCCTCAACCACCTTTCCAAAGCACTTTTAGCTCTCGAGGTACATGCACATAATACACAAGGGTGGACCTGAATCCCTTCTGCCCGGGCAAAATAGCTCCAGGCCAGAGGCAGTAGGGCAATGCCCTGCTGTGAAGGAAGTGCCAAGCAGATAAGACACCAGCAGCATGGCGATACGATACCCAAATCAAGTCATCCGCATATTCAACAAGCCCATAGAACCTGCTTGCTTCTGCCTGCGCACATCCATGCCATCACGCCTCTAGAGGGGGAATGTATTATCTGAAGGCAAAACAGGACATGTTATACTGGGGCAAGGAAGAAATTAACTTCTAACCTACCTGGTTTGAGCGGGGCAATCAAGCTGCAGTGCTACAGAGTTGTGCAGGCAGACCAACAAGAGAAGGAGACCACAGACATTGTGGCCTTACTGGGAATAAAAGCAAGCTGAGGAGCAAAAGGAGGAACATAGGAAAACAAAGGGACAACCCCACAAACAAGGAGATGGCTAAGAGAATTTAAAGGGGGCTGTAAAGAAGCAAGGAAGAAGCATGATACTCTACAAGGAAAGGTTGATGCAGAAGACCGAGGAGTCAACTTACCCAATTAATGGCAAGCCAGACGACCCCCCAGCCTATGCCTATCAATTATGGGCTTCAAAGGCATTTTCTGAGATACATGACCAGCACTGACTCACACTGTGGTTTCATTACTAAAAGCCAATCTCAGCTCTCCGGAGGCTCTCACTGCCTGCTGATTGTAGCCAGGCAGCTGCCAGTGCAGGCAAGGCAGATTTCTGGGCATTCCTCCCCACACCCGGGAGTCCCTGCAGGCACCCTGCTGCAAGTTTCTGCCCTCTGGGATGCCACAAGCACAGAGACAGCACACAGGTGTTTTCTAGCACACGGATATCAACCCCTGAGCACCAAATCTCATCTCAGAAAGTCTAAAACAGGTGATTTTGACTGACAGGCAGCTTCACTGAGAAACAACGAACCCACATGAGGCTTGGCAAAAGTGGAGATTCATTCTGCACCACCCACCCGAGCCTGATAACCCACGGCCGAGGCAGTCCTGAACTCTCCAAACGCCCTTTGCTCCCAGCAATGCCCTGAGGCAGCGGGTTCCCAGGGCCAATTTCACACTGCAGACAAACATTTTGGTCACCAAGTCCCTTGGGAGAGGAGTGCACATGGCCAAGACCTTCAGCAAAAGCCACCCAGAAGATGTGAGGGTGGCGAGGAGCAGCCTGAAGACAGAAAAGCAATTTTATAACACACAAGTAAGAGCAGTAAGTGTATGGCGAAGCGCTTCTGTATTTGAATGATTACAGAGCCTCTCTTTGGAATATACTTTGCTGTCAGCTGGATTTTGATGGAGCAGACAACCTCAGGCTACCATGCAGTATAAGTCAGTGTGATTCAGAGGAATCTGGGAAACTGGTGAGAAAACTTTGAGACACAGCACCATGTTGCTTTTCTCTAGGACATTCCGAAAAGCCAACAACATACGGATATGATTTAACCTCTCTTGGCATTATCATCTCTATCTGTGTGTACTTAAATATGCCAAGGATTTTCCTTAGAGCTGATCTTTCTTTTACCACAGTGCTGTCCAATGGTTGAAGTCTTACTAGCTTCAAAACTAATTCATTGTGGGGAAAAAAAAAAAAATCAACAGTTCACACATTGCCTCCCCTTTACAGGGCATACAAATCCCAAGGTGCAGCTGTACAAGTTTATGATTTTTTACTGGGAATGGCAAAAGTGTTGATGCAGATGCTCCTTTCCACTTGAGGAAGCAGGAAAAGAGCAAATTAACTGTTTGCCTGTTGGCTGCTACTTGGCAAAGACAAACATTTTGAAGTGCCACATGGATAACGGAGCAGCTGAAGCCAAAAGACTTAGTGGGAATGAGCCATAGGGAAAGAGAAACTGAGGCACACTTTAATCAGGAAAGAGGATACCTACAGCTAAGAGTGCCCAGAATCACTGTGGACCACACAAATGGTATCCCTGGGGCATGGGCATCCACACTGCATTATTCCAATATCCCCGAGCTGAACGCCAGACCAGGGATGGTGCAGCACTCTCCAGGAGTAACTGAGGGACCACGCCTGCATCCTTCCTTGCCAAAGGGGCTTCCATTTTCAACTGTGTCCATGTCAAAACCTGTCATCTCCGAATATACTTCGACTTCTCTTGCTGTTCTTCCACCTGCCATATGCCCCGACAGCTTTTTTTTGTCCACCTGTTTGTTCCCCCAACAGGCAGATTTGGAGAAGGAGTTAATTCACCTGCTCTTGTGCACACTTCCATCTTCCCATCCTGCCCTCCTCTCATGGATACATCTTACTCTTCAGTACACAAGAGTGTCTTTAATTACACCTTTCTTTTTCTGACCCTTCTCTGCTGCCAGCACACTTACTGTTACATGTCAAGAGAAACCCTTGCCTGTACAATGTTCTCTCCCAGAGCACCTTCTAACTCAGCTCCTTTCCTCGCTCCTGTCTTTTCCCACCAGCTTGCTCTTGGCACATGCCTCACTCCAGCAAATGTTTCCCCTGCTGAAATTCAAAAGGTCTCAATTTTCCTCTTTACAGTGGAACAAAATTGCTGATATTTTTCAACTTTTCCCTTCTCAACTTCCTTGGGAAATCTCAAAACAATCACAATTTTTTCAAGCAAAGGTGGAGACCTTCAAGAGCATGTTACTGTGGATGGGCTGTGGTTCTCCAAAGCGAAAGCAGAGAGCCACGTTGCCTTAGAAAAACCTGGGCAGAACTGAATTAAACTTAGCAGGAGCCTAAAGTGGCCCCTAAAGGCCTCCCACTGCTCCTCCTAAATCAGTCCGTTTCCACTGCTGCTTCAAAACACCCTTCCTGGAGTGCTAACACCACTAATTGTAACATATTCCAGCATAAAGCGGAGAAGACACAACCCCTGTGCTCTGACACTGAGCTGCACAGAGGCAGCTAAACAGGTTGTGAGAGGCAGAGATGCCCTGCCAGAAGCCAAGGTTAACCAAGGAGCCACCAAGACGTGATACACGCTCGAGGTCAAGCATGCGGCTGGCAAGAACTGTACAGCCCTCAACATTCCCCTCAGTCCGGGGCTCTCGAGGGGAAGGATGCTGACTAGAAAAGCTCCTTGCTGCTAGATACCACCAACACATGGCCAAAATCAGGGGGAGAAGCCCCAGCATGGGAAGATTTCCACCATCTTGCAAAATAAAGGTGGTGAGGCTTTTTATTCTGACATGCTGTGCTGCGGCAGATACCTTGCTATGCTGTATACCACGTGAACTACACTGCTCTCCTCTTCCAGCACAGCGTTAAACCTCCACCTCCCAGCACTTACCTTGTCGGTGTTCCTCAGAATCAGCGGCGCTTCATAGACCTCGCAGGGGACGTAGCTCTGAAATACCACCTCGGATGGGAAAGGCTGAAACAAGCTCTGTTCCAGGTCAACTGAGGAGACCTGGAGATGCAAGAGAGGGCAGTGAGAGGTTCAGCTACTGGGAGAAAGATTCATGAATGAGACTCCTATATTGATCTCCAGTGAAGTACAGTCTCTTGGTGAGTACGTCTGCCCAGCTCACACTAGGGAAGCAGGAGCTCACCCACCTGTGTTCTGAGCTCAGCACCATGCTCAGCAGGCTCAAGCTAAGAAGCTCTTTTGGGAGGTGTTGCTACAGGTTTCCTTCTCCAAAATGCAAGGCAGCGCTTACCTCCAGCAGAGCCCTGTGCTAATGGGGTCACACAGCGCCGGAGCATTTACTGAAAGAGCCACGAGCGCTCACGGAGAAAGCGAAACCCAAGAATTTACGTGAGACTCCATGGGAAACCATTTTGGGATGATCTTTACTCTGAGACAGAGCCCCACACATCCCCAAATACATTTTTTGATATAGAGCCTAGAAACCAGTAAGAAGGGAACAGTACCAGGGGGGGTAAGGCCAACAAGAAAGTAACACACTAGTTAGGAAAAAGACAAGTGAGGTGAACGGTGGATGGTGATAAAGTTTAGCTCTTTTCTCAGCATTACTGGGCAACTTGAACAAGACTGGACTTGGTATCTCCTTTTTCCATGGGCTTTAATGGGATGCTTTTTTGTATTCTGGTTTTGCTGTTGTATTTCATACCACTGCAGAAGCATGGCTGAAAACATACACAAACAGCAAATGCTTACAGAGCAGAGGCATTACTTTGAGGAAATTCCTCCCTGCTTTGCCTCCCCTGTTCCAGCTGCACTTTTCCCACTCAAAAGACACGGGCAGGTCTCCTGCTTCTCCACAGAAGTCAGAGTCGCGCGGAAGCTAGTAGCTACGCCACACTGCCAGTTAGTTGTGCACTCGTCTGACACATTCCCAACCTCCCGTGCTGTCTAGGGCAATCCTTAACCAATTTGTTACAGGTCTCTGGCTGGCAATTTCCCACTCAACAGCCTACCTCAGTTATCTACCCATTTGGACTGCGCGTTGTACTGAGCAGTCCTGTAAAGAAAAGCAGCTTTAAACATACATCTGAGTAAACACTGAGCCAGATAGAGCACATCCACGCCCCTCTGCCCAGGGTCATTCCCCTGTATATATGGCAGCCTGCAAATTCTAACACCTGCAAGGGTCCCACACATTGTTCCAACCCACAGCATTAATGCAGTTGGTTTTGTTAAATCTTTAATACTTGCCATAGGCCTTCAGCCTTCGAAGGCCAATGCTGCCACCGCTGAGGGAGTCCTATGACCCCAAGCATTTGACAGAGGCTACACCAAAGCGAGATGTGGCTATTTCAGCAGGAGGATGGAAAATGGCAAGATCGCACCCTGGTGTCCTGCCCCAGCCTTCCCCCAGTATCGGGCTTTAGCACTGGTAGCTAAATTCCAGCAAAACCCACCAAGTTCACCAGAGGTTATCTGTATTGGCTACTAAGCATATCAGGACTTCAATGTCTCACCGGGGAAAAATGTTTTACCTTTCCCCCAGCAGAAGGCAGAAGGAACTCCACCACCACCAGCAGTTTGAAAGGACAACAGGACCTAGTCACTGAGTTATTCAGATAAGCTGGAGGCGAGCCTGTCACAAGCACGCACCCTCTTCAAATGCCACATCAAAGAGCAAGGAAAAGGCTACCTTTCAATGGGAGCTTTCACTCCTCTCTAGAAGCTGGATAATCCGGGGCCGCCTCATCTCCCCAGTGCTGGCCAGCCTCTGCTCCGTGGTGAGAGACATATCTCTTTCAGGAAGGCGGAGGGAGTCAGCTGAAATGCAAAACACCAGCAAGAGCTACAGAAATGCCTTTCTTCAGAAAGACTTTTCTTGGTCAAGTGCCACTGATGAATAATTTGTGATCACAGCCACCTGGATAGTCCTGGAAGTCCCCAAGTTTCTGCTGAAATATTTAACACCAGGAAATTAATGATATAGAGCGGAATACACACGCTCTAACCAAGTGGCTCTGCCCCATTAGCTTCTCCTTCATGATTCGATGTGACATGTTTGGGGGATTACTTCTCTTTGGGCATTTGTTTTCTCTTTAGTTTTGCTGGATTGAGCCAGACTGAGCCTTTGAAGAGAGTGGGGAGGAGTTATCAGAAATCCCTGAACTCCATCCTTGCACAACGCTCACAACCAACACGTGTGTGGAGATGTCACACAGTCATGCCAGGACCTGGAAAATTCAGAAGGCTCAGCAGCACAAATACAGGCACAGAGGGGCCCTTCAGGGCCCGTGAGCTTGGCAAAAGCTGCGCTCAGGAAAAAGTTAAGGTGAGCACTTTGCTATGGCCCTTAAGCATCCAGATCCCTTTGTGCATGTGTCCAACAGCTTCCCTCATCACAATAGAACTAAACTGCTCTCTGATGATGCTGTGCTGAAAAAGACAGGAAATTAAGAATAAACAGTCAATTTCTTGATGGGCGGTAAGAAAAAAAACGGGAAGTTTCACCTAAAGGCACAGCTTCATGTCTATATAGATCCTGTGGCTGGCACTATGCCACGTGCCAGTGCTCTTATTTCAAGGGACCCCACATCACTTGTGCTGAAGCAGCAGCACCAACCTCTGAGCTGGTCCGATACCAACCCATCGCCCTCCAAACTTAAAGGGTGGGGATACTCTACAGATACTCTGCACTACAACACACCATACCCAGCTTTTCATCCTGCCATTTATTACAAAAGCTCTACCACAGCCAAGATAGTTAATAGGAGCCTAGTGTTATACCTTCCTCTTCTTTCTTTTAATAAACTTTCAATCCTCAGCTGTCAGTGAGGTGGACCAAGCTCCCTTCCAAGGGTCTGCTGGAGATTCCACAGCTCCGCATGCTATAATTCACAACTGTGGCTCCTGCCTTAAGTATTTACAGTACTGTTTTCCCTTTCCCAACTGCCTCTCCCAGCACCTGATCTCTGCTATCCTGGCTTTGCTACTTGCAACAGCTCTCCCTTTTTATTTACTCTTTTCCTGGCAGCTCGACCACATTTCATTCTGGTTCACAATGCATCGCATCTTCCATGCAGGCAGCAACTTTGGAGTGGAAAAGCAGAAACCAAAGGACTACGAATCGGTCTGCAGGTCAGGAGCAAGTGGCCATAGGCAGGGTCAGAGCTGATGATGTTCACATCCTGACCAGCTGCCTTCACCAGCCAGGACCCTGAGAGGTCAGGCATCAGCCGAGTTCTCTGACAAGCTCCTGTGAACCTCAAGCCAAGCCAAGCTCTTTTAATCTCAATTTTCAAAACCTTCCGAGTGAAATATTTATGCGTATTCATGCCCAGATCTCAAAGGAGTTTCAAGCTCTGGAAAAACATCAACATTAATTGAATTCAAAGGTGCTAAACAGCAGACAGGTAAGCAGAGGCAGGACCACCACCCCACGGCCTCACTTTGGCAGGCTCCAGCCTCGTACCCAATGGTCCAGCACACATATGTTACTGGCCGCCAGAATAGCAAATATTCCCTATTGACTGGATTACTACTGTAACACTACAGCACTGGCTGTAACCCCGAGGTGCTACAGAGCAGACTTTGGCTTCACCGAGTTATTTCCCACCCTTCAGTCAGGGGGCAAGGCTGGACAACCTGTTAGGAGCAAGCTGCACCCTCCTGGAGTAGTCTAGCCTTTGGATTTTCCCTCGACGTAGACAGGAATTGCTTCTCAGGAAATCACCTATGGATTTAGAAGGCAAGGAAAGGATAGTTAGGGTGAGTTGGCTGTGCAGTCGCTTCGAGCTAGGCCATTTGTTGCGTTTTGCATCACAAGCCTTCACGGTATTTTATAGACAGAGCAAGAATAAATCGTCTTGTGCCTCATTTACAGACTGGGCCACAAAAAGATTTAAGGCCAAAACATCCGAAAGCCCACGTGCGAGACGAGGGGGGCAAGACCAGCAGCGGCGAGGCAGGCAGCCTCCATCCCCCTCCACATTTAACCCGCAGCCCCGGTGCAGTCACATCTGCATCCCATGGGGAAAAGCAAGCAAGCTAGCACGCAGCACTGATCATGAAAAGAGCCACACGTCACCTGGACACAGCCCGTGTGCCAATAGAGCCTAAAAATCAACTCACACACACCCCATAGAGGTGTCAGCACTGCCCTCAAAAGGGACTATCTGCTCCTCTCCTGCTCACTGGGTGATAACTCGCACCCCAGTCCAACCGGCTCACCTGCTCGGCTGCCACCTCGCGCCTCCCAGTCTGCCTGTGGCGGGGCGCTCGGCACAGGTGACACCGATGCACAAACCGGCACAGCCAACCTTGTCATTTCTCAGGGAAGCGCTGTAATAAGTACACCCCGACAAGCACAGCCCAACAGACACAGCTCTACACTCTTCGCTGAAGCCAGGCTCCCCCTCACTCCCTCACTGAGGAGCTCCAGATGGGCTCTGAGCTCCATCACGGGGCACACCACTGGTCCACTCAAACGGATGCATTTCACCCGAGTGCCTCTGCCCAGCACTCTTGTGCAGGGTCTGACACAGGGCTGAAGGGAGCTCAGGGCTTGCAGAGTTCTCCTCAAATCCCTCATGCCCATTTCAAGGCCAGAGATGCTTCTGCGACTAGGAAAACAGAACCGGCTGTTTCCATCATGGTGGAAAACTCAAGTTGCCTACGATGGCAAACAAGAGCACTTCCAAAGCAGATATCTGGAGGTTAATTCCCGCTTCACAGTCAGCATCACTGGTATTTCATTAAGAAGCCATCCAGGACACTTCAAACTCTGAGCCTTGGGCAAATGCCACAGGACTGCAAAGTGTGAAATCATTATCTAAAAGAACAGGTCACCTGTTCCTCTTCCCCACACTTCCTCTCCAACAAAAAGGCTCCTGCCTAAACAACTAGACCTGAGAAGTCCCACAGCCGTTAACGCACTTCACCTGGGGGCACGTGCATTCTGCTCCTGGGGAACAGCAAGCCTTCAGGCAGGGCTCACCCAGTGCCACAGGACAGGCACGTAGCGCAACGTCTGCTTCTCAGCGTACAGTCTCTTCCAAGGACTGAGCGACAAAATACAAATGCACGCAATAAAGTGTCACCCCTGGTATGCAGCACATCACCCTCCGGTGCCTTCAGCATGAGCACAACCTGGGCTCATCCTCCTCCCACCATGCGTCAACTCATTTTTGCCTTATGTTCCCTACACTGCCACAGAGACGAGCCGGTCATTAACTGACAGAGGGAAACGCAGGGCTCCGAGGTCAGGTAACCGGGGCAAGATGTGACCTGCAGTTCTTCCCAGCCACTGCTTTCCTTCCATCCGCCTCACAGCAGCAGAGGCCAGCTTATTCACCCCCACTCTACCAGGTGGACATTGGGATATGGATCCCATAGCCTGGCTATTTCATTGTACTTTCTCATCTAGATGAAGACCCAGCGAGATCTTACAGAACTTGCACAAAGTTTAGGCGGGTTTTTTTTCCTAGACAGGTTCAATCCAAAGTAAAGCAGAACTCACAGTAAAGAGAAGCCTGGGACGGGGGAGCTCAAACATGCCGGACAGGGAGAAACATATGCTGACATTTTTTTATGCGCATGCCTTCACTCCAAAGCCTTTTTCTCCTTGGCTCCTCTTCCCACATCCCAACTCTCATACATTAACTCCCTTATTTCAACTCCCAGCAAATCTCCATCCGCTCTTGCCAGACCCTGGGCTGGACAGACCCAAGCCCATCACCTGGAGGGCAACTACACCAGCACACACAGCAACACGGTTTATCACTGGAAATTCCAAATGACAGCCCTGAAGAGGTCACCACTTGGGAAGACCACACCAAGACACTCTGCAGGAGCTAATTTGAGCCACCCAGGCTACAGAAGCGCAGCACCCAGAGGGCCCCAGCTCTATCCCTGCGCTCAGCCAGGCTCTTCAGCCTCCCTGCAGCACCCATCACTACAGGGAAAGCCTGGGTAACCCTTGCAAAACCTGCTCCCAGCCCCGAGGGAGGTCAACTCCCTTTGCCAGGGCCTTAAACACCCAGACGAAATCCTGGCAGGCAGCACAGAATAGCTGATGCAGCCCCATGAAAGGGGAGCCACGGAGACCCTGGTGAGCAAGCTGAAGGGGACTGGTGCCCTCTGCAAAAAGCAGCTTTCTTGGATTCTCTCGGCTTTTGCACACAAAGCCCTCAGTGCACTCCGGCGTTTTGCAAAACACACACGTTCTGCCAAAGCTGCTTCATTTCTGATGGCACAGAAGGTGAACACTGCAGATTATTACTTTTTCGAGCTAACGGGGACTTTGAGGGGTAGGAATACACTGCATTCCCAGAGAGCACAGTGGGGAGGTGTCGCTGCAGGTGTACACTACCAGCCAGAGTGCTGGCAGCTGAGCAGGGGGAGGCCACAGCCAGCTTGTCCAGTAGCTTCTTCACCATAACCATGGCTCTTGGTGGATACAGACACCAGGCAGCCCTGCCCAGCTGCCATTTTTAAACAGCAACAGACCTGAAATTAAAATCAACATGGGTGTACGTACTTTGCAAACCTACACACACGGTTCAGGATGCCCTGCAGGATGTAGAAGACTGCAGCCACCGCTTTCTGACCCAGTCCTGGGCTTCACCATGCTTGCAGGTGGAAAGTCATAAGACAGACCATCCCTCTCACAGAGCTTGCTGCCAGATGCACAGGTGTAGCTGAGACAGGGAAGACCATGTCTCTTCCAGGCTTCTTCCTCAGGACAGGGCTTATCAGTTCCAAGAACACTTGCAAGCTAGCCACAAAATGAAGCATCAGCCATCTTCCCCAGGGGAGACCCACACTTTCAAAAAGAGAGCCCAGAAGCTGAAATTCACACCACCACGGTAGCTCAGGACCATGAACTCAGAGGAGCTCCAGGGTTTACATCGCCGCTCCTTCTCCATTCCTGGGGCTGTACATACAACCCCACAGGGACCAACAAGGCCCTCTTCCCTTGCCAACACCCTCTCTGCCCCATGAGCTCGCCTCTGTTTTCCTTCACAATATCCAACTCCCACCATTAGGTTCAGCTTGGAGCCACCATTCCCGATTCACACGTGGCTCTCAGTTGGCTGCCTGTGTTTCTGGCTCAAAGGACACGTTTCAAGCAGCACAGACTGCAGCTAGTCCCAAGAAAACGGAGAGGGGAGGATCACACTTGCACACAGCCCAGCGCAGAAGCAAGCCACCCACCTCAGCACTTCAGACAAGCCACCCTTCTCCACCCTAGCAGGGTCTGACCAAAGCAGGCTCTTGGCCCTGGTCTCCTTAGAGGC
Organism: Gavia stellata; assembly: GCF_030936135.1. Taxonomy (NCBI): domain Eukaryota; kingdom Metazoa; phylum Chordata; class Aves; order Gaviiformes; family Gaviidae; genus Gavia; species Gavia stellata. The sequence goes on along the minus strand of NW_026776320.1, from coordinate 1,223,211 downwards.
ACAGGTAACAGTTAAGCCATGCAGGGAGCTGCTCTACAGGGCTCCAAATCCTTCCCCCCATCCCCTGAGAAGCGTTGTTTACATAGCTCTTACCCTCCTGCAGAAACAAATGAGCATACAGCCAAGGGCAACAGGCAGCCATGTTGCATTAGTAACCTCTCCTTTGCTGCAGTGCTAGAGGGACACAGAGCACTATCAGCCGGCATCCCCAAAAGCCCTGCTGCAGGCTCTGAGATGAGACCTGACAGCACAGGCACTGTCTAGCTTCTGAACACCAACACCAGAGCCCCTGGGCGGGGGGTTGAAACAGGCACATCAGAAACATAGCTTTCCTGTCACCAGTGCTGCACTCACCAGACCAAACCCACAGAATAACTGGACATGTCTGGCGTCTTGCAGAGGACAGAGCCACAGCAAAGGCTACGACCAGAGCTGCAATGAGGATCCAGGGAGAGCAGGGAAGTGCTGGCGCAGACAGCTTACACCACCACAGGGATGCAGATGGGAGCATCCACTACCCCCACTTCAACCCATAAAGGAAAAACTCCAGCACTCGGTTAAAGAAAGGAATACAACTGCAACACTCATTCATTTTAGATGCTATCAAAACTTTTCCTCCTGAATAACTGCAGTGAGATCACTTACCTAACTGCAACCTCATGAAGTGCCAATCATGAAGTCCCAAACAGGCAGCCCATAATCCTCTTTGTCCAAGCAGCGTTCATACTTGTTTTCTTCTGAAAAAAGAAGGACAATAAAGTTGGCCCCTTTCAGCCATGTTTCCCCGGCCTTCCTCTGAGCAATGCAATCCCACATTGCAGGGGAGAACATTGATCCTTCTGGTAGCACAGACCTCAAGGCACAGCCCTGGGTTTCCTTTCTCCCTTTTTATCCCCATGCTGGGAATCTGTTTTGTTTCCTCACTTTTTGCTTAGTTTACATCTCACTTCCAAACCCTGAACTGTTTCTCTACTCCTGCTCTGAATCAAGACAAGATTTCAAATGCCTACATTTTGGAGACCCTGACATTAGCCGTACAGCCATGAAACCCAAAAAGAGTAAATGGTTTTTTCCCCACTGCTTTTTAAAACAAAGTCCTTGGCCCCAACAAGTGTAATGCTTCCTAGGTTTTCCTTTTCCTTAATACTATGAAACCATTTAATCCAGCCAGCTCTCTTTCTGTAAATGCAGAAGAAAATTGACAAGCCTCAAGAAGGTAATCCCATTTCAAGGGGAATGTCTGACATAGAGGTTAGCAGGGCAGTAACTGAGGCTGGGATTGCCTGGAGACAATGCACAAGAAGATGGGCAGGCTCTGGATGAAGTTCAGGCAGCAAGGTACTGCCACAGTGTTACAGAACATCTCAAAACACAAGGTCACAAACAAGTGGAAAAGAATGGAAAGAATGGAAAGAAGATACTTCATAACAAATGCACCTGGCACTTAGACATATTAAAGATAAAGACTGTCTCCACTAACTCTCCACTAACTAGCAATAACGATTAACGCAAGGACGAATCTTAGAAAAATAGAATGGACTGCCAAAATAGTGCCCTAAAGTTAACCTGCCTCATTATAATCTCATTGTAATGTGAAAACCACACCTCCTAGCTAGAAAACACCCCCAACCCAAATAAGCCCCCTACTCTCAGCATGCGTATTGAATTAAAAGAGAACTGTATCTTTAAGATGAAGTAAGAAAGGTACTAACCAATAGTTAATTTAGGGGTAGCACCAGTAGGCGTAACTAACTTTGTTAACTGTTTTAAATACCTGCCATGGTTTTAAGCCAGTGTGCATGTTAGGCACTGCAATAAACCAAGGTCGGCTTTCTAAACTATCATTTGGTTTGGAGAGTTTTCTTCGCTACGATTTTCCAGCACGCACCGGAGTATTTTCGGGGAGGCCCTCCGATTCCCTGGTCAGGTGAGTTTCTGCGACAGCTCTCTGGGGAGGCACGTAAACCAGTGCACGGCCAACATAGGCTGGAGAAGAGAACACACCTGCAGAGTCTATACTGGGGGGGGGTAGGGTGGGGGGGGTAGGGGGGAGGCACGTAAACCAATGCACGGCCAACATAGGCTGGAGAAGAATCTCTGGGAGACTAACGACATCATTGGTATTGGCATTAGTATTGGGATTGGTATTGATATTGGATTGGTATTGATATTGGTTGCCTGCAAGGAAGTCATATCTGAATTAAGTACGCGTTGTTGAGCTATTGGTATTGGCAGTGCACGACTGTGTAATCCGTACACTACTACGGGGACGCCCGGAGTCTGGATTTTGGTTTGGCTTGGGCACACGTACGTGGTAATTTTATACAGTGGGCGATGGACAGTCTACTGAAGGGGGAATTCTTAAGCGCTCTCCTCTAGGGTGTATACTAAACCACTGGAGCAAGTTGGGGGGTGATCCCTTGCTCAGAAAAAGCTGGTAGAATATTGCAGTCATTGGTGGCCCTTGTATACTCTGGATGATCAGGAGAAATGGCCTAAGAATGGAAGTATAAGCTACAATACTGTGTTGCAATTAATGCTGTTCTGTAGATGCGAAGGAAAATGGCATGAGATACCATATGTGAATTTGTTCTTTGCGTTGCGGAATAATTATGATATACGTAGGGAGCGTGGCTTGATGGAAGGTGAAAGTGCTGTATTGGCGCTAGAGGCAGAAAATAAGAAAACACCTAAGCGTTGTTGTTCAGCATGTAGCATCGGCAGGCGATGCAAGAAATATAAAGAGAAATGGGAAGAAGAGCAACAGGAGGAGGAATTTGAGATAAGGATAGTAATTGGGAGAGGCAATGGGCAAAGCATGGACTGGACAATGTTAGAGAGTGGGATGAATGTGGATTTCTGTTGTTGTAATTGTGGGTTTGATTTTGGCGTGGGGAATTCTTTTTGTTGCTGTGAGTGAAGTTTGTAAAGATTGTGTGATGAATGTGGATTTTAATGATAATTCTTAAATACGTGATAACAGATTTAAGAAGGGGAGGAGATTTCCCTGTAAAGCACAAAGGGCCGGAATATCCTTGGAGAAAGATCAGTGTGCTTTCTGTAAGCAGAAAGGACACTGGAAAAGGGAGCGTCCACAGTTAAGAGGACAAGGCCTGGAGGAAATGCCAAGTCAGGCTGTTAACATGATGACATTAGAGTCAGACTGAGGGAGACCGGGGGAAGATTCAGAAACCCTCCCCAACAGAACCCCTGGTTATAGTAAAGTTGAGGAATGAAAAAGTAAAATTTTTAGTAGGTATGGGGGCCACTTACTCAGTATTGAATACAGGCAAGGCTAATTTGAGTAATCAAAGCACATCAATTATTGGTGCCACAGAGCGGAAAGAAAATAGGCCATTTTTCCGGCCTTTGAAGTTTGGAATTGGCAAAAGGGTGTTAACCCATCAATTTCTTTATATTCCTAATTGCCCTGTGCCGCTATTAGGACAAGACATATTAAGTAAATTGAATGCACAAATTACTTTTTCAAAAGGAAAAATCCAAATCCATATTCCTGAAAATAAAGCTTTGGACCCGCAACTTTTTATGTTACAGAAGGAAGCCGAGTTACAGGAAATACCAGAAGAAGTTGAAAATGCTGTAACCCCTCTAGTATGGCCTTCAGGAACACCAGGACGATCCCGAGCGGCAGAACCAGTAATTGTTCAGTTGAAACCAGGCGCCAGACCGGTAAGACAAAAACAGTATCCAATTAAATTAGAAGCAAGAAAAGGCTTAGAACCATTAATAGAACAATTTGTAAATTTTGGATTACTAACAGAATGTCAGTCAGAACACAACACCCCTGCCGTTAGCATCTGAGAGTCAGGAACCGTTTGCTTTTGAGTAGGAAAGCCCTAAGACTGGTAGAAAAACTCACTTGTGCTGGACAGTATTACCACAAGGATTTAAGAATAGTCCTATGATCCTTGGAAATCAATTAGCCAAAGAATTAGAAGACTGGCAAAAGATGCATAAAAAGATCACCTTACTGCAATATGGAGATGACACACTGCTAGCAGCAAGTAACAAGGAAGATTCCATACAAATTACCATAGATCTCCTAAACTTTTTAGGTTGGCAGGGTACAAAGTATCCCGGAAAAAGGCACAGATCGCCCAACAGGAGGTAATATATTTGGGGTACACAATTTCCCAGGGCCAGCGTAGTCTTGGAATTGAAAGAAAAGAGGCTGTTTGCCAGATGCCCGAACCTACATCGAAACAAGAGCTCAGAGCATTTCCCGGAATGGACGCATGGTGTCGCCTGTGGATAATAAATTTTGGACTCACTGCCAAACCCCTATAGGAAGCTGTACTAGGGGAGGAAATCTCCTTGTCTGGACTCAGGAGTGCAGAGAAGCATTCACAAAATTGAAACAGGCCTTAATGAATGCTCCAGCCCTAGGCCTTCCGAATTTGGAAAAACCATTTGAATTATCTGTGCATGAAAGACTGCATATTGCCTCAGGGGTATTGGCCCAGAAGCTGGGATCATGGAGAAGATCCGTGGGAGATTTTTCAAAACAACTAGACAATGTTAGCAAAGGATGGCCAGCATGTCTCCAAGCAGCGGCGGCTACAGTATTACTGATCCAAGAGGCCTGAAAATTGACGCTCGGGCAAAAATTAACTGTATTGGTACCCCATGCAGTTACAGCAGTGCTGGAACAAAAAGGAGGACACTGGTTGTCACCAAGCCGGATGCTGAAATATCAAGCCGCTCTTCTGGAACAAGACGATGTGGAGCTGAAAGTAACCACGATCCTGAATCCAGCGACCTTCCTAACTACTGATGCTGGTGGAGAAGAATTAGCACACGACTGTCTGCAAACGGTAGAACAGACGTAGTCCAGCAGACCAGACCTGAAAGACCTACCAATAGAAAATGCGGACTGGGACCCGTTCATAGATGGTAGCAGCTTTATGCGGAATGGAACACGAAAATCAGGTTATGCAGTAATAAGTGGTAAGGAAGTCATTGAGGCCAAAGCTCTGCCATCTAACACTTCAGCCCAGAAAGCAGAACTCATAGCCTTACTGAGAGCATTAGAACTGTCAAAAGGTAAAACTGTTAATATATGGACAGATTCAAAATTTGCCTTTGGAGTGGTGCATGCTCACGGAGCCATTTGGAAAGAAAGGGGACTTCTAACATCGCAGGGATCCCCAGTCAAATACAGGCCAAGGATCCAACAACTATTACAAGCAATTCATCTACCCCGATTAGTGGCAATTATGCATTGCAAGGCACATCAAACTGGAAATAGCCCAACGCATGTAGGGGACCGCAAGGCAGACAGAGCTGCGAGAGAAGCAGCTGAAGGTCAAATATTGCTAGTTTGGCCAGAAAAGGTTCAGAGGTTGGGACCTAAGAGTCCGCAATATACACCAGAAGACAATCAATTGGCTAACCTACTGAAAGCAAACAAAAATCAAGAAGGATGGTGGGTGAACCCTTCGCACCAAGTAATAGTTACACAAGAAATCGTGCGTGAAATACCCAATAGACAACACCAAGAAACTCACTGGGGAATAGAAACCATGGTGGAAGCACTAAAAACACAAGTGCTAAGTGTTCGAATGACTGGAATAATTAAGAGCATAGTGAAGAAATGTGAGTTATGCCTGAAGAATAATCCTCACCTACCCTGAAGACCTTTACCAAGGGTGACAAAGCGAGGAAACAGTCCAGGAGACTATTGGCAAATAGATTTTTCCGAATTACCGCGGCAAAATGGGTACCGGTATCTTTTAGTAATGTTAGACACTTTCTCAGGTTGGCCAGAAGCTTTCCCTTGTTGCACCAACAAGGCAAAAGAAGTAGCAAAAGTGCTACTGAAGGAAAGAATACCAAGATTTCGGGTACCCATAGGACTATCTTCAGATAGGGGCCCACACTTCATAGCAGAAGCTGTTCAAAGTTTGACTAAAGCATTAGGGGTAAAATGGGCTCTCCATACCCCATGGAGACCTCAAGCAAGTGGAAAAGTAGAAAGAATTAATCAAAACCTAAAAAGACAGAGAAGTAATATTTGCCAGGAGGCTCAGATGAAATGGCTGGATGCTTTCCCCTTAGCTTTGCTACGGATATGCATCCAGCCTAGAACCAAAGAAAAGGTTAGTCCTTTTGAGACCACATACGGTAAACCTTATCAGATGACTGAAACAGGAGTTAATCCTGAAATTGCAGGAAGACATTACCTAAAAGAATATGTTATCTCTCTGGGAAAGGTTCTGTCCTCTCTCCACAGGTGCATCACTGTGAGCACGCCACTATCTTTGGACGTGCCTGTGCATCACTACCAACCAGGGGACGGGGTGTATCTGAGGACATGGTCAGACGAGCCGTTGAAAGAGAAGTGGAAAGGACCTCTTCAAGTTTTACTCACCACCCATACTGCTGTCAAGCTTGAGGGAGTCGCTCCGTGGACACAGCACAGCAGGATCAAGCCAGTCGCGTCACCACAGTAGTCTGTCAAACAAGAGAGACCTTTACGTTTACAATTAACGCAGGAATCATGAAGTTCTGGATTATATCTCTTGCAGCGATGTCAGGAAGTGCGGAAGTCAATACAGATGGAGAGGTCAATACAGATTTGGATGAAAACCTGATGCTAACTTTGATACAAGGGTTTGGTAAAATGCATAATCTTACCAGTGTTACAGCATGCATCCCAATCCCTCACTTGGCCAGTCAGCCCATCCCATGGGGCACTATACCGGTAAATTTATCTTTACTAGAGGAATATGACAACATCACAGGAGCCTTTAAGCAGGCCAGTGTCTCTTATTATTTAGACAAAGACAAGAAATGTAGACAGAGAGGAAGCGATGTATTACAAGATGCTACTTTTTGGACATGAGGGGACAACAGAACAGTATTTGGGAGAGGCTCGGAAAAACAACGTCCCAAGGGATCACACCCCTTAGATGGCCATTTTCTGCAAATAGCATTGGCAGCCTCTGGCGGACAGGCCGCAGGATTACTGAAACTCTGTGTCACTAATAATACAGTACCTAACGTAACCTCCGCTCCAGAATGTACTAACCTTAGAACAGAACTCAAAATTTGGACTAGACCTTTGGAAGGACATTGGAAACATAAAGGGAATGTGGACTGGTGCTTTAATTGGGGAACGAAGGCTACTTATGTTAGCCGAACCAATTGGATGTGCCCCGATGTTCTAAATTATAGTGAAATATCAATCCTAAATTCTACCTTGACAAAGATAGAACGTTGTAACAAACAAAATTTTTCAACTAATGATTGTAAACAAGACGTTCCAACCCCAGGCTACACGACCTGGGTCACATCAGATGGCTATTGGACTACCTGACTACGACTTAGTACAATAACTAGACAAGTAATTTTAGGATTACTGACCTTATGTCCTATATGGAAAAAGAATCCAATCAAAGCTCAATATTGGGGACGAATTAAAAGAGATACCGAGACAGAAAAGGACCCCGATACTTGGACGGAGCCTTCTGCAGCAGTACAATTTGAGTGGGCACTCCAAAGTTTCCCATTACCAGGGCTTTAGAAAATCGAATGTTAATAGAAAATCTGACTTGGCAGGTGGAAGCCTTAGCAAGAACCACTCAGAAAGGATTCCAAATGATCAACAAACAAATCCAAGCTAACACTAAAATGACATTACAAAATAGGCTGGCCTTAGACTTGCTATTAGTCAAAGAACAAGGAGTGTGTGGATATCTTACGTTAGACAAAGAGCACTGCTGTATCCACATCCCAAATATCACTGAAAACCTGCAAGAACAATTAGACAAAACGAGAAAAGTAGGAAAAGACAATAGAGTGATAAAAGAGGCAGCGGAAAATAATTGGTTTATCAAAATTCTCCAAGAATTAGGTGGGTGGTCTCTAAAAGGATGGTTAGCTACATTGTTGGAGGGAGTAATTCATGTGGTTGTGATTGTGATTATTCTAGGAATCTGCATAGGCTGTACTAAAAGAACCACTGAAAGAAACATATGGAAGTAGTAAAAATCTAAATACTTCAAAAGGGGGGACTGATACCAAAGAATTAAGAAAAAAACCGAAGTTGCCAAGCCTAAACCGTGATCACATACAAGCAATTAATGACCCTAACTGCATCGCTGAACTGATATAATGATAATACCAGAACTTCAGACTGAACTACTATCTAAACCACTGAGAAGACTTGGTATCGACTATGCATAAGATAACTGATTTTTCCACACAATTGCTTCAGTAAGGCTCTTAGAAATTATTATTAATAATATTGATAGTATTATGGTATTAATAGTATTATTGCGTGCATAATCAGGTTAGAGTTGAAATATTTTATATGCTATTTCTTTTTCCAGGTTGTAAGAGGACGGGATAGATTTGAGAATGTGTGACAAGGTTAATCACCTTCTGTTTAGTTGCTGAAATCCAAGTAAGAAGGATTCAGACTTCTGGACATTATAAAATATATCCGTACGTTTCAAAGGGGGGAAATGTTACAGAACATCTTGAAAAACAAGGTCAAAAACAAGTGTTAAGAACAAGTAAGAAGAGTTAGAAGAACGTAAAGAAGATACTTCATAACAAATGCACCTGGCTCTTAGACATATTAGAGATAAAGACTGTCTTCACTAACTCTCTACTGACTAGCAATAACGATTAATGCAAGGACGAATCTTAGAAAAATAGAATGGAATGCCAAAATAGTGCCCTAGAGTTAACCTGTCTCACTATAACCTCATGATAATGCTAAAGAACACACCTCCTAGCTAGAAAAGCCCCCAACCCAGTTAAGACCCCTACTCTCTGAGCATGCGTGGTGAATTAAAAGAGAACTACAAGATGAAGTAAGAAAGGTATTAACCAAGAGTTAATTAAGGGGTAGAGCCAGTAGGCATAACTAACTTTGTCAACTGTTTTAAATACCTGTCATGATTTTAACCCGCTGTGGGAGAAATCCCCCATGCACCCGGCGCTGCAATAAACCAGTGTCGGCTTTCTAAACTATCATTTGGTTTGGAGAGTTTTCTTGGTTACGAATTTCAGTAACAGCCGGGGTGCAATTTCTCCTTAAAAATGTCATAATCCCGATTGTTTGCAGTAAAACACATTATCATTAAATTGCCATGACGGCTCTGCTCCGCTCTCAATTGTTTATTGCATTGGGATTTCAAGCGGAAAAAATCTCCAAGTCCAATCATCAAGAAAAAGCACCAAAAAAGGCAAAGTGTCCATTGGAAATGCTGAGAAACAGTTCAGTAACTCCTGAATATATTCCCTGTTTTCACTGTGAGACTCCAGCTCTGAAGGGGGGAAGCAGAATACAGAGATCCGGTAATACCACACTATACCATCTTTAATTCGCGAGAGCGAAGCGTAATACGCAGCAAGCTGCAAATACAGTGCTCTTCACTTACAGTAGCTGAAAGCATTTCATTCCCTTTTTTTCCATCCATTGCTGGGTTGGGGTTGGCTTCCCCCCCCACCTTTGAGCTGTGTTAAACAACTCGGCTTACCTGGAGGTGCACGGCGCTTGTGTTCTAGCTTGTGCTGCGGGTTCTTCCTGCAAAGAAGAAACCTCTGGTGAAGCTCCGGCGGAGCTGGGTACGGGGAAGGGAGCTAAAGCTGTGCATTAAAGACAGGGGAGGAGGGGTGACCCAGCGCGCACCTTCCCGCCCCACTCCGCTCCCGGCCAAGGGACCGGATTCGCCCCTCGCCAAGCTCTGCCGCCGCGGCAGGGCTGGGTCTGGCCCCAGGGACGGTGCTTTCCCTCCCGCTGTACGGGCGGCTGCTCCTTCGCCTCTCGAGCCGCCGGTCGTCCCCGGGGAAACCCCGGCAGGGCCCCGCGGGAGGCGGCAGCGCGGGCGCCCGCTCGCCCCGTCTGCGCTCCGCGCTCGGCCCCCGGCGCTGCAGACCCGGGGGGGCGGCGGGGGGGAGCTGCCGGCTGCCGGCTGCCCTCCCGGCGCTTCCCCCCGGGCCGCGGAACCCCTCGCGGGGGGGTCCGCAGACTGCCCTCCCGCAGGCCGGGCGCTCCCGAGCGACTCCCGCCGGCCCCGACGAGGCGGCGGCGGGGGCCGGCGCCCTGCCCCGCCGGCCCGCTCCCGGGGCGGGCTCGCCGCGGGAGAGCCGCCCCCGAGGAGGGGCCCCGCCGCGGAGGGCCGGTCCCGCCGGGCCCCCCGGCCCGCGCTGAGGGCGGCGGGGCGCTGCCGGAGCCCTCCCTGGCGCGGGCGGGGCGGGCGCGGCTCGGCGGAGGTGAGGGGGGGGCCGGCGCCTTCCCGCCGGGGTTCGGCTCCACTTCTTCCCCGGGTGGACGGCGCCTGGGAAAGGTCTTCTCCGGCCCGGCCCGGCCCGGAGCGGAGCGGCGGGGAACGCGGCCTCGTTCGCTTCGCTCCCCGGCGCGGCCGCGGCGTGGGCTGTGCCGCCGCCCGCGCGGGGCCCCACGGGCCTGGCCCGGGCCCGGGCCTGGGTCGGAAGGGACCCCTCAGGGCCGTCCGGGCCGCCCCTGCCGCGGGCAGGGACATCTGCCGCTCGGCCGGGCCGCGTCCCCTCGCCCCCCGCGGGGAGCTGAGCCGAGGGCTGCGCTGCCCTCCGCCCTGCCCGGGGCGAGCGGGCCTGAGGGGCTGCGGGGCTGCGGGCAGCGCTCGCCCGGAACGCCTTCCCGCGGGGGTTCGGCTCCGCTTCTTCCCCGGGTGGACGGCGTCGGGGAAAGGTCTTCTCCGCACGGAGCGGGGCGGGCGGGCGGGCGGAGCAGACGCGGGGCTGGGGAGCGGCTGCGGAAGAAGCCCCGGCTGGAGGTGCTGGAGAGAAGGGGGGCCCTGCCTCCTTCCCTCGGCCGCCCCTCGGGTTTGCTCGCGGGGTGGGTGCGCGGGGGCCAGAAGCCCCAGTTCAAGTCCCATGAATGAAATTCATGTCGGATTTACTTCATTTAGTTACTGACGGCTGTGGATCCTTCACCGACATGCGTTTGCGATGCTTGTTTAGTGCTGAAAACGGCTTCAAAAACGTTTGAAACAGAGATCTCGCCAGCTTGTGTTCTGCTGGCACTGGCACTGGACAGGTACGTCTTTGTGTAACGCCACCACCCCCAAAAAAAACCCCACTCCCCCCTGAAACTGAAGTCCAGTTCTGGACCTCCTGTGTGCCTTTTAGCGGCGAGTCATTTTCTTTCAGGCGACGTGGATCCAGACGTATATCCTGTGTCACTTCACTGTTGAGTGCACAGACTTCTTGTAAACCTCAGCTGCTCAGGTCACATCCTCTGTCGGTGTTGGAATAAGAATTTCAGGTAAGACAGACTGACATCTGTGTGCTGCTGGGATTGTATTTGGGAGATCACAGACGGCCTTCAGCTTTGAGGATCAAATTTAACCATGATTCTAAACAAGAAGTAGAAATACCTTGCCCCTCCTCTCCCTCCTTGACCAGCTTCAAAGTTTTTAAGTGAATTGGCCTGTGTATTCCTCGTCCCTGTCATGCTGTCGCTGGGTCAAGAGGACTACCCACGGGTGTAAGTTCAGGCGTGTGTCGGAGACTTTGCAGGATTGAGGGCAGGTTGATGACCAGCAAGGAGATGTTTCCTTTGTAAACTTGTGGCTTTTATTCTGAGCTGAATCAAAGTGGTTCATGTTCATGTCTGTCTTTCAAGCCTGGAAAGTGTCCCACAGCTCCAATCCTGGACCAAGTGCTTTCTGGGGAGGATGGCATGGTGGGCTGGTCCTCCGTCCCTGGGAGTGACTCGGGGGTGGTCCGGTTTTCTAGAGCTGCTGCATTCTTGTGCAGAATTCAGCCCCTGCACGATTCAATCTTGGTTCTGCAGAGCTGGTAATCAGAGGGGTGCCTGGGTCTCTGCTGGTGGGGTGGGTGGGTGGGTGCTGAGAGCTCGGCTGTGCCTGTGATTGCTGCTACTGTGGTTCCTCGATTCACACGTGGATGAGATATGAACACAGTCTCTGTCACAGCTGTTCTCTGTCCGTAGGAGAATCAAATGCCGAGACTGAGCTACTTAACCTGAACCTGCTTTTTCTTCCAGGGAAAATGCTGCAGGAGAGTAAAAGCCTTGTCACTGAGGAGCCAAAGCATTGGCTGGATGTTCTCTCTATCTGGAGAAACCTTCCTGGGCATGAGGGGAAAAAAGGCGATGATTCTCAAGAAAGCCCATCGCCTCTGAAGAGACAAGAGATCTTTTGTCTCTTTTGTCTCCTCTTCTCTGACGAAGAGACAAATATTGCAAGTGAAAGACAGAAAGCAGACCAAGCGAGAGAGACTGTGTCTGAGGAATGTCAAGCGGAAGCTGAAGAGAGGTGTGTGGTACCAGAGAGAAAGAGCGATCGGGACTGCCGGACTGAAAGCAAGGCTTCCTTCAAAGTCCCTTCCAAAAGCAGTGGGGAGAAGCCTGTTGCGAATGGGCAGCTTAGCTTCAGTTTGAGAGTTTCTTGTCGTTGTAGTGGAGCGGTTGCCAGAATACTTCCTTCGCAGGTATGCTAAAGTTTCTGTGTTTTAAAAGAATTTAGCAAAGGTGAAGGGAGATGTGTAGTTTGTAATTTCAATTGTGTTGTATGTTTCAGACTAACAAACTGATTGAAGCTTTTTCAGTATTTTCTCAAAAAAACCCCCTTAACCTGCATTTACTTTGAACAAGTGGAAATACAAGGGCTGTTGTTAATTTCTGGGCACTGTTGCCCTGAGTATTTTCCAAATCAATGCCTTTTGCTGAGGATAAGTAAAGGTAAGAGGTTGAGGTGTCTGGGCTTGTGGAGTCCCAGGAGTGACCTGAGAGTAGTTTCCAGCTACTTAAGGGCCGTTGCAAGGCCAGTGGAGCCGGACTCCTCTGGGTTGTGGCAGCCTGTGTAAAAGAAGGGGCAAAACCAGACTTGCAGCTTGGGCGGGCTCTGGTTGGGCCTTGGGGAGAACTTGTTCCCCAGGAGGGCGGTGCAGCCCTGAAATGTGTCCTGGGGGGTGGACCTTGGTCCTTGGGAGAGAGGGGCCCTTTCCATGCAGCACTCTTCCCATCTATAATACCTTTCTCCTGTGAGGAAAATAAAAAAGATGAACAAAGAAACCCCGTGTAGCTGCAATTTATGTAGATTTCTCTTCCTTGAAGAGCACAGTAGTTTAACTAGATGATTTTTTTTCCCTCCTAAAGCTAGTACCTTGGGAAGGTGGGACACATGAGCCTGCCAGCATGAACGTTTGCTTAAATTTCTGTTGTGCGTTGGAACTGTCATACTCTGAAGGTAGTCCGAGCTTTCTAGATGCCATAAAAGCATTCAAATGGTGAGTTGCAGTTGTGCATTCACAGGTTTTCTCTTAGGTAAAGTAGTTTACAGCTCTCAGAAATATTTTGTGCGTGATCTATAATTCTAAAAGGATGACAACTTTAGTTGTACCTTGGGCGGGACTTGAACTTCAGCCTCCCGCACTCCAGGGGAGTGACGGTCACTTTGTCCTGCGGTGTCTTTGCTCTGCCCCTTGCTCACTCGCTGTGCCCTGTTGTACCTCTTCTAGTCTTTGTACGAGTGGTTCTCCTCGGGATAAAGAGAGACTCTTTCTCTCCCCAGGTATTTATAAGGACTGTGCAGTCAAGGCTGTGATCTGTAGTTTTGTTAATTCTGCTCTTTTTACTGCCTGTGACTGTTCTTCCCCCGTGCAGGCGATGGGAAGAGCCGTTGGCATAGCGCTCATGAAGCAGTTTGGGTGGCGGGCTGATCTGCGGGACCCCGATGCAGAGGTCGCGGTGTTTGTCTGCCAGACGGCTGTCGCTGCTTCCAGGATTGCCCCTGATAGCTTTTGGGTTGTTCTCTGCTCCCTTTGCACTCAGGACCGTGGCCTCTCCCCTGTTTGTCTTTCTGCTGCTGAGTTTAACTAGAAACCATCTGGTAGCGCTGAGTAAAGCTTTTCGGTAGCTACCATGTGCGTAGTGCCTTCCAGAGCACTGAAATAAATAGCAGAAGGGCCAGCATGGAAAAGCTGTAGTGGTCATATTGGCCGTTGAAAACATGTGACGATGCCTAGTGAATCATTTTCTGTAGGTATTCCTAATTATGTGTCAGTTATGTCTGTTATTTTTTGCCACCTGAGGATGTGGAGGTACTTTGTTAAATTAAATGAGGTCTTCTGCCATGACAGCGAGGCAGACTTTACGAACAAGGAGTGCTCTGTGCGGAGGTGACAACGAGTCTGCAGGTCTTGTGCCTTCAGGATACAAGATAGCTGACATTTTGTGACTTCTTTTTGGTTAGAATTCTTCTCTTCAAAGTCAGTTGATCACTTTCTGGGGCAGTGTGTGAATTTGGATATTATTTGGGTTTTACTGTAGCTGAATAATTACCCCTTAGGCTCTTTGGTTGTGGAGTGGTAGTTTGTTGTGTGCCTGCAGAACAGCCTGAGGCAGATTGGTTTCATCCACTTCCTGCTAAATAGCTCTTTTGGAAACTGCCTGTTAGTTACTAGAAAGTGATTAAGGAGAACTTCATGTATACATTACGTAACTTTTTACACGTGCGCGCGCACACGTGCACGCATGTGTATATATCCACCTGTGTAAGTGTATATGCTGTGAGCTTACAGGTTGAGAGGTTTAGGAAAAAGAGTAGTAAACTGCTGCGTACAGAGGAATGTTTGATTTGTGGCGAGAATTTTATCTACAAATGTCTTTTACCCTTTAGGATGGCGCCAGAAGTTGCTGCAGTAGGAAGAAAAGGTGTCTATAACCACCTCTGTGATCTGTGGGCAGCTGGAATAACTGCTATAGAGCTTGCTAAGCTTCATTCTCCAATGTTTGACCTACATCCAGTGAGGTTAGCAAGGGGTTAAAGCGCGGTGTGTAAGTACAGCTCCCCAAATCTGGAGTAGTGGCTACATGGGTGCTTGTGGTGTTTGGGGGTACTGCAAGGGTATTGGGTTGTAAGTGTTCTGGATGAACGTGATAGAAATTGTGACAACTCCTTTTGGTGCATAAATGCACCATGTTGTCCTGGTAAGCATCTCTTAAACGGATGGACTTCTTCCTGCCAACTAAACAATGTATTCAACATTCATGTCGGGTATGTACTGCCATGTAAACCACAGAAATACTGTTGGTTTTTTTAGAGCGCTTTTGCTAATGATGGAAAAGAACTTCCAGCCTCCTGAATTAAAGGACAAAATGAAATGGCGAGTACTTTTCTGTTTCAGTAGATAATGATCATGTAGTTCACTGGGCAATTGATTCTCATGTTTACCACTTCCTTTTACAGGTCCAATAGTTTCCATCATTCTGTGAAAATGGTACTTAGGAAAAAATCCTAAAAAAAGACCGACAGCTGAAAAGTTACTACAGGTATAAATTTATGTATGGGATTTTTTTAAAGTTCTAAAATTAAAATATGCTTAATATGAGTGGTTGGAATTTTAATCTGTGTTTTTCCTTCTGTCTTTCAGCATCCTTTTTGTTACCCAGCCATTAAATCCAAGTCTTGCTATTGAACTTTTGGATAAAATGAATAATCCTGAGCATTCCACTTACCGTGATTTTGATGACGATGATCCTGAGGTAGGAATACGTTTTAATCACAGAATCAGATTAAGTTTTCATTTGCCGACAAAACTAAATGCTTATGATTTCTTGAGCCACAGAATGTTTTGTGATCTGGGAACAGGCTCAAGGGTTGCTTTTACTTTTGGTTGTGCTGCTCTGTCACATGTACAGGCCCTTAGCAAAACTCATTATATTTGGGGGAGAAACGCTCAAAGAGAAAGAGATGAAAACACTTTAAAATTTTGTTTGCAGTTGTCCTTCAACAATTTTGCAGCAGTATGTGTGGACTTATTCTCCAGTCCCGAGTTCTGTCGTGCATTCTGCTTTCTGTTTCTTTGTGGAATTATGTTTCCATTCATCTGCAAAACAAGCATTCATAAAAATCGTTTTCTACCTCTGTAGAACTTGTTCTTTTGTTCCTCATTTGCTTTCTTATGAGAAGGAGAGAACGATCCTGTAGTTGTTTTTGTCAAGCGGTTTGGTATGTGTTTCTTGCAGATTCTATTTTCTATCTTGGAATACTCTGAAACTCCATTTCACCTACGGTTTTGTCAAAGACAAAGTTTCTGACTTTCTGCTTTAACAGCTGGGAAGAAACAGCACGCTTATGTAAGATGATAAGCGGTGCAGGACTGAAGTGTTTCATAAACAAGAGAAAACAGATATTCTGTTACTGCATCCTGTCTTCATACTTAACTGTATGTTAGTGAAGACTTTCCAACTATCAATACCGTTAAACTGAGAGGCCAAAAAGGAAATGTTATCTGAGCAAAGATAAATGCTGGCCAGCATTGTCTTTACTTGCTCAAATCCAGTGTTTTAAAAACCCTTGTCTTGAAGTTAAAGACACTCTACAGATAAAATGTCTCCAAATGATTCTAACTTTCATGTACAATCACATACATGCAATCTTTATTTTTAGCTTCCGCTTGATTTCTGTCTGTCTTTGTTGCTATTATGCTAAAGAAACCTGCTAAAAACCAGGTACACAATACTGGGTTTAAAGTGAATATATTTTGGTATTGAAGTATTTTATTGTTCACTTCTAGCCTCTGGTAGTGCCTCATAGGATTCATTTGAGAAGTAGAAATGGGAGAGAAGAAAAGACATGCTCTGAAATAAACTGTAAGCATATGACAACATTAACTATTCTTAAAATAATCATTGATATTCACTTATTTCAACTCGTATTCTGCATAGCTGACGTATATAGAAACAGTTTTAGTGATATTCAGGAAAAGAAAAACTTATGCTGTTTCACTTAGGGATATAGTTTCTAGATGACTATGCAAAAGAAACATTAGTGTAAAGCATTTGAATGCCCCTTTTGTCAGCACTTCAGCAAATGCCACTATTGCTTCATCTTAACTGAACAGGACGCAACCTGAGCTCTTCTGAGAGCTGGTTGGTATCGCTTCATACGCCACTGCAGCAGGGATATTCGGAGTGATGCCAGATTGTGCTAGGTAGCAGAATGGCAGAGGAAGATTTTTCTGCCTTAAATTAGTCTCTTGTTGTGGTTTTTGCTTTTGAACTGAAACAGTCCTTTAGAAATCAGGAAAGGAGGTGGTTGATCGCTGGCCATTAAAAGCAGACTCCATCCCCCAAACTGTGGTCATTCTTTAGCTTGAATTAAATCAGAGCAATCCTTGGAGCTTTAGTTGTGCAAACTTTGTGCAGATGAGTTAAGATGATACTGCATCACACAAACTGAAATATGCATTAGTTTCCCGGAAACAGGCTGGCTGTGGCGATTAGCTCTATTGGGTTATGTTAATGTTGTCTACCTGGAGACAAAAGTAGATCTAGCACCTGATATAGCCTCTGGGTCTCCTGATAATGGCCGATATGCAAACTTGAGACTTGGCCAAACAGCCAAGTCAGTGAAATGCCGCAAATGGGTGCCCTAAGGCTAACCTACCTCATTATAATGTTAAAACCCACACCTCCTAGCTAGAAAAGCCCCCAACCCAAATAAGCCCCCTACTCTCTGGGCATGCGTAGTGAATTAAAAGAGAACTGTATCTTTAAGATGAAGTAAGAAAGATCCTAACCAATAGTTAGCTAAAGGGTGGGACCAGTAGGTGTAACTAACTTTGTTAACTGTTTAAATACCTGTCATGATTTCAACTGGGTGTGCATGCTAGGAGGAAAGATCCCCCATGCACCCAGCGCTGCAATAAACCAATGTCGGCTTTCTAAACTATCATTTGGTTTGGAGAGTTTTCTTGGTTACGATTTTCGGTAACATAATTACAGTCCAACTTAGATTCTTGTTTTCATTTCTCCTCTGTAGTTGGTCAAGTAAAATTTGGTCCACCGTTGAGGGAGGAGACAGAGCCACATCGTGAGTTTGTGAGTTACAAGCATGGGCTATGCTCTGCACATTATTCCCTGCAAATGTCTGTGGAGGAGGAGAAATCCAAGATGTGTAGCATACCTCCTTAGTGCTACTGAAGTTGGTAGTGAATTTTTCTGACAAGTAGCATATTGGTCCTGGATCTTTTGGTGCCATTGCACTATATGCAGCAAGACCCCTTATTCGTGGGCTCTGCCAGGTGTGATGTATGTGCTAAGCAACAGCCCTTGGTCTTGTGGGTTTCCCCTGTGCTTTATACCTCATTGCCAAGTATATAATTCCCTTTATTTATAGAGTTATTTTTTTAATTGTAGAATGCCTGTGCATATTCAAATGTTTCTCTCCCTTGTGCTTGTATTGACACTTGAGCCACGCCGAGTCTGGCAGTTGATGTATTCTGTGAAGGTGTGTTGCCAATGTTTTCATCCTACGGACCTGTCAGTGCAAGGGGTGTGAGAACTCAAGCAGTGAGGGAAAAGGTGTCTGTGCTGCCTCACGCACGCGATTGCAGCAGCTTCCTCTCTTCTATGGAGACTGTTGCTTTCCACACTTGTGCACTTGGGCAGTTTCTTCACATTCCTGGATAAAAAAGACACTCCTTTGCTTCCTTACTGCAGACTTCTGTGTTCTCTGTTTTTCTAAGGCAGGTGTTGAGGTGAAAAAGTTGGCTTAGTGCATAGGTGGGAGGGACATTGGCTTTGCTGAGTTGGTTTTGGGAAGGGTGTGTAGCTGGGAATGTAATTCCTCTTCTGAAGGCTACAAACTACACGTGAGTGGGATTTCTGGCGTAGGTTTCCTTGTACTGCTCTGTCGTTGTACTAAAATCTCCTTCCCGGTGCCTTGTCCTTTGGTAGTGGGTCAGCTGGCTCTGGGTGTATGAGTTTGTACGTGATCGGCTGGACAGGTAGTCTGCAGGTTCTAGTGCCCGTTGGAGACAGGGGAGAATAGCTTACCACATCTCACGTAGGACTTAGGCAGTTGTTTCAGATATGTTATTTAGACCTTGACATGACTGCATAACAACATCATTTCGGAGCCCTGGTTATACAAGTGTTTGTTAAACATGGTAATGAAGTCAGTGTTTCACTGTAAACTCATCACCGTAAACTCCAAAAGATTTTTGAACTGATTCCAAGTTATCCCGGCTTTGCTCCCCTGTTGCATTGTCTGGATTATAAAGAAAATACAATTGGTAGCATCGTATAGTTCAAATTATAATGCTTGGCTCCTTAAGAATTTCATTTATTTCTACAGACACAGAATCATAATTGCAAAGAGATGTTAAGGGAGAAGCTGAAGTTTTAAAAATACTTTTTCTGTTTCTTTCTTGCTTTATCAGTTACTGACCAAACCAAACCAGTTAGCGGACAACTTCATGGGGCAGAGATGTGTTTTCCTTGCACCTTAGGAACCTGAGTTGCTAAACCGGGGAGAGGGATTTTCTGCAGGGACTAAAGCACAACTTTGGAGAGCACTTCTTCCTCCGGTGTTGTTGGGAGGGAGGAAGAGCCTTTTCCTACCTTGTGGGTTAGCAATCAGGGCCTTTGCACTTTGGAATGGCAGAAGCCCTTGCTGCTCCAAGAAGGGACTTGAACGATGCAGATTAATTCTGCTGATAAGGAAATCTCTTAGTATTGTCTGCTCCTGTTGGAGTTTGGGTATTTGAAACCTGTCCAAAGAACTTGCCTCATCTCCCTGCCTGTAGGGAAGATCCCTGATTGCTTGTTTGGATCTTTCCGAAGAGGGCAATTAACTGGTCCACTGCTCGTATCAGAATGAAGCATGCAGTCCTGATCTGTCCTTTCCAGATAAAACAGAGCTATGATTTTGAAAATGATGATGTTGGGTCTGGAGACCAAAGAAAAACTGTATTTTGTCATTAGATATAGAACCGATGGACAATTTAAATTGGCATGTCAAATGCGAACTAGAGCTCTGTTCACAGAATGGCTGTTCCAGCAAAGAGCCTTAGCACAAAGCAGGCTGAGGGAGAAGTTTGTAACAACCTACACGCTCTTTTAAATGCAAGCGGGAGCAAGAGGTGCCTGTCTGTTCCTCCAGCACTAACAGTGTGGATCCCTTTTCCTTACAGCAGTTCTTCTGACCCTTTTGCTTCTGTCTCACTAAAGCATGCTTAAATTTGATGTTTATAAGGCAAAGGACTGGACCGCTGCAGCATGAGGAGTTATTGGTGGTGGTGCACGGAGATGTGGAACTGGCACATACTTGCCTCTAACTGAGGCAGTTTGTCGCTCATTGCCACAGCTCAGGTGGTGAACAATAATCCATTCTTTTGGTGTGACTCGGTAGTGTCTGGTAATGTGACCGTACCCTTCGCTGTGTTTTACCTCCATCCCCAGAACTGGCTTAACATGGTTTGAGTTTCAACTAACAACTTTTTTTTTAGCAAGAAACTTTCCCTTTGTGTCTACGTGGCTTTCAGTCACAATGTAAATAATTTGAGTGTCTTGATCTCTGTCTAACAAACAGCCTGGCAGTAGTGATTTTTGGACGATTCAGAAGAAAAATACTACACTGCAAGATCTAACCTGGTATTTTTCATCTTATACCTTTCTTTGTCAGTGTTAGTTTTGTCTTTGTTTTCCTTTTTCAAAGCTCATGTTGTGCCCTGTTGTTGTACTGGTGTTTTCATCTGTGTAAAAGCCATTCAGTCAGTATAAGGATGAGTCTAGATGTGGGTTTCTGTAATGTGGGAAGGAATTCTTAGTATGTGCAGTATTGAAAGTATTTAACCCGTATTCATGTTTAGTTGAATCATTTGTATAGAAGGGGCTCAGTATTAGGCACTCATTCTAATTTCTTTATTTAACTGCCTTGCAAAGCATAACTTGTTAGTTTTTTGGAGGGTGGTTAAAAATAGAAGAGACAGTCTCTTTGTATTTTTGTCTGGTAGTTCCTTTAAATAGTCCCATGAAAGACTATAAAATTACATAAATGTAAGTCTCTGAATTCTCCAGATGGTAATTGTGTGACAGAATGAATATACACTGAATAGCAGTAACAGAAAGTGGGGTCATAAGTGTTTTCAATGGCATTTGGCATCGCTTACAGACTGATACGTTTTTGACATTTTCTTTTACTGCACTGCTAAAAAATTTGGTTCCTAGCATTGCAGTGTAGAAATTACTCTAGAAAGAGAGTTTTCTTATTTCTGTGCTCTTTAGGCACTGTGTAGTTCGAAAAGTAATGCTTTGAAATCTTGGACATCTTCATATACTGTTAAAAAAGTTAAAGAAACGTTCTGTACTAGATGAAGAGCATTATTCTGCTAACTTTCTTTGATTCGTGAGATGTTTCATAGAAGTGCAGTGAGGGGAACATGGAAGACTGGGCTGCTTGGGAATGTCTTGGTTTGTTTTTCATGTGGTGTTTTTTGTTTTGGATTTGTTACAAATCTGTAATATAAAAACTCACCTACACAATGTACGTAGGTGAGCAGGCACTTCTTTACTGCAGCGCTGGACGCCCAGGGGATCACTCCACCTAGTGTGCGTGCCTAGTTTCTCTGCTACAAAAGTTATATTCAACTAAAGTATACATATTCATCATATTTCCAAGAAACAATTAACATACTCATACAATTTCCGAGAACTCATAAATATATGTAAATGCTCGTGAGGCATGCGCCTTCAGGTACAGAGGTGGTCGTCTGATGTCCTCTGGTGGTCGTCCATAGTCTTCCTCATGGTGTCCTTTAGTTGAACCCCATCTTTGCGCATGCTCAGGTTGGTTGCAAAATCCCATTCTTGGAATCTTCTTAAGTTTTCCTCGGTTTACTGACCAGGCCTATAACTTACCATTCTCTTGACAAGCAAACCCTATCGATTCACAATGCTACATTGTTCAACAGTTAGTTTATGATTAAATCACAGATAAATCATGCCTAGTTACCTTCATACAGAATATATATAATTTATTTTTTATTAATCGCTCTCTGGATTATACTGTTCTATCAATATCCATCCTTAAAATAATCAATGGTTATTTCTATTAATATCTATTGATTGGCATTCTTGATATTCAAATCAAGATGGGAAAGGTAAGGAATTTTCCAAGCAGCATCACTGGTGCCTATCAGGTCACATTGTCACGGGACTCAAACGAAACTTTTCTATTCAATTCTTCATCGTTCCATCTCGTTACTGTTAGTTCCTTAGTATGGAACGGCAACTCCCTGGTGAGGTTCCTATGGTTAATGTTTCTAACTGAAAAATCCTAACATATGCATTTGTATTTTATTATTTTATTTATTAATCATATTTAACCTTTCTGTATGATTATATTTGATTATTTTAAAAAATCAGAGTATTTACAACAGATTTGTTTGTTTTGGCATGAGTTGGCTTGGTGTGACGTGAATCTGCCAATACCATAGTTACTGAGAGCTTAGACTGTCTTCCCCGTTCGTGGAAGGATTTTCCTGTATTGCTTGATTATGAAAATGTTTCATAAATTGCGTTGAGATGAGTAGCTTAGATTTCTCTGTACACGGTTGGAGCACCTCCATCGTGTGCAATTGCTCTGGTTTGGGGAGTGTGGTTTTGGTTTTTCGTTTTGGTTTTCTTTTGTTTTCATCTTTTCAGTTTAACGCTTTTTAAAATCTGCCTTTTTCAGGTTACTTTCAGTGTTTGTCGCATGTCTTGCTAGCCTCGTATCTGGGGGTCTGAGAGACAGCTGAGAACATGTCTCCTAACTGGACTGTCCTTTCCCATCCTTCTTTTGCCCCATGCTGTTCAGTACCCTCTTCAAAAATTATTACTATGATAAAGCTTGTAAAGTACTGTTGTTGTCCCATTCGTGGGAGGGTTTTTAAAGTCAATCGACAGCACTCTCTGTGTTTCACTGCTTTCTTCACAACCTCCTGTGCTCATTGTGAATCAAAGAGGAGAATTCTGGTTTGGTGGCAATGCTTCACCCATTTGTGAGGTTTTTTCCAGTAAGACCTAATCCTTCTTGAAACTAGGAGAAATATTTAGTAGTTGGTTCCTTCTTCTGTTGTGGACCAGCACACACTGATCAGACTTTCTCTCTCTGTCTCTGTCCTTCCCCCACTCCCCGCTCCTGCTCTTGACAGTATTGGCTTCGGCTATGTTCAGTGAGGGAAGTGTTATGTGGATTTTTCAAACGTCATCAAGAGGAAAAGACTACTTTTTCAGAAGCATAATATATCACCTACTATTGTTGGGGTCTTTCCCATGCTATTCTACTGGGTTTATAAAATACCTTATGAGCAGCAACTCTTTTGCATAGCAATGTGCCTCTAAGATCCTACCCCAAAAAATCATCAGAAATTGAGACATATTTGGGGCATCACGAGTCATAAAAGGTATACAGTCAAGGCTGGGAGCAAATCTGGGGAGTGAGTGAGACTATTTTTATTTATTACCTCACATTTGGCACAGCTGGATGGGTCATATGGCAGCTTATGCAGTCACCATGCACATTACCTTTTAAAAACTTGACAGCTACGATGTGGTTACCCTTAAAAAGCATTCTTCTCCTTTTCCTCTTCCCCCTCCCTCTGCAGCTGTGTTCCTGAAACAGCTACCTGGATCTGCCAGGATGGAGAAATTCAGTAAAGGTCTTGTTAGCAGGGAAAATTCTGTGTCCAAACCCCAGTATCCCTTCATGCAAATGGCAAACAGACAAAGACAAGATAGTACTCCTCTTTGATCTTCTACAAATGTACCCCTTTGATTCGTATCTAAATACATAACAGAATATTGTGCTCTAGGTACAGGGCTCTTCTCTTTTTCAGGATAGGTCTTTTTTACTTTTTCTGCACCTAGACCACAAGTTCTTCAGGAACTTACTTGGGCACCTTCCACTGTTTGAGACTTTCTTGCACATTTTGCTTCCTGTCATTTTGAGTTCCTCCTGTTCCTATTCCGGTCATTGCACAGTGTTTTGGCAGCTGTTTTCTGACAATCTCCTTTGCCTCGGGAGCAGCAGAGGTATGCTGGTCTTTAAAAAAAAAAAAAAAAAAAAAAAAAAGTCTTCCCTGCACATTAGACTTCACATAGGGTAGACCTCAAACAAATGCTTCTCCCATATTTTTCCCTGTCTTTCTGTGTACTTTAAAAGCATTTGTTTGGATACAGACTCAAATAAGTGGGAGAGCTGAGCATTGCATTTGCAGTGAGCTCAGTAAATGGTTTAAATCAAAGTAATCTTCTCCCAAAATATGTGCACCTTTGCTCTGGAACAATTTTTGAGTTTTATGCTATTGATCCTGGGAGAAGCACCTGAAAATCCAATGGCTAACGACATATATGAGTATTCATCTTGTATTGCGGCAGCCACCACGATGACAGTCTCGGGAATCTACCTGAGCTGGTGTAGTAGGACCCAATTTCTGTCAGTTGAAATGTTTTTGCTATAATTAAGCCTATGTTCAGAAGCAGTCTCAAGTACGTGACATGCTGAGGAATAATGTGCAGCTTCTTTCAGGTTCTTGTTTCCACCAGGTCGGTTCCCCGTTCGGGTTCCCTGTGTGGCGTTGCAATGGCTGTGTCAGTGTGGTGGAGGGAGGTGCGTGGGGTAGAGAGAAGGCGGGAGTAAGGGCTGTTAAACCCAGCTTCTGCAGAGCTGTTGCTGTATGTGTAAGTGCATCCACCTCCCAGAGGTGACGTGTTGTACTTAGCAGTGGTGGGGTCAGTCCAGGGGAATCTGTACGAGAATTTGGCTTCTAGCCCCAGAAGCCCCATTTCTGAGCAACAGAGCTTATTGTTGTTCTGATTCAAAACAAAAGGTCATGTTGAGCAAATAATAATATTTTCATTCAGGTTACCCTGATCTGCAAGGAAGTATTGTGGCAAAAAATCTTTCTTCCCTTTCATAGTGAGCTGAAAAATAATTCCAGTTCATATATGCTAGACTGAGCTGCATACCTTGTTAAGTTATAAATGCCATCAGAGAATCCCCCAAAAAAGATGAGGTAGGAAGGAACCCCTGGAGATCTCTAGCCTACTCCTGCTTAAAACAAGGGCAGCTTCCAAGCTAGATCTGAGGTTTAGTTAAAGGCATGGGCACAGTATGGATGGATGGTAAATTGACCATCGCAGGCTGCCCTGGCTGTAATGCTTTCGGATATTCTCTTTTCCCAGTAAATGGAGCGCTAAGTTCAGTTTTTACAAAGAATGCTCGGCTTCCAGGGCTTCCAGTAAGCCTGTATCCATTATTTAATTGATGGAGCACTTTGGGGAGTCTCAGTGAGCCTCACGTATCCCATTGAGCCTCCTGTGGTTTGAGGTTCCTTTTCAGTAAGCCATTAGCTCTTTCTACCATCCCATTTGATGGAGGGTAATATGGAATACCCATTTAATTTCCTCTTGTCTTACCCAATCTTGCACTTCCTTACACGAAAAATGTGAGCCATTATCACTTTGGAAAACATCAGGAGTAGGTAGATTTGAGAACCAAACCGAGAGCCCTGGCACTGTATTTTGCCCATCGGCTTTCTGACAGTTGCCATAAGCAAGTTGCCGGAGACTGCTTCTACTCCTGTGAGGATGTATCGATATCCTGCGGAGGATTTGAATGGCCCAATGTAGTCAATTTGCCATGTAGGCCATACGAGTTTTCCCTTCACTGATACGTAGAGGTGGTGCTTTAGCAGGACAATCTGCTGGTAATTTCAGTCTACACTGGGGATGTTCTGTAAGAACAGCTTCACAAGTTTTTCTGTTCGTAGGCCAGCCTTTGTGCAGCAAAGTGAAGTGCTTCTTTTCCTGTGTGGCCTAGGTTTCGGTGCAACCATTCTCCCCGTCGATCCCACTCGGGATTGAAGGTGATTTTCCTAATGTTAGTTAGCTCATCTACCTTTTGATTCCACTTTGTGGCTGGTTGATTATCCTTGGCATGAGCTTTTACCCATCCTATCTTGAAAGGTGTTTTCCTGGCTATCTCTAGTAATAATTGACAGTCTTTGTTTCTCCAGGCTGGGGACCTATTTACTTCCCAAATCAAGGTTGCCCATTGACAGAGCCACTGTGTGGCACCGGCCCACACAGCACTAAGAGTCTACATAGATGAGTTTTGCTTAATTCTGTGCTGTTAAAACAACTGCTTTTATTTCTCCTACTTGTTTGCTGCCTGCACCTTCTTCTATTAGTTGTTTGCTGGTGGTAATAATTAATGCAAGGGCCTTATATTGCCGTTTATCATTTACCCTTTTTGCCGAAGCATCCGTAAACCAAATGTTTTCTGTTGGTGTACCCTCAGCGAGGGGCGGTGCATCTGGGATGGGTGAAGGTTTAAAAGGTGGTTGTAGCACTCAAGGTTCTGTGTTTGTGGGCATCTGCAATTTGGGAACCTGAGTGTGTCCTTCAGTTAATTGCATATTCTCTGCAACTCCTGTTAGGTAGTCATAGCATTTTCTGGGAAATGACAGAAAATCCAGGTACCTGCTTCCTCCAGTATCCTAAAGTTCCCATTAGTTGTTGTAAGTCCTTCCTTGACTGGGGCTTTTGCAGCTCTTTGATTTTTCTTAAGGTATCTGGAGGAATCACTGCACTGCCTGCTATCCACCAAGTACCTAGAAGTTTTACTTCTTTACATTTTCCGGGTGGAATCTCAATTTCTGCTTTATTTAGTGCTTGCCATACTGCCGCTGCCGCTTCCCCCACCTTCTTAGGGGAAGTTCCTCTAGTCAGGATATCATCTATATAATTGGTACAGTTTAACTTCTTGGGGGAGTGCAACTGTCTGTAAAAGTTCAGCAAGTGCTGCAGGAGCAATTGTGGGTGAATGTTTATACCCCTGTGGGAGTCTGTTGAAGGTATGTTGTGTTCCCTCCCAAGTGAAAGCAAACTTCTCTTTATCCTCCTCCTTCAAGGGAACCGTAAAGACCATCTCTTTTGCATCTAGCACAGCCATCCATGGATGTGCAGCTGCTTGCAAAGTAGCTGTTAAGTTTGCAATGTTTGGTACAGCAGCTGTTAGCAGGGCTGTCTTAGCATTCAGGTGCGGATAATCAATTGTTAAATGCCAGCTCCAGTCTGGCTTCCCAACTGGCCAGACAGGTGAGTTCTATGGGGAGTAGGTTCTGGAGATAATTTGTCATTTCTCCAAATCAGCTATGACTTAAGAAATTCCATTTTGTGTCGCAGCAGAAATCGGATATTGTGGTACGTTAGTGATTTTTGACTCAGGGAGCGCAGGGGCTGCGCAAAGTACACGCACTGTAGCCTCCCTCTTTCTACTGGGGTTGGGATCGATGTTGGAGCCCAAGGACCACACTCTGCCATTTGGCAGGCGCCAGGTTTGTCTGTTGAAAACATCGAAACCTAGAATATTTTCATGGTGATCTGTAATTGCAAAGTGAGTAGTCGATGTGCGCTTCTCGCCCAGGAGCCATAAATTGACCTTGGCAGTTTGACACTCAGCACTTGCTCCATTCACACCGGTGATCTTAACTCTTTCCCATCCGGATCGCATGCCCAGCTTCTTGGCATCTTGTTGTGTTAGTAGTGAAATTTGTGCTTCCGCATCTATTAAAAACTTCACCAATTGTCCTTGAGGGCCAACTGGAATTAAGATATATGGGCCATCATCACTTATCTGCTGATAAGCCTCCACTTTCTGGACAGGCAGACCCAATGGCCTTCTGGACATCACTCGTTTTTTGGCTTCATGCCCTAGAGTTCCTCCCTAAAGGGGAGGAAGGGGTTGTCTCCCTTTCTGGGGACTGCTGCTGGAGGAGTTCCCTATTTCACTGTTACCTGGTTTCTGGAATGCTTCAATCAGACTCAAGATAATATTAGTAGGCTCACCTTGCATGCTGACTCCAGGAATGCCTAGGGCTAATGCATTCCTCATTTGCACCTCTTCAAGGGCTTCCCAATTAGGTCAATTGTCACAAGATCATTCTTCTGAGAAGTTGGGACTCATCCATGCTTCAGTAAATAAACTTGCCATCCTGCCTGACTACATCAATTTGTCCGGATAGAGGGTGAGAGAGTTCACTTCACTCGTAAGAGAGAGGCAACAACATGCTTCATTGACATAAAACATTGAGTTAACAAAGTTCAATGGTAAATGCAAGAGTGGTTTAACAAGACTGGATGGCAAGGAACACTGGATTATTTACTGCATAGAGGACAGGTCAGACAAAACTGTCAGGGAGACCCTTGCGTTGAGTCATGAGGTTCAGAGAGGACCCCCTTGCTTTCTAAACTTCTTCTGAGAGAGGAGGCTAGGTGCGGCTGGATCCAGACCTGGGCAACATCCTGCGGCTCTCCAGAGCTAAACAGAGGGTAGGAGCATGGGGCACACAGGGCAGGAATGCCTGGGTGTCCCAGCTTCATCCCCTTGGGGCTGGGGTGCACCGAGGTGGACGGTCTCTTTCTAAAGACCTCCCAAGGAAGGGTTTGTCCTCAACGTCCAGATTCAGCCCCCCATGGGTTTCCCCTGCCCATGCTCCTCTTCCACCTCTCAGCCCTTCAAAGAGTTGAAGGGGTGCTTTTCTCTCTTTGGCCTCAGGACATGCAGCTCAAGCTCGCCCTGGTGCAGAGCATCACCGAGGTCAGCTGTGCCATCCAGGCTGTGGGCGACTGTGGCAGCTTTGAGCTCTCCTTAAAGCGGAAGGCGATGTGGACCTCGCTGGTGAGTACCCGTAGGTGGGGCAGTCGCACGGGGGAGTTTTGGGCTGCGCCATCAGACTGGTTTCCCCAGAGGCACGATGTGGGGAGGGGAGCAGGGTCCCTCCTGCGGTGCCTTTGGGGATGCGTGGGGGTGATGGGGCAGTGTCTGCCCAGACCTGGCAGCAGAGCCTGTCCCCAGGGGAGGCGGGAGGGCTGTCCCATGCCCCGGCCAACTCTGTGCTTCTCTCTCTGGGACTTGCAGGACTGGATCAAGGGGGAGCCCTGGGACTCCCTGGTGTATGGAGTGTTCCAGGCCCTGGAGGAGTTGAGGTGAGGTCTGTTCCCCAGGCTCTGGGGACTTCTAGTGTGCCCCATCCCAGCTGTCTGGGGCAGCCCCAGTGGCCTTGAGCATGGAGCCGGGAGCTGCTGGGGCTGTGGAGTGGGAGGGTGTCCCCCATGTTGGGTGTCTCCCCCAGGAAGGGAGCCCCCAGGGTTCCTTAACCTGGGGGCGGGGGTTTGCCTGCTGCCTGGGAGGAGGCAGGAATTGCTGGTGCTGAAGGCAGTGCTCGCTGGCATGGGCTGGGGGTGTTGGATTTGGGGCCCTCGATTAGGAGGAACCCAGCTGTGGTCTAAGCCACTCTGGAGAGGGCTAGTAAATCCTCTTTCTGTTTTCTTTTTTCCTCTGGCCAGCAAGCTGAGGCCACTTCTGAGCAGGGAGGAAAATCGCAAGTTGCTGTCAGTGTGCTGCCAGACTGTCTTGTCCTGTCCTTCCGAGGACTGGATGAACAAGGTCAGGAAGACAGTGAGGGCAGCCGTGAACACGCAGGTACCCACCAGCCAGTGCCTGCCCACCCCTGGGTCAGGGTCCCACCTCAGGTCGCCCCGGCAGCCCCCCAGCTCTGCTTTCCTGCTTTCAGCTTCTGCACATGAGATGCATGGAAGATCTGGGCCATCTCCTAGAAAGTCTTCTGGAGGCAGAGGAGACCTCTGCCTGCTTTGATGACGTGGTCCATGTGAGTGGCCATGGTGCAACAGGGAAAGTGTCGTGGGGACAGAGAGTGGAGGCATTAGAGGGTGTTAGGAGGTGGATACCTTTCCTACGGGAAAGTGGGGCTTTGGCTCCTCGCTCTGAGGCTGTGCGTCTGGCTGGAGCAAGGGGCTGAGCTGGGGGACGGGAGCGCAGGCCAGGCAGGGAAGTGGGCCCTGATTTAGGCAAAGCCAAGAGCCAGCCCTGAGCTGGGTGAGAGCAGCCTGGGGGAAGGCTGGAGTGGGGAGGTGCCGGCAGGGAAGCAACAGTGGGCTCAGGGCAGAGGCGGCTGGAGAGAGCGAGGTGGTGGAGGCTGCAGTGCCAGTGCTTAGTGGGGCTGGGGGCCGTGCTGGGAAGGGGCCAGAGAAGGAGGGAGTTGGAGAGGGACCTCAGGGAGAGAAAGATGCCTGTTGCGAGAGAGATGCACCCTGCCTCAGGTCCTGAAGGGCTGGCTCACCTCAGCCAAAGAATGGGAGCGGGAGAGAGCCCTGCAGGTTTGCGTCCATGTGCTGGGAGCTTGCAAGGAGCAACGTGAGCTTATGGTGAGTAAAGCCCCCCTGCATGCCCTGGTGCCCCCTTCCCACCATCTGTGTCCCCCAGAAGGGAGCCCTGCCCAACTGGGTGCTGGGTTTGGGGGCTCCTGGGGGATGGAGCTGCTAGGAGCAGAGGCTGCTGAAACCCTGAAGCCCCAGCAAATGGTTCCAGGAGGAGGAGGGCTCTTTCCAGCCCAGGATTTGTCAGCAGGGAATTCCTGCTGCACCGAGTTCAGGAGGGCCCTGGGTTTCCCTGTGGCCTTCACCGCCATCCCTTGGGTTCTCCTTTGCAGTATCTGGGGTCAGCGGTTGGGTTTCTGTAGACGTGACTCGTCTTTTTTCCTGGTGTTTGCTCCAGCCAAGACCATGGAGGTGGTGCCTCAGGCAGATGAGATCAGGTGCTTTGGTGAGGAGCTGAACAGCCCAGACACGGAGACTGTGGTGGAGACCTGTACCAAAATAGCAAAGGTAACTGGCCCCAAAAGACCGGGGTGGGGGCCCAGCTCCTGGGCTCCTGCACGTCTCCCTGCTCCCCTCCAGAGTCTCTCGCTGTCTCCAGAGCAAGCTGTCCAGGATGGCTGTTGTTAGCAAGTAGCAGGAGGCTTTGAGACAAGACTGTGCTTTAGACACACTGGAGCAGATACCGTGATGTGTGTATGTGCGTTCGCACATGTGTGAGTGCTTTTGTCAGAATACAAATTTGGTATATGAGCCAACGACGTGGGGGGAGACACTTCCAAATCGGTTAGCTGTGTCAGATGTAAACAGCACTGTATGCACAGCAGGAGGAAAAAGTGATTGCCCCCTCTACGATTGCCTGACTAACAGTCCCGTCAAGTTTCCTTTCCTTGCCGAATTGCTGGAGCAGAGCTGTGACGCGGTCTCTCCTGTTCCTGACTTCTCTCCAGGCTGTTTGCAAATGCATCCTTCCAGCACAGGCTACAGACTTTCTGAGTGCTGTCCTGGACAGCTTGCTGCATGTCAGACCTGCGTGTGTGAAGGCAGTATGGAAGTGGGTGTTCCATCTTCCTGGTGGAATGCAGGAAGGAAATAGTCCAGGAGGCAAAGGAGACCTTTTTCCCGTTTGACTTTGTCTTTTCTCCTGTTGGCTGTTGCACGACACCCTGTGCAGTTGGCATGGGCTCAAGAAACACTGCCTGTGTGCCGAGCCGAGGGGCTGCCGATGCTCCGAGTCGTGCATTGGCAAC
Organism: Gavia stellata; assembly: GCF_030936135.1. Taxonomy (NCBI): domain Eukaryota; kingdom Metazoa; phylum Chordata; class Aves; order Gaviiformes; family Gaviidae; genus Gavia; species Gavia stellata. The sequence continues at coordinate 1,191,969 of NW_026776320.1, read as the reverse complement.
TGCTGCTGGGGTCTGCTCCAGCTGGTGACAGGGATGTGGGCCCGTCTTGTCCAAAGTCTTCCGTTGTCCAGGTCCTTCCCACGAGTGACGCACTGGGAGGCACCGACCTTGCCGTTCCTCCCCTTCCTCCGGGGTCACTGTCAGTCCTCCCTGCCCTGGGACCTGCTTCACTTTGCTCTTTCCTCACTTCTCCCCAATTCCCCCTACTCTGAGCTTTGCTGGGCACACCAGGTTTTCCATAGGTTTCATACTTGTTCATTGCTCTCATTGCTTTCCCCGACTGTGGTGTTTCCCAGCCTGCGAGGTGCCCTTCCTTTAGCCACCAGTTGCTGCCTGTTTGTAGCCTGGGAGCCTCTGGCCTCGTGCTGTGCCTGCCCTTTCAAGGCTCCTGTTCTCCTCCTCCGTTCCTGCTCTCCTGCGCTCCGTTTGGGCTCCAGGGCCAGCAGCAGCTCGCTCAGCCCAGACTAACTCCGTGGCTGTCCACCGCTGACAAAGGTCGGTCGCAGTGACAGCAGCCACGGGTAGCAGCCCACAGGATCGCGCCCAGCTGAGCTAAAGCTCACCCAGCCGTTAAGCCACTGCCATTACAGCCAGGGCAGGGTGTCCCTGTGCCGTCCCTGCGCCGTCCCTGCAGAGCCCGCGGCCGCTCTGGGCAGCGGGAGTGCCGCATCCGTGGGCTGTGGGGTCACCCCTTGCTGCTTCCCCAGGCGCAGAGCAGGTTCTGTCTGCACCACGGGCCAGAGGTAGGCAGCTGTGGGAGAAGCTGGGATCTTCCACGGATGAGGGACCTGGCTGCCTATTTGTCCTTATCATGGCCACGGCTTCTAGCTGTGAAAGGCTCAAGCAAACACTCCTTCCTTCAGGGGAAGGTCCTCTGTGTGGGGAAGGGGTTGGCGCTTTGGGAAAGGAGGGTAGAGGCAAGGAGAAGTGTCCCCGGAGAACTGGGTTCCTCTGGAAGGAGTCACGAGCCCTTGCAGAGGCCCTGCAAGGCATCTTCAGGGTCTCAAAGAGCGTGTTTGGTTTTGCTCTTGCATCGCTACAGACACGTGGGGAGAGTTAGTCAAGCGTTGGGTGTGAAATGTGTCCGTGTCCTCTGTGTGCACAATGGCACGCAGCTGCTCATACGGTGCCCAGGGACATGCCATGACTGAGTCTGCGCGTGTGAGTGCATGCATGTCTGTGTGTGCGTGTGCGCGCACAATTGCTAAGAGCACGCTCGGCTCCAGACGTGAGCCAGGATCAGGCAGGGTGGAAGGGGTGAGGTTTCGAGCTAGGTCTGGACTCTGTGTCACGGGAGCAGGCACTGCTCATATGCTGAATGACTGTGTCTGGGCCCCGCAGGAGGGGGTAAAGGATGCACCGAGCCCTTCTTTCTCCTCTTCTTCCATTCAGGTGCCAAAAATCCTGAACACCCTTTACACCTGCATGCAGCAGAGCACCCACAGGCCCTTACCCAATAATGACCACAAATGGCTCTTCACACCATTTTTCTGTATGTTCAGGTTAGTTCTTTCAGTCAGACACAGAAATCACAAGTGATTTCTTCTTCTTTCCCTGAAGTAATCAGTCTTTTAAGTAGTTACTGCTAAACAATGCGGAAGCTACCAAAAGAAGTTGAAGCAGGTACTTTCCTCCTCACAAGCAGCATATCATTGAAGTGCTTCCCCTATTAAATTCTCTTCTCTACTCTAAAGGGTCCCTGTTTTCTCTGCCCCCAAGGTAAACTCCAGAGCTATTCATGGGGTTTCAAAGAAAGGCACAGGTAGTTTACCTGCCTTTAAAAAAAAAAAAGGGCACTCAGAGCTATGAATGGAGACTGTTTACTAAACACTGCACAGACAAATTAACCAAAGAGCAGACGTTAATGGGAAAAGCTGGGAGCAGAATGAGAAGCATCACACAACTAAAGCTATCCCAAGCACTTAGGCCTCCATCAAGGACCACAAGCCCTGAGGCTGATGATGGCTGTTGGATGAGCTTCCCTCCCCCAGGTGGAAACACCTCTCACTGTGCTGTGCTCAGACCAAAGAAGGAAAAAGCGATACACCCCCCCACATCTAAAGGCATGCCACTCCTTTCAAAGGTAAATTTTGATTTATTTAGATAAACTGCCTGGCCAGTTTTAGCACCTGCCTCTAGAGTATATTGATTTCATCCACCCCTACCCACAAAAACTTCTGACTGAGTGCTGAGTAATGTGGAGTCAGGTGGACTTAGACAAGCGCGCTGCTACCAGGGAACTGTATTTTTAACCTATTTACAAGTATTTGTTGCTTTGAAGCTGCCCGAGGGTCAGCATGCCCTCGCTACTGGAGGTTCTTGCTCTGTGCAGGCACTAAGGAAGACATTTCTGGCCACAGGTTATTTTAAAGCACAGCCGAACATACAGTTTATGACCTCCTGAGAATTATCTCCCAGACAGATCCGGAACAAGGGCAAAACTTGTATATTTAACATGCATTTGGGTTACCTGACTGTTAAACATGTTACAAATCTGTAATATAAAAACTCACCTACACAATGCATGTAGGTGAGCAGGCACTTCTTTATTGCAGCGCTGGACGCACAGGGGATCGCTCCACCTAGTGTGCGTGCCTAGCTTCTGCACTACCAAAGTTATATACAATCAAAGTATACATATTCATCATATTTCCAAGAAACAATTAACATATGCATACAATTTCTGAGAACTCATTAATATAAGTAAATGCTCGTGAGGCATGCACCTTCAGGTACAGAGGTGGTCGTCTGACGTCCTCTGGTGGTCGTCCATAGTCTTCCTCATGGTGTCCTTTAGTTGAACCCCATCTTTGCGCATGCTCAGGTTGGTTGCAAAATCCCATTCTTGGAATCTTCTTAAGTTTTCCTTGGTTTACTGACCAGGCCTATAACTTACCATTCTCTTGACAAGCAAACCCTATCGATTCACAATGCTACATTGTTCAACAGTTAGTTTATGATGAAATCACAGATAAATCATGCCTAGTTACCTTCATACAGAATATATATAATTTATTTTTTATTAATCGCTCTCTGGATTATACTATTCTATCAATATCCATCCTTAAAATAATCAATGGTTATTTCTATTAATATCTATTGATTGGCATTCTTGATATTCAAATCAAGATGGGAAAGGTAAGGAATTTTCCAAGCAGCATCACTGGTGCCTATCAGGTCACATTGTCACGGGACTCAAACGAAACTTTTCTATTCAATTCTTCATCGTTCCATCTCGTTACTGTTAGTTCCTTAGTATGGAACGGCAACTCCCTGGTGAGGTTCCTATGGTTAATGTTTCTAACTGAAAAATCCTAACATATGCATTTGTATTTTATTATTTTATTTATTAATCATATTTAACCTTTCTGTATGATTATATTTGATTATTTTAAAAAATCAGAGTATTTACAACAGATTTGTTTGTTTGTTTTGGCATGAGTTGGCTTGGTGTGACGTGAATCTGCCAATACCATAGTTACTGAGAGCTTAGACTGTCTTCACCGTTCGTGGAAGGATTTTCCTGTATTGCTTGATTATGAAAATGTTTCATAAATTGCGTTGAGATGAGTAGCTTAGATTTCTCTGTACACGGTTGGAGCACCTCCATCGTGTGCAATTGCTCTGGTTTGGGGAGTGTGGTTTTGGTTTTTTGTTTTGGTTTTCTTTTGTTTTCATCTTTTCAGTTTAACGCTTTTTAAAATCTGCCTTTTTCAGGTTACTTTCAGTGTTTGTCGCATGTCTTGCTAGCCTCGTATCTGGGGGTCTGAGAGACAGCTGAGAACATGTCTCCTAACTGGACTGTCCTTTCCCATCCTTCTTTTGCCCCATGCTGTTCAGTACCCTCTTCAGAAATTATTACTATGACCAAGCTTGTAAAGTACTGTTGTTGTCCCATTCGTGGGAGGGTTTTTAAAGTCGATCGACAGCACTTTCTGTGTTTCACTGCTTTCTTCACAACCTCCTGTGCTCATTGTGAATCAGAGAGGAGAATTCTGGTTTGGTGGCAATGTTTCACCCATTTGTGAGGTTTTTTCCAGTAAGACCTAATCCTTCTGGAAATTAGGAGATCTATTTAGTAGTTGGTTCCTTCTTCTGTTGTGGACCAGCACACACTGATCAGACTTTCTCTCTCTGTCTCTGTCCTTCCCCTACTCCCCGCTCCTGCTCTTGACAGTATTGGCTTCAGCTATGTTCAGTGAGAAAAGTGATATGTGGATTTTTCAAACGTCATCAAGAGGAAAAGAAGCATAATATATCACCTACTATTGTTGGGTTCTTTCCCATGCTGTTTTACAGGGTTTATAAAATGCCTTATGAGCAACAACTCTTTTGCAGAGCTCCATGTCTCTAAGATCCTGCCCCAAAAAAATCATCAGAAATTGAGACATATTTGGGGCATCACGAGTCATAAAAGGTATACAGTCGAGGCTGGGAGCAAATCTGGGGAGTGAGTGAGGGTATTTTTTCTTATCACCTCGCATTTGGCACAGCTTATGCAGTCACCATGCACGTTACCTTTTAAAAACTTGACAGCTACGATGTGGTTACCCTTAAAAATCATTCTTCTCCTTTTCCTCTTACCCCTCCCTCTGCCGCTGTGTTCCTGAAACAGCTACCTGGATCTGCCAGAAGGATGGAGAAATTCAGTAAAGGTCTTGTTAGCAGGGAAAATTCCGTGTCCAAACCCCAGTAGCCGTTCATGCAAATGGCAAACAGACAAGAACAAGATAGTACTCCTCTTTGATCTTCTACAAATATACCCCTTTGATTCGTATCTAAAGACAGAATAACAGAATATTGTGCTGTACGTACAGGGCTCTTCTCTTTTTCAGGATAGATCTTTTTTACTTTTTCTGCACCTAGACAGCAAGTTTCTGAGGAACTTACTAACTTGAGTACCTTCCGCCGTTTGAGATTGTCTTGCACATTCTGCTTCCTGTCATAGTCTTCCTCATGGTGTCCTTTAGTTGAACCCCATCTTTGCGCATGCTCAGGTTGGTTGCAAAATTCCATTCTTGGAATCTTCTTAAGTTTTCCCCGGTTTACTGACCAGGCCTACAACTTATCCTTCTCTTGACAAGCAAATCCTACCTATTCACAGTGCTACATTGTTCATAGCTAGTTTATGATTAAATCGGGGTAGCTCATACCTAGTTACCCTTATACAGAATATATATATATATATAACTTTAGATCTTTTAATAATCACTTTCTAGCTTATACTTTTCTGTCAATTTCCATGCCTATGAATAATCAGTGTTTATTTCTATCTATCGATTGGCATTCTTGATATTCATATAAAGATGGGAGGGTAAGGGGATTTTCAAGCAGCATCACTGGTGCATATCAGGTTACACTGTCACAGGACTCAAACAACACTTTTCTATTCAATTCTTCATCGTTCCATCTCGTTACTGTTAGTTCCTCAGTATGGAACGGCAACTCCCTGGTGAGGTTCCTATGGTTATTGTTTGTAACTTAACAATCCTAACTTATTTATTTATTAATTAAATTTAACCTTTTCTATATATCATATTTTGATTAAAAATCAGAATATTTACAACAACTCTGTCCTGGGAGGGGGCCAGGGAATCCAGTTTGGACTGGGAATGATCCCAATATGTCCTGGGAGGGGGCCAGGGGATCCAGTTTGGACTGGGAATGATTCCAGTGTGTCCAGGGAGGGGGCCAGGGGATCCAGTTTGGATAGGGAATGATCCCAGACTGTCCTCTGAGGGGGCCAGGGGATGCAGTTTGGACTGGGAATGATCCCGGTCTGTCCTGGGAGGGGGCCAGGAGATCCACTTTGGACTGGGAATGATCCCAGTCAGTCCTGGGAGGGGGCCAGGGGCTCCAGTTTGGACTGGGAATGATTCCAATCTGTCATGGGAGGGGGCCAGGGGATCCAGTTTGGACTGGGAATGATCTCACTCTGTCCTGGGAGGAGGCCAGGGGATCCAGTTTGGACTGGGACAGGGCCCACTCTGTACTGGGAGGGGGCCAGGGAATCCAGTTTTGACTGGGAATGATCCCAGTCTGTCCTGGGAGGGGGCCAGGGGATCCAGTTTGGACTGGGAATGATCCCAGTCTGTCCTGGGAGGGGGCCAGGGTACACCGTTTGTACTGGGAATGATCCCAGTCTGTCCTGGGAGAGGGCCAGGGGATCCAGTTTTGACTGGGACAGAGCCCACTCTGTACTGGGAGGGGCCAGTAGATCCAGTTTGGACTGGGAATGATTCCAGTCTGTCCTGGGAGGGGGCCAGCGGATCCAGTTTGTACTGGGACAGGGCCCAGTCTGTCTTGGGAGGGGGCCAGGGGCTCCAGCTGGAACTGGGGATGACTGCAGTCTGTACTGGGAGGGGACCAGCGGCTCCAGTTTGGACTGGGACAGGGCCCAGTCTCTCCTGGGAGGGGCTCAGGGGATCCAGTTTGGACTGGGAGAGGGCCCAGTCTGTCCTGGGAGCGGGCCAGTGGATCCAGTTTGGACTGGGAATGATCCCAGACTGTCCTGGGAGGGGGCCGTGGGATCCTGTTCGGAGTGGGACAGGTCGCATTGTGTCCTAGGAGGGTGCTAGGGGATCCATTTTGGACTGGGAATTATTCTAGTCCATACTGGGAGGAAGCCAGGGTATGCGCTTTGGACTGGGAATGATCCCGCTCTGGACTGGGAGGGGGCCAGGGGATCCATTTTGGACTGGGAATGATCCCAGTCTGTCCTGGGAGGGGGCCAGGGGATCCAGTTTGGACTGGGAATGATCCCAGTCTGTCCTGGGAGGGGGCCAGGGGACCCAGTTTGGACTGGGAATGATCCCAGTCTGTCCTGGAAGGGGGCCAGGGGATCCAGTTTGGACTGGGAATGATCCCAGTCTGTCCTGGGAGCGGGCCAGGGGATCCAATTTGGACTGGGACAGGGCCCATTCTGTACTGGGAGCGGCCAGGGGCTCCAGTTGGAACTGGGAATGATCACAGTCTGTCCTGGGAGGGGGGCAGGGGCTCTAGTTTGGACTGGGAATGATTCCAGTCGATAATGGGAGGAGGACACCGGATCCAGTTTGGTCTGGGAATGATCCCAAAATGGACTGGGAGGGGGCCACTGGATCCAGTTTGGACTGGGAATGATCCCAGTCAGGACTGGGAGGAGGACATTGGATCCAGTTTGGACTGGGAATGATCCCACTCTGTTGTGGGAAGTGGCCAGCAGATCCAGTTTGACTGGGAATGATCCCAGTCTGTCCTGGGAGGGGGCCAGGGGCTCCAATTTGGACTGGGACAGTTCCCAGTCTGTGCTGGGAAGCGGCCAGGGCATCCAGTTTGGACTGGGAATGATCCGAGTCTGTACTGAGAGGGGGCCAGGGAATGCAGTTTGGACTGGGACAGGGCACAGTCTGTACTCGGAGGGGGTCATGGGATACAGTTTGGAGTGGGACAGGTCCCAGCCTGTCCTGGGAGGGGGCCAGGGGATCCAGTTTGGACTGGGAATGATCCCAGTCTGTCCTGGGAGGGGGCCAGTGGATCCAGGTTGGACTGGGAATGATCCCAGTCTGTACTGGGAGGGTGCCAGGGGATCCTGTTTGGACTGGGAATGACCCCAGTCTGTCCTGGGAGGGGGCCAGGGGATCCTGTTTGGACTGGGAATGACCCCAGTCTGTCCTGAGAGGGGGCCAGGGGCTCCAGTTTGGACTGGGAATGATCCCACTCTGTCCTGGGAGGGGGCCAGGGGATCCAGTTTGGACTGGGACAGGGCCCAGTCTGTCCTGGGAGGGTGCCAGGGGATCCAGTTTGGACAGGGACAGGGCGCAGTCTGCCCTGGGAGGGGGCAATGGGATCCAGTTTGGAGTGGGATAGAGCCCAGTGTGTCCTAGGAGGGGGCCAGGGCATCCAGTTTGTACTGGGACAGGGCCCAGTCTGTACTGGGAGGGGGCCAGGGGCTGCATTTGGAACTGGGGATGATTGCATTCTGTCCTGGGAGGGGACCAGGGGCTCCAGTTTGGACTGGGACAGGTCCCATTCTGTACTGGGACGGGGCCAGGGGATCCAGTTTGGACTGGGACAGGGCCAAGTTTGTACGGGGAGGGGGCCAGGGGATCCAGTTTCGACTGGGAATGATCCCGTTCTGGACTGGGAGGGGGACAGGGGATCCATTTTGGACTGGGAATGATCCCAATCTGGAATGGGAGAGGGGCCAGGGGCTCCAGTTTGGACTGGGAATGATCCCAGTCTGTCCTGGGAGGGGGCGAGGGGATCCAGTTTGGACTGGGAATGATCCCAGTCTGTCCTGGGAGCGGGCCAGGGGATCCAGGTTGGACTGGGAATGATCCCAGTCTGTCCTGGGAGGGGGCCAGGGAATCCAGTTTGGCCTGGGAATGATCCCAGTCTGTCCTGGGAGGGGGCCAGGGGATGCAGTTTGGACTGGGAATGATCCCGGTCTGGACTGGGAGGGGGCCATTGGATCCAGTTTGGACTGGGAATGATCCCACTCTGTACTGGGAGGGTGCCACGGGATCCAGTTTGGACTGGGACAGGGCCCAGTCTGTCCTGGGAGGGGGCAATGGGATTCAGTTTGGAGCGGGAATGGTCCCAATCTGTTCTGGGAGGCAGCCATGGGATCCAGTTTGGACTGGGACAGGGCCCATTGTGTCCTGGGAGGGGGCAGGGGATCCAGTTGGGACTGGGAATGATCCCAGTCTGTCCTGGGAGTGGGCCAGGGGATCCAGATTGGATTGGGACAGGGCCCAGTCTGTCCTGGGAGGTGGCCAGGGGATCCAGTTTGGACTGGGACAGGGCCAATTCTGTACTGGAAGGGGGCCAGGGGCTCCAGTTGGAACTGGGAATGATTGCAGTCTCTACTGGGAGGTTGCCAGGGGCTCCAGTTTGGACTGGGACAGGTTCCAGTCTGTCCTGGGAGGGGGCCAGGCGATCCAGTTTGGTCTGGGACAGGGCCAAGTCTGTACGGGGAGGGGGCCAGGGGATGCAGTTTGGACTGGGAATTATCCTGGTCTGTCCTGGGATGGGGCCAGGGGATCCAGTTTGGACTGGGAATGATCCCAGTCTGTCCTGGGAGGGGGCCAGTGGATCCAGTTTGGACTGGGAATGATCCCAGTCTGTGCTGGGAAGGGGGCCAGTGGATCCAGTTTGGACTGGGAATGATCCCAGTCTGTCCTGGGAGGGGGCCAGGGGATCCAGTTTGGACTGGGAATGATCCCAATCTATCCTGGGAGGGGGCTAGGGGATCCAGTTTGGATTGCGACAGGGCCTATTTGTACTGGGAGCGGCCAGGGGCTCCGTTGGAACTGGGAATGATTGCAGTCTTTACTGGGAGTGGACCAGGGGCTCCAGTTTGGACTGGGACAGGTCCCAGTCTGTCCTTGGAGGGGGCCAGGGGTTCCAGTTTGGACTGGGAATGATCCCACTCTGTCCTGGGAGGGGGCCAGGGGATCCAGTTTGGACTGGGACAGGGCCCAGTCTGTCCTGGGAGGGTGCCAGGGGATCCAGTTTGGACAGGGACAGGGCGCAGTCTGCCCTGGGAGGGGGCAATGGGATCCAGTTTGGAGTGGGATAGAGCCCAGTGTGTCCTAGGAGGGGGCCAGGGCATCCAGTTTGTACTGGGACAGGGCCCAGTCTGTACTGGGAGGGGGCCAGGGGCTGCATTTGGAACTGGGGATGATTGCATTCTGTCCTGGGAGGGGACCAGGGGCTCCAGTTTGGACTGGGACAGGTCCCATTCTGTACTGGGACGGGGCCAGGGGATCCAGTTTGGACTGGGACAGGGCCAAGTTTGTACGGGGAGGGGGCCAGGGGATCCAGTTTCGACTGGGAATGATCCCGTTCTGGACTGGGAGGGGGACAGGGGATCCATTTTGGACTGGGAATGATCCCAATCTGGAATGGGAGAGGGGCCAGGGGCTCCAGTTTGGACTGGGAATGATCCCAGTCTGTCCTGGGAGGGGGCGAGGGGATCCAGTTTGGACTGGGAATGATCCCAGTCTGTCCTGGGAGCGGGCCAGGGGATCCAGGTTGGACTGGGAATGATCCCAGTCTGTCCTGGGAGGGGGCCAGGGAATCCAGTTTGGCCTGGGAATGATCCCAGTCTGTCCTGGGAGGGGGCCAGGGGATGCAGTTTGGACTGGGAATGATCCCGGTCTGGACTGGGAGGGGGCCATTGGATCCAGTTTGGACTGGGAATGATCCCACTCTGTACTGGGAGGGTGCCACGGGATCCAGTTTGGACTGGGACAGGGCCCAGTCTGTCCTGGGAGGGGGCAATGGGATTCAGTTTGGAGCGGGAATGGTCCCAATCTGTTCTGGGAGGCAGCCATGGGATCCAGTTTGGACTGGGACAGGGCCCATTGTGTCCTGGGAGGGGGCAGGGGATCCAGTTGGGACTGGGAATGATCCCAGTCTGTCCTGGGAGTGGGCCAGGGGATCCAGATTGGATTGGGACAGGGCCCAGTCTGTCCTGGGAGGTGGCCAGGGGATCCAGTTTGGACTGGGACAGGGCCAATTCTGTACTGGAAGGGGGCCAGGGGCTCCAGTTGGAACTGGGAATGATTGCAGTCTCTACTGGGAGGTTGCCAGGGGCTCCAGTTTGGACTGGGACAGGTTCCAGTCTGTCCTGGGAGGGGGCCAGGCGATCCAGTTTGGTCTGGGACAGGGCCAAGTCTGTACGGGGAGGGGGCCAGGGGATGCAGTTTGGACTGGGAATTATCCTGGTCTGTCCTGGGATGGGGCCAGGGGATCCAGTTTGGACTGGGAATGATCCCAGTCTGTCCTGGGAGGGGGCCAGTGGATCCAGTTTGGACTGGGAATGATCCCAGTCTGTGCTGGGAGGGGGCCAGTGGATCCAGTTTGGACTGGGAATGATCCCAGTCTGTCCTGGGAGGGGGCCAGGGGATCCAGTTTGGACTGGGAATGATCCCAATCTATCCTGGGAGGGGGCTAGGGGATCCAGTTTGGATTGCGACAGGGCCTATTTGTACTGGGAGCGGCCAGGGGCTCCGTTGGAACTGGGAATGATTGCAGTCTTTACTGGGAGTGGACCAGGGGCTCCAGTTTGGACTGGGACAGGTCCCAGTCTGTCCTTGGAGGGGGCCAGGGGTTCCAGTTTGGACTGGGAATGATCCCACTCTGTCCTGGGAGGGGGCCAGGGGATCCAGTTTGGACTGGGACAGGGCCCAGTCTGTCCTGGGAGGGTGCCAGGGGATCCAGTTTGGACAGGGACAGGGCGCAGTCTGCCCTGGGAGGGGGCAATGGGATCCAGTTTGGAGTGGGATAGAGCCCAGTGTGTCCTAGGAGGGGGCCAGGGCATCCAGTTTGTACTGGGACAGGGCCCAGTCTGTACTGGGAGGGGGCCAGGGGCTGCATTTGGAACTGGGGATGATTGCATTCTGTCCTGGGAGGGGACCAGGGGCTCCAGTTTGGACTGGGACAGGTCCCATTCTGTACTGGGACGGGGCCAGGGGATCCAGTTTGGACTGGGACAGGGCCAAGTTTGTACGGGGAGGGGGCCAGGGGATCCAGTTTCGACTGGGAATGATCCCGTTCTGGACTGGGAGGGGGACAGGGGATCCATTTTGGACTGGGAATGATCCCAATCTGGAATGGGAGAGGGGCCAGGGGCTCCAGTTTGGACTGGGAATGATCCCAGTCTGTCCTGGGAGGGGGCGAGGGGATCCAGTTTGGACTGGGAATGATCCCAGTCTGTCCTGGGAGCGGGCCAGGGGATCCAGGTTGGACTGGGAATGATCCCAGTCTGTCCTGGGAGGGGGCCAGGGAATCCAGTTTGGCCTGGGAATGATCCCAGTCTGTCCTGGGAGGGGGCCAGGGGATGCAGTTTGGACTGGGAATGATCCCGGTCTGGACTGGGAGGGGGCCATTGGATCCAGTTTGGACTGGGAATGATCCCACTCTGTACTGGGAGGGTGCCACGGGATCCAGTTTGGACTGGGACAGGGCCCAGTCTGTCCTGGGAGGGGGCAATGGGATTCAGTTTGGAGCGGGAATGGTCCCAATCTGTTCTGGGAGGCAGCCATGGGATCCAGTTTGGACTGGGACAGGGCCCATTGTGTCCTGGGAGGGGGCAGGGGATCCAGTTGGGACTGGGAATGATCCCAGTCTGTCCTGGGAGTGGGCCAGGGGATCCAGATTGGATTGGGACAGGGCCCAGTCTGTCCTGGGAGGTGGCCAGGGGATCCAGTTTGGACTGGGACAGGGCCAATTCTGTACTGGAAGGGGGCCAGGGGCTCCAGTTGGAACTGGGAATGATTGCAGTCTCTACTGGGAGGTTGCCAGGGGCTGCAGTTTGGACTGGGACAGGTTCCAGTCTGTCCTGGGAGGGGGCCAGGCGATCCAGTTTGGTCTGGGACAGGGCCAAGTCTGTACGGGGAGGGGGCCAGGGGATGCAGTTTGGACTGGGAATTATCCTGGTCTGTCCTGGGATGGGGCCAGGGGATCCAGTTTGGACTGGGAATGATCCCAGTCTGTCCTGGGAGGGGGCCAGTGGATCCAGTTTGGACTGGGAATGATCCCAGTCTGTGCTGGGAGGGGGCCAGTGGATCCAGTTTGGACTGGGAATGATCCCAGTCTGTCCTGGGAGGGGGCCAGGGGATCCAGTTTGGACTGGGAATGATCCCAATCTATCCTGGGAGGGGGCTAGGGGATCCAGTTTGGATTGCGACAGGGCCTATTTGTACTGGGAGCGGCCAGGGGCTCCGTTGGAACTGGGAATGATTGCAGTCTTTACTGGGAGTGGACCAGGGGCTCCAGTTTGGACTGGGACAGGTCCCAGTCTGTCCTTGGAGGGGGCCAGGGGTTCCAGTTTGGACTGGGAATGATCCCACTCTGTCCTGGGAGGGGGCCAGGGGATCCAGTTTGGACTGGGACAGGGCCCAGTCTGTCCTGGGAGGGTGCCAGGGGATCCAGTTTGGACAGGGACAGGGCGCAGTCTGCCCTGGGAGGGGGCAATGGGATCCAGTTTGGAGTGGGATAGAGCCCAGTGTGTCCTAGGAGGGGGCCAGGGCATCCAGTTTGTACTGGGACAGGGCCCAGTCTGTACTGGGAGGGGGCCAGGGGCTGCATTTGGAACTGGGGATGATTGCATTCTGTCCTGGGAGGGGACCAGGGGCTCCAGTTTGGACTGGGACAGGTCCCATTCTGTACTGGGACGGGGCCAGGGGATCCAGTTTGGACTGGGACAGGGCCAAGTTTGTACGGGGAGGGGGCCAGGGGATCCAGTTTCGACTGGGAATGATCCCGTTCTGGACTGGGAGGGGGACAGGGGATCCATTTTGGACTGGGAATGATCCCAATCTGGAATGGGAGAGGGGCCAGGGGCTCCAGTTTGGACTGGGAATGATCCCAGTCTGTCCTGGGAGGGGGCGAGGGGATCCAGTTTGGACTGGGAATGATCCCAGTCTGTCCTGGGAGCGGGCCAGGGGATCCAGGTTGGACTGGGAATGATCCCAGTCTGTCCTGGGAGGGGGCCAGGGAATCCAGTTTGGCCTGGGAATGATCCCAGTCTGTCCTGGGAGGGGGCTAGGGGGTCCAGTTTGGACTGGGAATGATTCCAGTCCATACTGAGAGGAGGACACTGGATCCAGTTTTGTCTGGGAATGATCCCAATCTGGACTGGGAGGGGGCCAGGGGATCCAGTTTGGAGTGGGAATGATCCCAATCTGTCCTGGGAGGGGGCTAGGGTATCCAGTTTGGACTGGGACAGGGCCCAGTCTGTGTTGGGAGGGGGCCAGGGGACTAAGTTTGGACTGGGAATTATTCTAGTCCATACTGGGAGGAAGCCAGGGTATGCACTTTGGACTGGGAATGATCCCGGTCTGGACTGGGAGGGGGCCATTGGATCCAGTTTGGACTGGGAATGATCCCACTCTGTACTGGGAGGGTGCCACGGGATCCAGTTTGGACTGGGACAGGGCCCAGTCTGTCCTGGGAGGGGGCAATGGGATTCAGTTTGGAGCGGGAATGGTCCCAATCTGTTCTGGGAGGCAGCCATGGGATCCAGTTTGGACTGGGACAGGGCCCATTGTGTCCTGGGAGGGGGCAGGGGATCCAGTTGGGACTGGGAATGATCCCAGTCTGTCCTGGGAGTGGGCCAGGGGATCCAGATTGGATTGGGACAGGGCCCAGTCTGTCCTGGGAGGTGGCCAGGGGATCCAGTTTGGACTGGGACAGGGCCAATTCTGTACTGGAAGGGGGCCAGGGGCTCCAGTTGGAACTGGGAATGATTGCAGTCTCTACTGGGAGGTTGCCAGGGGCTCCAGTTTGGACTGGGACAGGTTCCAGTCTGTCCTGGGAGGGGGCCAGGCGATCCAGTTTGGTCTGGGACAGGGCCAAGTCTGTACGTGGAGGGGGCCAGGGGATGCAGTTTGGACTGGGAATTATCCTGGTCTGTCCTGGGATGGGGCCAGGGGATCCAGTTTGGACTGGGAATGATCCCAGTCTGTCCTGGGAGGGGGCCAGTGGATCCAGTTTGGACTGGGAATGATCCCAGTCTGTGCTGGGAGGGGGCCAGGGGATCCAGTTTGGAGTGGGAATGATCCCAATCTATCCTGGGAGGGGGCTAGGGGATCCAGTTTGGATTGCGACAGGGCCTATTTGTACTGGGAGCGGCCAGGGGCTCCGTTGGAACTGGGAATGATTGCAGTCTTTACTGGGAGTGGACCAGGGGCTCCAGTTTGGACTGGGACAGGGCTAAGCCTGTATGGGGAGGGGGCCCTGGGCTCGAGTTTGGACTGGAAATGATCCCACTCTGTCCTGGGAGGTGGCCAGGGGATCCAGTTTGGACAGGGACAGGGCCCATTCTGTCCTGGGATGGGGCCAGGGGCTCCAGTTGGAACTGGGAATGATTGCAGTCTGTACTGGGAGGTACAGGCCAGGGTATCCAGTTTGGACTGGGAAAGGGCCAAGTCTGTACGGGGAGGGGGCCAGGGGATCCAGTTTGGACTGGGAATTATCCCAGTCTGTCCTCGGTGGGGGCCAGGGGATTCAGTTTGGACTGGGACAGGGCCCACTCTGTACTGGAGGAGCCAGTGGATGGAGTTTGGACTGGGACAGGGCCCAGTCTTTCCGGGGAGGTGGCCAGGGGAAACAGTTTGGTGTGGGAATTATCCCAATCTGTCCTGGGAGGGGGCCTGGGGCTCCCGTTGGAACTGGGAATAATTGCAGTCTGTACTGGGAGGGGACCAGAGTCTCCAGTTTGGACTGGGACTGGTCCCAGTCTGTCTTGGGAGGGGGCCAGGGGATCCAGTTTGGACTGGGAAAGATCCCGGTCTGGACTGGGATGTGGCCAGGGGATCCAGTTTTGAATGGGAATGATCCCAGTCTGTCCTGGGAGGGGGCCTGGGGATCCAGTTTGGACTGGGACAGGGCCCAGTCTGTCCTGGGAGTGGGCCAGGGGATCCAGTTTGGACTGGGAATGATCACAGTCTGTCTTGGGAAGGGGCCAGGGGATCCAATTTGGACTGGGACAGGGCCCATTCTGTAATGGGAGCGGCCAGGGGCTCCAGTTGGAACTGGGAATGATTGCAGTCTCTACTGGGAGGTTGCCAGGGGCTCCAGTTTGGACTGGGACAGGTTCCAGTCTGTCCTGGGAGGGGGCCAGGCGATCCATTTTGGACTGGGATTGATCCGTGTCTGTCCTCGGTGGGGGCCAGGGGATTCAGTTTGGACTGGGACAGGGCCCAGTCTGTCCTGGGAGGGGGCCACGTGATCCAGTACGGACTGGGAATGATCCCAGTCTGTCCTGGGAGAGGGACAGGGCATCCAGTTTGGACTGGGAATGATCCCAGTGTGTCCTGGGAGGGGGCCAGGGGTTCCGATCTGTACTGCGGCAGGGCCCAGTCTGTACTGGGAGGGGGCCAGGGGATTAAGTTTGGTCTGGGACAGGGCCTAGTCTGTCCTGGTAGGGGACCAAGGGATCCATTTTGGACTGGGAATGATTCTAGTCCATACTGGGAGGAACCCAGTGTATGCACTTTGGACTGGGAATGATCCCGGTCTGGACTGGGAGGGGGCCATTGTATCCAGTTTGGACTGGGAATGATCCCACTTTGTACTGGGAGGGTGCCAGGGCATCCAGTTTGGACTGGGACAGGACCCAGTCTGTCCTGGGAGGGGGCCAGGAGATCCAGTTTGGACTGGGAATGATCCCAGTCTGTCCTGGGAGGGGGCCATGGGATCCTTTTGGACTGGGACAGGGCCCACTCTCTACTGGGAGGGGGCCAGGGGTTAAGTTTGGACTGGGACAGGGCCCAGTCTGTCCTGTGAGGGAGCCAGGGGATCCAGTTTGGAGTAGGAATGATCCCAATCTGTCCTGGGAGGTGGCCAGGGGATCCAGTTTGGACTGGGACAGGGCCAATTCTGTACTGGGAGGGGGCCAGGGGCTCCAGTTGGAACTGGGAATGATTGCAGTCTCTACTGGGAGGTTGCCAGGGGCTCCAGTTTGGACTGGGACAGGTTCCAGTCTGTCCTGGGATGGGGCCAGGCGATCCAGTTTGGTCTGGGACAGGGCCAAGTCTGTACGGGGAGGGGGCCAGGGGATGCAGTTTGGACTGGGAATGATCCCGGTCTGGACTGGGACGGGGCCAGGGGATCCAATTGGGACTGGGACAAGGCCCACTCTGTACTGGGAGGGGGCCAGGGGATCCAGTTTGGACTGGGAATTATCGCAGTCTGTGCTGGGAGGGGGCCAGGAGATCCATTTTGGACTGGGAATGATTCTAGTCCATACTGGGAGGAAGCCAGTGTATGCACTTTGGACTGGGAATGATCCCGGTATGGACAGGGAGGGGGCCAGGGGATCCAGTTTGGACTGGGAATGTTCCCACTCGGTACTGGGAGGGTGCCAGGGGATCCTGTTTGGACTGGGAGAGGGCCCAGTCTGTCCTTGGAGCGGGTTAGGGGATCCAATTTGGACTGGGAATGATCCCAGTCTGTCCTGGGAGGGGGCCAGAGGATCCAGTTTGGACTGGGAACGATCACAATGTGTACTGGGACGGGGCCAGGGCATCCAGTTTGGACTGGGAATGATCCCAGTCTGTCCTGGGAGTGGGCAGGGGATCCAGTTCAGAGTGGGAATGATCCCAGTCTGTCCTGGGAGGGGGCCAGGAGATCCAGTTTCGACTGGGAATGATCCCATTCTGTCCCGGGGTGGGGTGGGGCAGGGCATCCAGTTCGGACTGGGAATGATCCCAGTCTGTCCTGGGAGGGGGCCAGGGAATCCAGTTCGGACTGGGACAGGGCCCAGTCTGTCCTGGCAGGTGACACGCGGAAACAAACTTCACAACTCACACAGAGTTATAAAGCTGACATTGGTTTATTGCGGCGCCGGGTGCAAGGGGATTTCTCCTCCTAACATGCACACCGGGTTAAAATCATGACAGGTATTTAAAACAGTTAACAAAGTTAGTTACGCCTCCTGGTTCTACCCCTTAATTAACTCTTGGTTAATACTTTTCTTACTTCATCTTAAAGTTACAGTTCTCTTTTAATTCACCACGCATGCTCAGAGAGTAGGGGGCTAAATTGGGTTGGGGCTTTTCTATCTGGGAGGTGTGTTCTTTAGCATTAGAATGAGATTATAATGAGACGAGTTAACTCTAGGGCACTATTTTGGCAGTCTTTTCTATATTTCTACGATTCGTCCTTGTGCTAATCATTATTGCTAGTTAGCAGAGAGTCAGTGCGGACAGTCTTTATCAGCAGAGAGTCAGTGAAGACAGTCTTTATCTCTAATATGTCTAAGTACCGGGTGCAGTTGTTACAAAGTATTTTCTCTACATTTTTCTTTCTTACTTTTAACCCTTGTTTCTCACGGTGCCCTGTAACGTTGTAAAGTTCCCCCAGGATCTAGTAAAAATCCTCCAGGATACTCTCTTTTTGAATGTGAGGTGTTGTGGTTGAAGTTCTTATTTTTAATTAGCTTAAGCAGGAATGTGTTCATTACTTGTAAAACATGCTCTGGAAGCTAGGCAGTATGCAGAGCTGAAAAGTAAACCCTCATCAGAGAATGTTCTGAGGGCCCCACAAGCTGTACCACGCACTTTTCAGAGTACTAGAAGTTGGGAAACTATTTGTCAAAATCGATGAAATACTGCCCTCTTCGGATTAAATTTGGTCTAGGGGTAGCTGCACTTGCAAGGAAAGAAAAGAGATCTGAAGAAAGAATAAAGGGACAAAAGATGCGGCTTGGCAACTGGGTGAACCTTCTACAGCGGTTGTTCATTGGGGAACCTTCATAATTTCTGAGTGGCAAATACAGTGACCCCCATCAAAGCGAGAGATATGGGTAGCCTGAATAAGAGCAACACGCAATGTACCGGTGTATTTTAGGATAATAGCGTAATGAAAAGAAAGGTGCCATGAAATGCAAGCAGCAGATGGATGCCTGAAAGTAAGCAGGCGGTGGTTCTTGGTGTAATTAAGCAATGGAACTTCTTGCTGCTCAGTTTTGTGCATACTAACCTTTTGAAACGTTCAAAACCAAGGAATCCAAGCCCCCAAAAGAAAAGCCCATTGGAGAGCTTTCACACACAAAGACACATTCAGGAAGTCTCTGAGCTGCAAACTGCTGGGTGAGCGTGCTGCAAAAGTACCACCATTTGCTTGCCTCTGTCTTATGCCCTTTCCTAGGTATTCTCCCCTGGCAGCTCTCACTGACTCACTTCTAGTACCTTCAGTGCTCACCTTAGTGAAGTATTCCTCCCTTAATGGCAAAACTGACTTGCACACTCGCCACTAGGTAAGGCATTTTGCAGACCTACAAGCAGAAAAGGGTTCAAAAATAAGATGAGTAAGATGCGCTCATACAGAAATTTGTACACGCTGAACCATTTGTCTGATTAGTTTGACTGTTTTTATGATAACTTCCTCACACAGAGTTGCACACAACATTGTTCCAGCTGTAAGTCACCACACACTCTGAAAATCTGATTGCTTTTCAGACCTTTTACGAGAAAGATGGGCACAGCAGGATCTGAACCTTCACTGAGCATCTGCACAGCTGAGGGTCCAGGACATCGCTTTACCCTTTCACAGGATGAGGCCTAATCCTTCTCGCACGTCCTGCAACTTCTGCTGCAGAGATGAAAAGTGCTCTTGTTCATCCCTTCCTTTTTTTGACCCTTTGAGACTCCCGTGGAGAGAACTGAGGAAGTAATCCTTATGCTCCCATCCTGGTAAAACCCACAACTCCATTCAGCTTTCACACGTCTCAAAATGGAAATCACCATCTAAGGAAACTGCTGCTTTCTCTCCACCATGGTGGACTGACGTGAATGCCACTTCCATTTTGACACAGTTTTACAAGTGAAAGAGTTCTTTAAAACGCTGTAATTCCTTCAAATGCATTGTAAAATACTTCTGGTATAGAACATCTTTAAATACGTTCAGTGTATGAACAACACAAATCTTTTTGTACTGAAATATTTTATTTGTATTTCTTTAATTAATGTCCCTTCCAGCTGGAGCTATTCTGTTCTGTTCTGTTCTGTTCTATTCTATTCTATTTTTAACCAATGTTTGTGAAAGCTGCTGAATCGAAGGAAACCAGAAAGTGGCTTCTGACACTGCAGCTTCTGGAAGCTGTTGCACCTTTGGAAACCTTTGCTGTATTTCCTACAGGCAGTGCTTTCTCTTCTGGGACTTTGGCGAGCCCCCCTTCACGGGCTTGTGACCGCCGTGCTCTGGGTTGTGGCCACTCAGGTCTTGAAGACCTCCAGGCTCAGGGATCCTACCTCATCTCTGGGCATCCCACTCCAGTGCTTCATGATCCTCACAGGGATTTTGGTTTTGATCCCTTACCTCCAGCCTGAACCTCTCTAGTTTCAGGCAATGCCACCGTCCCTCACCCTCCCAGCAGGCAGTGCTGGGAAGAGCCTGTCCCCATCCCCTTGATACCTTCCCCATAGGCACCAGCGTGCGCTGTGAGGTGCCCCAACACCTTCTCTGGTCCATGCTGAACCAGCCCCAGCCCCACAGACCCTCCTTGCCTCCCCTGAGCCCCTCTGCTATGTCGGCCTCCCTCCTGTCCAGGATCCCACATGGGACATAGCACCGGCATGAGGCCTGATGGGTGCTGAGCAGAGGGCATCACCCTTGTGCCTTCTGGCTAGGGGAGAAAGACAGGAGAAAAACTGTGAGAGCGAGCCAAGTGCTGCCCTTGATCCCTGTGGGAGGAAGCAGGGGAGCCCCGAGGGCTGGCCAGCATGCTGGGGTGTGGGAAGAGCCTGTGGGACTTTGTCCCGCAGCCTCCCAGGGAGGCACGGGGTGTTACCCAATGAACCCTCTTGTCGTATGTGCCTGGAGACATCTGCCATGGCCAGAGCGACCTGACAGGGCTCTGGGAAGACATGGCTGAGACCTTGGTAACTGGCGTGAAACACCGATGCCGAGCACAAGACAAGAGGTGGGGGGACGGAGTGGGCACTGGTGTTGCGGTAACCCCAGATGTGTGTACTGGGGCTGCAGCGCTGCCAGGGTGAGCGCCTTGGGCGAGGATGGCCCGTTGGGACAGTGTCATCAACAAGATATGGGTTCTGATGTCACTGAATCCCCGATTCAACCGATGGGTTCTGTTGTCACCAAGGGATGGACTGAGACGTCCCCGAGAGACAGACTGTGATGTCACCTAGTGACGGACTGTGATATTCCCAAGCGATGGATTGTGACCAGGCATCCCCCACTGCTTATATCTGGGCGCCGAGTCGCACCCAGCCAGCTCGTGCCAGCACTCCAGCTGAGCGAGTTCGCGAGGTTTGGAGTGTTAAGCGAGGCCTGTGGTGCTGGTGTCGTGCTCAGGGAGTTGTTTGTTGCAGCTCTCCGTGTCCAACCCCAGAGCCGTCAAAGGATTTTCCCGGCCCTGCCAGCTTCAGGCAGCCGGGGCACCTAGGAGGCACCCTCACAGCAGCAGAGGTGAGCTGTGCGGGGACACCTCACCCTGGGGAGCTGGGAGGGTTTCCTTCTTGAGGGACCTGGGCATTTCTTCCACCCCTCGCCAGGCCACCCAATGACCGTGGCCTCTCTTCCTTTTCTAGTGTGACACCCGCTGCTGCAGCACCGGTGCGAGGGAGCCTCTTGACATCGCCAGCTCCCCCCAGCCCACCGCAGCACGTGGAGAGCATGGCCACGGAGCTGGAGAACTGCTGTCCAATATGCCTGGACAGCTGGGACAATGCCGCTTACGTGATGCCATGCCTCCACCAATTCTGTTACGGGTGCATCCTGCGGTGGGCTGAGAGCAAGCCCGAGTGCCCCCTCTGCAAGAGGAGGATCCTCTCCATCGTGCACTCGGTGCGGGCAGACGACAACTTTGAGGAGCATGTTGTCCCACCTGTGGCTTCATCCGTCGTCAGCCACCAGGCAGGAGGAGTTCCTGGCCATCCAGCTGCCCACAGCCCTGCAGCGACACAACCACAGCCTGTGGGGATGGTGTCCAGGGCTTCTCTGGGTGGCCTCCAGCCCAACACCTGGGCATCCCTTTTCCGGGTCCACCCAGCTCTCCTCCAGCCCCTTCTGACCTGGGTGCGTCAGGAGCTGGGACGGATCTTTGGGAACCGGCGTTCGCTGGCGGCCATCGTGGAGGACCTCGTCATGCCCCTCCTGGTCCTCTTTGGGCTGGATGAAGACCTACTGGTCCAGCTGCTGGGGGCCTCCCTCCAAAGCCGTGCGGCAACATTTGTGCACCAACTTATTAATGTTGCTGTGCGATGGTGCAGTGGGGAAGCCCACCGTCTGCTGGGTCTGGAGGATGGCCATGCTGCCGGGGAGCGGGAGGGCAGCCCCGTGGCTGCCCCCAGCCCCGCTGCCTCCCGAGGAGGGTCTCCCACACCTGTCCCGGCCCCCTCCAGCAGCTCCGAGGGAACCAACGTGGACGACCTCCCCAGCACCTCAGCAGCTGCCCTTTGTGGGGGTCCTGGCAGCCCTCCCTCTGCCCCCGTTCCTATTCCTGGGGAGCAAGAAGAGCCCCCGGAGGATCCCGAGGAGGCCATGGCACATCCATCTACTCCCAGCCGGGGCAGGGACCACTCCCCTGGGGGGCCACGGCGACCCCCGAAGAGGAGGGCCGGCAGCCCCGAGGCTTCCTCTCCAGCCAAGAAGAGGCCACCCCGCCGGCAGCACTAGAAGAACGCCCCAGGCACTGCCGAAACCGGGGTGGGCCAGCAGCTGGGGCATGTGCCGGCCCTCAAGGGCTGCCAGCCCTCTAAGTCTAATTATCAGGCAGTAAAAGAAAATAAAGGCTTGAAAACTGCCAAAAAAGTCTTGGTGTTTCTCACAGTGCAGGTGGCGTTGCTATCCCCACCCGGGCTGCTTTCTCTGCCTTTTCCTGGGGCTATGCCCACCATTTCCTGGGTGGTCAAACACTGGAACCGTCCTTCTTAGAGCAGTAGTCGATGCCCCCTGCCTGTCAGTGCCCCAAAAAAAGGCATTTGGACAGTGCCCTCCACATGCTTTAACTTTGGGTCAGCCCTCGACTGGTTGGGCAGTTGGACTAGATGATCATTGTAGGTTCCCTTCCGACTGGAAATATTTCCTCTCCCCTCCCCTCCCCTCCTCCCCCCCCCGCCCCTCCTCCCCTCCCTCCCCCCTCCTAATAAATAGTGTAATCCTCTTCAGGAAGAAAAAGGAGCTAAAGGACCTGTTTGACCTTTCACTTACCATTTGAATCTCCGTCTTCAGAACTTTCTGCTGTTTGGCAATCTGGCATTTCACTGTCCTCTCTTAGGTCTGAATGTTCAGAAAGCATGACACTCTTCTTTTCAGAAGCAGATTTAGCCACAAGGAGAACCCTCTCTCTTTCATTTTCTGACCCAGATTTATTTTCATGCCCATTTTTCTGTCGTTCTTGAAGTATGCTTCCATTTTCTTCCATAGAAGAATCCTGTGTGGACTCAACTTCCGTGCAATCCATGTTAGAAACATGTTCTTCTGGAGACTCTTCCGCACTCTCTACTTCATTTTGGTCTTCTGGAACTTTATTCTCTTTATTGAACTAAAATTTCCTCCTCTTTGCTGCGATACTTGAAGACGCTTTGTTCTTTCTGCGTTTCCTTTTTGACATCTCTACAAAGAGATATCAGAAAAAGTAAGCCAAAACATTACCAGAACAGTTCTTCCTTCAAAATCCAGCATCCTCATCTTACTTGACTTACAAGGAAAATTATCAAAGGAGCTCAGGTAACATCGTCTGTCTCCCTACATATGTCTAGAGAAAGAGTTGCAAGTTAATGAGGTCAATTTGCTATTAGAGTTTAAAAAGCCAGCTACAGAATTTCACTCACAAAACCATCAGCTTCAAGATTTTATGAGCAGAAAATTCTTACTTTAGATAGGAAGTATTACCAGAAAGCAAAGTTATTAGGTGAAGTTGCTTACTGTCTTACTACGTGAACTAATATAGATGAACAGAAAAGCATTTGGAGACGAGCCCTTCTTCAAATCGGTTATAAAGCTGTAAACTTCAGAAGCTAAACACATGTTGGGCAGAGTTAAAGAGACAATTTTAAGGGAATATTTGCTGGAGAAAAATTTGCCTGTGAAGACTTACACCTCACACGCTTTCTGTTAATCTTGTTTAAAACAAACTTAGCATTTTTGCCTTCCAGAAAAACCCACCGTTCTTTGTATCGACGGAGTACTGCACAAAGCGCATGGGTGAAGTCAATGGCAAAATTCCTAGTCCTGTTATGGAGACCAGGAAAGTTCACCCCATGTCATGCGTTTTAGCCGAAAGAGACCCAAGTCCCTTTGTTCTTTCATGTCCTTTTCACAGGAAAAGTGAGGAAATAATTGTCTTTCCTTTACATATCTATTATTATTGCTCCCCTATTTTTCTGCCCTTTCCCCCTTCAGCTGGAAATCACACTAAGAGGTGGCATAGATTTTAGCATTTGAGGGCAGGGAAGGGAAAAATACTGTTTCTCATAACTAAAAGCTAGTTGAGTATTCAGAAACTGCCATGTACAACATTTTTGACTTCAAGAGAGAGCAATTTAGGAGCCATTAAACATCAGTTGGGTCATCAAGTCCAGTGTCTTACAATGTAAACCATCCACTGTACTTGAACTTCATAACTATATCGAATGAATGACCTCTGGATTTATCTCACGTTTTGAAGCAAATTAAAAACACTGAACGCCTCTGGCACGAAGAACCAGGCATCACAGAAACCTGTTATGTCACAAAACCAGAGAAGGTATCAGTGACTTTAGCACCTTCTCCAAGAAAGTCTGAATAAAATGCAACTTGCCTTCAGAGCACGGTGTACTGGAATCTACAGGCGCTGCTGGCATCTTCATCTTTTCGTTACACTTTGGGTCTGTTTTCTCACAGCCAGGAACATAGTTCTGCTTTGGCATTACATGGTAGTAAGGCGGAGCATACTTTGAAGAGCTACAACCTTGCAATAAAGAACAGATAGCAAAGAATTGTGTCTTGCATTGTTGGTTACAAATACCGAGACAAATCTTAAAATCATTAGCGTCAAAAACCGTACCTCTTTTCTTGCGAGATTCTTGAATTTCTTCACAGCGCTGTTCAAAATCTTCATCCATTTCCTCTCTCACAATGGCATATGCAGTATCTCTCAAAGCACAAGCTCTGTGCCTAATGAGACGATCTGAAATTTTACAGTCAGAACTGAGTCTTTTCTACCAGCCGATGAAATCCTTTATTTTGATTACTTATCGAAAGATTTTGCTCTTTTCATAGATAGGTTCTGAAGGGTTATCTCAGTGAATATTTTCAGCATAACAACATAAAAGTTAATCATTAAAGCAAAAGCACTAGTTACTGATCAACACTTCTATCACAATTTCTTGTCCAAGTAGTTTAATGCTCCAACATTTACAACCTGGCAAGAAATGCTGTCTGTGGATGTTTAAAATGATCTAATCCCAAGTCTACTGTCCACAGATGACGTTTATCAATTTATACATTTTTAATTTTTCCAAATTAGGGATAAAAACACATTCTTACCTCCAGGGTCTTTATCTGGGTTGTACTGTAAAGCATTGCTGCAGATTAGATCGATGTCTTTTAGAAAATCTCCTGCAGTTAGGTACTGGTGCAAGTCAATCTTCGAGAGAACTGCCGAAAGGTCCATGGGCTGTTTAATAACTGCGTCATAATCAGGTACCTACAAATGAAATATGCGTGTTCAGAGATTTAACACAGTATCTACCAACATTAATTATTTTAATAACGTAAAATAAAGGACTTCTTCAAAACCCCAAATATTTATGACACATCCAAAGATATGGAAATTAACCAGTTAGTTGCTTGAAAATAGAAGGGCTATTTCAACTGGCTTTGAAGAGACAGACCAGAAGAGGGAAAAACAAGAAGCAGGGAGGCCAGAAGCACGTGTGGGGCAGAGAAGGGAGCAGACACCCAGAGTGGGATTCATTTCACTTTGCTTCAGAAAATCACAGCAAAGAAAGCTTTCTCAGTAGAGTCACCCGAGATTCTCTTTGTTGTTGGCGGGAAGAAAAAGGTGCAGGAATGCACCTTTGAAGTATCTGTCCTAGGCATCTACTTTTGCATGAGATAACTGGACCGAGAGGTGCCGATTTCTTTACTCAGACCATAAAAGGAGCCTAATGACTAGTAGAGATGAGGACATCTAGGTTTGTTTAGGTTATTTACATCTCAGAAACTAGAAGTAAAGGGAAAGACAAGTCAGTGGATGTTTAGGGGAACAGGACTTTGCTGAAATGCAAAGCTCTATTAAAACGACAGCTGACTTCGAAGTATATGCCCCTGGCTTAGACTTATTCAATACATTACATGAGAAAAAAAAAAGACAGAAGCGTATGGGAGGAAGAAGAAACCACACAGCCCTTATGGTTGATCTTATACGGAGGAGCCCCAGACGAAACAGAGAATAGAACCTTGGAATTTATTTTAAAAACTGCTGTTCTTACTCCTGTTCTCACAGAAACTACTGCGAGTCAATTAAAGAGCTTTAGGCTTTATTAAAACAGTCCTATAGATACTGTTTATAATTATAAAGAAAGAGATCTCTCTGCTTTTCAGTGCTGTAAGATGCCTACATGTCAAAGCCTTTTCATGAGTGAACTGTGTTGGCAGTCGGTCTAACTGGCAGTTGGTCTAACTGGCAGTCGCTCTAGATGATCGTTATAGGTCCCTTCCAACTGAAATATTCTAAAGTTCTGAAGGCATTGCAGAAGGAACCCGGGGCTTTCAGTGAAACTCAAATAACAGACATTTGAGGGCCTCAAGGAGTCAGCAAAAGTAAAAGCAAACTTCCTGCTTCTTGAAAAATCAGAATAGTACGGTCCTAAAAACAAAGACAAACCTTCCTATAAAGAGCACACGAACTCTGAGAAATATAAACATGCAGAAATTATGAATACACGCAGATAAAATGGTATTACAGATCAACACTAATTTACCTCCTCTGGGTCGACAGGCTTTGTAAATGCTCTGAAACGTCTGTCACCGGCAAGTCTACGAGTCACATCCCTTAAGAAAATCCTAAGTTCACGCAATATATCCTCCTCCTGCTCCTCCAGCTGTCTTATTTCTTCCTCTGTCAGCTGTGGAGGCTTAGGCGGTGGTGCTACAGGCAGTACTTCCAATGTCTGCCAAGCTTAAAAGAATCAGAAACTTTTAGTCAATTTACGGTACTCAAATACAAGCCTATGAAAAATTATTGATAGAAAATTACCACCAAAGCAAATGCTGTAGAGCTGTTAACTTACAGTTAGCAAAGTTTTCTATGTAGAATATCCTCACCTGTCTTAGTTTTTGATGCAGGAGGTTTAGCAGTTTGATTTACAATTAAGTCCTCAAAAAATGTCCTTCTTTCTTCCTCATTAGGCAACTGGATTTTGAACACTTCATCATCTTTAATAAACAATTCTTTTATCTAAAGCATGAGGAGAAAAGATATTTCAGATGTAAGGTCACACAAATTCATGTTCTGTTCCAAAAAGATGAGTGCCTTTCCAAATTAAACCGAATAATCACCTTGATAAGACAAACTGTGAAAAGGTATCTTCTTGGCCTTAAAAGGCTGGATTTTCATAGGTTAGCATGGCAAATTAAAGTATCTTCTCTAAGGAACACCTCTAGAGTTAAAGCTCAATGAAGGGACCCTATGATACACTGATAAAGTGCTGACATTCAGCACCTCCTAGACTGCTTATTTTGTATTTACCTGCCTTGCTGTCCTTTAGTTTGAATCTTTATGGCAGCTATAGAAGGAACAGGCAGGATTCAGGAGACAAGTGTGGGCTTTTTTGGTAAGGTGCTGTGGGGTTTTTTTAAATTAATTTAAATGAGGTGTCTAAAGCTGCACACTTCCAAGTTTTACTCCATTTTTCAATCTCTACTACCAGAAAGTATGGAAGGAATTTCAATACTTATTTTAGAAAGAATTTATTAACCGTAGAAGAATTTCTGTAGAAAGTTAAGCCCTTTCAAAGCGTTTGATGATAAACACATCTAGGCAACCCCCTCTCTCCCCCCCAGTAAATGAGACAAAATAATCAGAGCAGCATATTCACATTTTGAACACCTTCCTTTAATGCACACTCTCAGATACCTAGAAAGCTAAGCACATACTCTTACTGAATTTTGTTAAGAAATACAACTAAAAATAGATTTCCAAGTTACTTAAACAGAAGTTGGAACTTAGCTTTCTGATTTGTAAAGCTTTCACCGATATGAAGAAAGAAATTGAAATTTTTAATAAAGAATTTAAATTTGAAATTACATTCCATCATTAAGAGTGTGACCATCGTACTTTCTCTGTAAAATACCTTTCACTTTTCAGTAAAAGTATCTTTTTCCCATGTACATTTCAAGCACCGTATATTCTTGACTAAGTACGTACCTAACAATCTTGAAGTCACTGGAATTATTGTCTGAAGTAAATGTTTATGTCTGTCTAATGAGCATGAGTGTGTGAGAAGCGGGAAAAAGTTGGGTCAAAGTCAATCTCTTTACTCAGAAAACACTTTAGGCAAATGCTTTCAAGCATTGTTTTGTCTAAGCAAATTTTAAGAGACCTGGTTAGGGTGCCTGAGTAATAACAGTATGAATTTGCTTAAGAGTGCACAGTACTCCAACGTTTAAAGGATTTATAAATTAACAAAAAACTGACTAAAAAAAGTAAGAAGAGTATCAACAGAAATACCTCTTCTGGGAGATCTGCATGACACACATCAGATGTTGCAAGCAGCAAAACTGGAGCAAATGCTGGAATGTTCTGCAGTAGTGTTGTAAAAGTAGCTCTCAATGTAGCTCCAGCAGCCTCCCACCACAAATGGATATGTGGAATATAAATGATACTTGGTGCTGTTCTTTGTGCTTCTCGCATCAACTGGTAAAATGAAAGCTTGGATAAGAAAACGAAACCATGTAGAACAGGCTAATAAGTAACTACGTGTCAGTCAAACTATCTTATGAAATAGGAGCACATGCAGCCAAAACATCAAAACAATCCAACAAAAAACAACTCCTTAACAATAAGGTAAAATTTTCACTTTACTCAAATATGGACATTGCTACACAGACAGAAACTGACCTGAATCTCTGCCTGATTTCAAAACTACTTAGGTGTAAGGTAATGCCTAAAGAGCCTTACAACTCAGCTGCTGTGGTGGTGTGCCTGAAAAAACAAGACTAACCCTTGAGCAAGATGTATTAGCCTGGGTAAATCACTACACGACTGCACCATTTTCAATTCAGAGTGCGCACATATCCAAGTCACTCTGAAGCACAGTTTGAACAAGCAAAGACCTATGTGAAAAGATGAGGGCTGACACTGTGAAAGAAGCCTGGTTACAATTCATAACTTCACGTACATTTTATAAGAGGTGACCAGTCTGAATAGCTGCCTGAATAGCTAAATCACTCACAGCCTCTCATTATCAATCAGACCAGATTACGTGCTTTGGAAGACCACAAGCCATTGCCTACAGATGGTACCTCGATCACAGAAGAGGACATGCATCTACCACATGAGGGAAGCGGCAACAGTCCTTT
Organism: Gavia stellata; assembly: GCF_030936135.1. NCBI lineage: Eukaryota > Metazoa > Chordata > Aves > Gaviiformes > Gaviidae > Gavia > Gavia stellata. The sequence continues at coordinate 1,162,947 of NW_026776320.1, read as the reverse complement.
CACATGACAAATTTCTCCGTGCACCCTTTCAGATTATCAATATTCAGGGAGTTCCTGTCACAAGATGGGAAGTGCACGTGGTATATCCGGGCAGTGACTAGACATGCTAGTTATATGACTGCAGGTGCAACCATCACATAACACAAAAGGAATTGTTCCTCTTCTGTGACAAATGAGTCTCCAGTCATGGAACATGTCCATCCTTACTTGTAGAGCTCTCAAATGCTGCTACTAAAGGTGAAAATATTTTAATACAGTGATGTCAAACAACGAAACAGATTTCCTGCCTAAAAGTAAAAAGGAAAACAGCACTAAATCTGCTTATATTTAATTTATAGTATAAGAAAAACAAACATAAGTGTTCCATGAATTTTAACGCTTTTACTGCATATACTGCAGCAGTACAAGCTGTATAGGTATATATAAGAAAAGAAACACTTCTTTTCCCCAAAAGCTTGATTGCCTTACAAATATAATGAAAATGAAGGTTACAAAAAGTGCATGACAGGCAGTCAGGCTGCTGCAGAGCCATCTACTGGGAGCACAGATTCTTAAGCAGCAATGAAAACAACTTTCTGGATCCCACCGAGATGGGGAGGACTTCTTGCTATAAAGAGGGGTTTATTAGCAGCACCTCCCAGCTTCCCGAGCTGCTAGCAACATCCTCACTTTCCATTCCTTTGGAATGAAAGATAGGGCCACATGTAACATCCTCATTTGGTATCATTTGATCTAGCAGAAAAGTGGCTTTTCAGACAGAAGTAAACCTAACAGCACATTCAAACCAGGCCACCTCCATTAACAATGAATTTTGCTTACTTTACTAGTTTATATACAGTTCATGAATCCTATGAGATTAAAGAGAAAAAAAGGTACCTGTGCACATGTTTCTTCCGATGATGTGGTGCTAACAAACAGAACAGATAGGTCTAGTGTATAGACTGGAAACTTTTCCAGGGCATGTAGTACTGCAGGTGCCAAATGAGTAGCTTGCCCGTATCCTGGCTCTCCAACTAGTAAGAACCGTGGCCTGCAAGATGTTGGCTGGTAATAAGCATTTCTAGAACAGGAAGAAGAAAACAAGTTTAAAAATGAGGTGATGAATAGGCACACAGATGATAAGGTTTTTTCCTATACACCTTTCTTTCTTTTTTTTTTCCCTTTCGGTAAATACTCTCCATGTTCCAGCAAATAATAAGCTGGTCTGTGATCAGGAACACTGTCAAAGCCCATTTTCTTTTTAAAAAACTTGTACCATACCTCCCTTAAGAAATCCTGCCAATCCCCAGCATGTCTGCTGTTCCTTTGGCTGGGTTAAGTAACGGCTCTTAAATCATACAGGGGGACTGTCCAGCTAAATACACATGTGACAACTCATCAGCAACCCGATATGGGGAAGAATAACTACTCTATCTCTCAGCACATGCCAATCTGGATCTCCTCACTGCCCGTAGACACTGATTTTCAGTAGGTCTTGAGTTTAAGTAGCTGTGAGATCTCTACATCTGTCTAGTTTAGCTGAAATTTGGCCATAGTTACTGGAGATAGTGGGAAGGAAGGAGTAGAACAACATTTCTAGAAAAAAATTAACGTGGGCACTGAAACACATTAGCTGTATCTGAAGAAGTACACAAATGGACTGGTTAAATTACAGCAGTACACTCAATATGTATTAAGATGTATATTTATTTTATTCAGTCATTCTAATGTTTCATCTTTGAATTGTCTATTAATTTCCTAGTAATCCTGCTTTACTAGCATGAAACACATTTGTGAAGAGCATTCGTTTTTTTCCACCACAATACTATTGTACCTTTGCTGGCTGAAGACAAAGATCTAGAGACCTAACCAAGCTCAGCAGGTCAGAAGATTTTCTGGACAGCGCAGCAATAGAAAGTGAGAAAAATAACTGACCCACCAGTGACGACAATAATCTGTTTTTTCAACTGTCAGCTTATATGACTTCCACATTAAAATGTTAAATCTGTAGGGTTTTTTTAGCTAAAAGGACAGGCAGCACGTTTCTTTGGTCTTGAGTCTTTCAAGGAATGCCATGGATTAAATCAACACATTCTAATAGTCTGTGGACCACTTTGACTTAGGAAAAGAGGGCTGGACCATTCAGTTTGATGGGTTATGGCAGTGTACTCCATTAGAACCTCAGTACCCAGCTGGATCTTCACGCTTACTTCTTGCAAATATTGATCACCCCCCCACACCCCTCCCCTCTACTTCTTCATCTACCACCCCTCACACCAAAACTGTTTACAGACACGGCCATCTGAATAATGCAAACATAAAGGGACAAATATGTACCTGCTAAAATTGAGGAATTTTTCCTTTTGTCTACCAGGCATTTCAGGAGTTGGCTTATCTTCGAAGATTGATGGTGATTCCTCATCACTGTCAATCACATAATTTCTTAAAATATGATTTAAACTGTCTGAAAGACAAGAGAGGTTTGTTAACTTTCCTGAATAGTCCATATCTTGCTCTCACATTAATACAGCTTCTAAATCAGTGCTGGAGACCCCTTATATTGTATTTCTTCATTTGAGGGCACATGCCGAATGTTATTTTATGAAGAGTTTATCCTACCACAGATCTAAGGAGATTGCACAAGTCTCTACAAAGCTGTCCTACATCGCATGATTTGCATAAGGTATTCTCTCTCTGTTGGTGAAAACAACAGGAGGTTTCTTCCTTAGAATAAAGATGATTAGGAACTTTTGTAGTTCCTAGACACCTGAAAAACCCAACAAGGCCACTTCCTTCTGGAGCAGGTTCCCCCACTGGATGTGGGGAAATTAAGTGAACGTGGTGGCCACAGCCTTCCCTTTGTCTAGGACTAGTGAGTCAGAATATACAGATCAACACATCTTCTAAATAAGGCTCCTCAAAGATCCCCGAAGGAAGAGATCATGAAAGGCCGACAACGGAGACGGGATGCAATTACCAATCCCTTAGCCTCTCTGCTTTTATATTGTTGGTGGGTTTCTGCCTCTTTTACCAATGCAAACAATCTACCAGCTCTACTGGGAGTAATACTGATAGGATATTCTCCAGGGATTAGGATAGTAACTAACTATTCATGGATCTCCGTTAATCAGGAGTGCAGCGAGTTTATCAATTTATTTGCTGTCACCAACCGACAGACAACTTGGTCAGGGCTGATGCAGTCAGGAGTGTGAGCTCACATACGCTATGCAAGCCAAGCCCCAGAGTATACGTTACTGAAACATTCTGATCTCATGTGCAGGTGTACAATGTGATCCACAAACATTCAAATTAAGAGACTATGGTTAAAAATCACGATAGCTGTAACACTATTTAGCTTAAACCACTTATACTTGTATTGTGGTTCCGACATTCTTCACAGGAATTAGAAGCATTCATGTAAAAATGCCCTCTCCCCCCATTTAAACATTTATTTTGAAAGAGGTGCCTCACACATTAAACCTTAAATCCATCTCTATGAATGATAAACACGATATTAGCTACTGTGAGAAACAGGGTGCTCTAGGAGAGAATGCGTAGTTCTCTCCTAGGTATTGCGAGTCATTCACAGCTCCCATCCAGCACTTCAGTTTAGAATCCAGAATAAAAACTATGCACGATATTCCTGAAATAAAGGCGTGCATGTGCATATTATAAAATCCTACTGTCATTATGGCTGAGAGGTTTCTGTATGTTGATTGCACAAATCGGAAGTTTTTGCTTTGGCAGAAGTTTAAAGAAGCGGCTACTGTTGTTATACCTTGCTGTTGGTCCTTCTTTAGAGCAAGCTCTGCGTGGGGAAATACTCTCTGCAAGGCTTGTAAAATTCTTGCTAGTGTGTTTTCAAGCAGTGGTTTTGAAATAGGTGATAGTGCTCGCCCAGGTGAAGCCACAGCCCTCCGTGAAGCTGGAACAGTCTTCTGCATAGCCATGACAAAATCCTTCGCTGTTATTTTAATAGAAGCAATATCTAACTGCAGTTTCTCACTGCTTTTGTATATTTGAGGATAGCGGCGGCGCAGAGCACAGAGGGCAGCTTCAGCACATAAGCATTTAATATCAGCACCACAGTATCCTAATAAACAAAACAAGAATGAAATGTTGTGTCAGTCTCAGGCAACACAGAAGTCAAGGCCAAGGTTTCCAAAGTGCAACACTGAAAGACTTTGTATGCAGCTAAAAATTAACAGGCTAAGAGATAATCCAAAGCGTTACCGAACTGCAGAGAAGTTTTGTTATGTGGCTCACAGCCTGATACCCTGCGCTTATGAAGTGGCCTCCTAATCAGAACTTTAGTCCTGAGGAAGATGCCCCAAAGCTCTTTAATGTTCTGAGAGACAAGAAGAAAATTAAAAGAAAAGAAGCATCTAACTTTGTTTGCTCCCAAGGCGTGTCAGCTGCCTCACTCTGCAGCAAGGCACAAGAGCTCGGGTGCTGCCTGGTACAAGCTCAGATTCCTTAGGACTCAGTCATGTGCAGTGACTGACTTTGTTTTCAAACTTACCAACACATTTTTCAGCTAGCTCTTCAAGAAACATGTCCAGTGGCTTAGGGGTCCAGTCTCGTGTGTGAATCTTGAAAATATCTTTTCTAGCCTGGAAACAAAATGGTTGCATTTTGGTTTGTCCTAAGTTTTCTCTTAAAAATAAAAAACAAAACACAAAACCACCTCACATTAATAAAAATACTTTTTCTCTCCTATTCAGCAAAATCTCATGCTGACAGGCTCATTAGTTCATCAAATTTGGTTTTCTGCCAGTTCATTCAAGGAAGACAGTCCTAGCACTACCTTTCAAATTGCTACAGTTACTACGAAGAACAATAATTATGACTCAAACTCCTGTCATTGATCCAGAAAATGTCAAATGTTGCCTGTCTTCGTGTCTGATCTTAGCAAGACTTTCATTTAAGTATTTCCTGGTACACAGATTAATTATGGCAGATTTCTAGAATTCTTCCACAGTAGGGAACCGTGTATTATATCCGTTTCATGGCACCTCCTCTCCTGTTCCTGAAAGCAGATAGAAACTGGAGGCAAATGTGTGTGTTAACTACATGGTTCAGTGCACTTTTATTAGCCTTCGCTCCAATAAGCATTTTATCCTTTTTCCAAAAAGTGCTACTAAAAGAAAAAGCAATATCAGCGGTAGCCAGAGAAAAACCACAAAAACAGGGTTGCAGTTTTGCACACTATCGTCCCCCCAATATGTTTTTGTTGCTATATACCTATTTTTTCATTGCTTAGCTATTGCCATTGAACTAGAAGCTTCCCAAGCCCTGCACCTGTGCAGTGTACTTCACATCTTTGTCCAAGTCGCTGCTAACGAGTACCAGTAAGAATGTCAGATCCCCAAATACTTATAGGTAACTCCCAGGATACCCAGCCTGGGAACAGTCCAACACAGGTACGTCCACTATCCATTCATAAACCAAGAACTGAGAGCAAGAGTGCTTCAGGGTGAAAGTGCCTAATTGGATTAAATAAGTAAGCAAACATGAACCACTTTGGGAATGAAAAATCTTAAGTTGCTCCAGCACCAGCCTTGGTAAAAGTTGTTGTTAGCAGAAAGGAATTCTTGCGTGCACACCATTTCTGTCATTTTCCAGATGAGATAGCAGTAATTTATAGCTAATTCAGACATTGAACCTTACTTAAACATTTCAGTGACTAGCAGCATCCCCTTTTCTTGGCTGGTCACAGTGAAACCAAAATTAATTCTAGAACTACCTACTTGTTGAAATCATCTTAGTCATATATATTCAGTACCAGGTCTGCCCTCCACAGCACAACGCAGCTCTCTCCAGACATCCCTCTTTTGTCCAAGTTGTACAACACTGATTTCGACTTTAACTGCTCCGTGATACTGCACTGTTACGTGATTTTGTTACAAAGAGGGACTTTGCCACATTAGCATTAGGGTTGAGTTTAAGTTCTGACCTCTTTATTTGGCAGGCTGAAGAGGAACTCTCGATCAAACCGTCCGGGTCTTCGTAAAGCAGGATCTATAGAATCCAGCCTGTTGGTGGCTCCAATTACCACAATCTCTCCTCTGCTGTCTAACCCATCCATAAGTGCCAGAAGTGTTGATACAATAGAGCTAACAGAAAAATGTAATTTTCATTCACTGGTTTAGTAAATTTTGTTACATTTTACATGACCTTCTCCAATGACCACTCAAAAAGGACAAGCTTTTATTGATGAGATGCTCCTTACTGAAAGACTCGTTTTAAGACATAAAAAAACAGACAAGGTAACACAGGTCTTGTGCTGCTCTCAAGCTTAGTGAATTGTTTTCAATTATTGTTTAAAAACCATCTGAAGTTTAGTAGCATTGAATTACTAGTTTTCAGGACAAATGAATGTGTCACATGAAGTTAAATAGGTTGTGGTCTTCTTTTCACAAAGATCTAGCAGCATCTATGTAGGTACAAAAAATGTACTACCTATGGATTTCGTCTTGTTCACAGGACCGCACAGGAGCAAGACCATCTATCTCATCAAAGAAAATAATTGAAGGTCGCATCTGGTAGGCCTAGAATGAAAACACAGGAATACTGACATAAGTAAAGCAGCACAATTTTAAAGAGAAAAACGTCATGGTTGGAAAGTCACTGGAGCTAGATTTTTCCAACTAGCATCAGGGATCTCTACTAATTGAGCTAACGGAGTAAGTGGCACGAGTAACAGAAGACAGCAGCTATGTCAACCCACTGAGACTGGGTGACAGGAAACAAATCATACCAGTAGTTTTTACAGCTATTTGGCAACCACCGAGAACAGAGCCAGGACTTAATTCAATTACAGGTTCTGGAAGCAAGCTTCTGTTATGAATTTAAATGACCATGCTTGCAGCCTGCATCTGTTTCCCTCTGATCTAAAGCCACCGTCTCTTACCTCTTGAAACCTTTTTTGTGGCTGTTTGATGTTTTTTTTTTTTGGGGGGGGGGTGTTGCTTTGTGAGGTTCTCTCATTTGTTTTATTAATCTTTCCCAATACATCTCAAGATTTCAAGCCCCTAAAAAACCCACTGAAAAAAGAAACACTGACAATCCCGTTTCAGTGGAAGGAACTGACAAAACCCAAAAAAGAGTGAGTTCTTAAAAATATTGACCACAGAAAACTACAGTTACAACTCGGACAGAACACGTGGCACGTTTCCACCTTACCTGATCAAACAATAAACGAAGCTGTCGTTCAGATTCCCCCGCCCATTTACTCAGGCAGTCGGCACCTTTTCTCATAAAAAAGGCTATTCTCCTGTCACCTTGGCTACATTCATTAGCAAGTGCACGAGCAACCAGTGTCTTCCCAGTCCCTGGAGGGCCATAGAAGAGACAGCCTCTGCAATTAAAAATACCAAAGAGTCACATAAGAAAAAAACATCATGGCAAAGTACCTATTACAACCCTCATCCCTACAACACACAACTCTTCTCTCTAGCTTACACTTGACGTGTAAGAGAGCGGTAACAGCTGAAGCGTGAGAAAAGTCAAACCAGATGGAAGTTTTGTGTTCCTACACAACTCAACAAGGCAGTAAACAACATGAATAAAGAGGATCATGCAGATGTACAGAACCTTGAGAAATGATCGTAGTGTCCCAGAACAACACTTCCAAAACTGCTGACAAACTACAGGGGTGGTTACAGCACAGTGGAGCCAAACAAGAACAAACTTCAGCACAGAATCTAAGACTGGGCTAACTTATGAATCACCAGTTCATTCTTCAATGATACACGGCACATTCATTCTTGTTTTCACAAAAGGCAAGATTTGATAGTAAAGCATTTAATTCTCCCGTAAAAAGCTTTAAGTTAGTGGACTTGGTCTCCCATTGCTGATGATAAACGAGGAGGAAGTCTAAAGCTGGGATATATAAATATAGCCATCAGATAAATATAGCCATCAGATAAATATAGCCATCAGCTAGAAAAGCCAATACACTGCTGTTTCAAAAAGAATTTAAATGAATAAAGAAGCAAAACACAGATTTTGTTGTCGTTCCTTGTAATACTTTTAAAGTTACTGAAAGCAAAGGATTAAAAGTCGTATTTCAATATACCATGATTGAGTTTTGCTGACCAAGAATATGTAAAGCTAACAAGTAAATCTCTAATAATTTCATTTCATAACTAAGTACAACAAACGCTGCAAGGTTCTAGTTGCAAGTCCTATCAATTGTAAACTTGATACTTGAGCACTTGAAAAAAAAGAGAGTCGGTGGGAGAGACAACTGGACTTCCAAGAAACAAATTACAGTTGACTACCAGTAGGTAATTCCTTCTTCCTGCTTATAAACTAATGAAGTTGACTTGTACGTAGAACTCAAAACAAAAACACTCCAACCCTGCCTTTTAAAGGCAAGACACTTTCAAAGTATATTCTCACCACACAGTACATCTTTGAACCTACATATATTCTGGATTCTATCCAGTTTTAAGAAATTACTTTTGACTACTGCTAAAAAACCCCATCAACACTCCTGAAAATTTTGAAGCATGGAAACATATTGATACCTCAGTTGAATATTCTCATGAAAATGGGGGACCAGCAGGTCGAGGGAGGTGATTCTTCCCCTCTACTTCACTCTCATGAGACCCCACCTGGAGTACTGCGTTCAGCTCTGGGGCCCCCCACGTAAGGACAGGGACCTGTTGGCGCAAGTCCAGAGGAGGGCCACAAAGATGATCAGAGGGCTGGAGCACCTCTCCTATGAAGACAGGCTGAGAGAGTTGGCATTGTTCAGCCTGGAGAAGTGAAGGCTCCGGGGAGACCTTAGAGCAGCCTTCCAGTACCCGAAAGGGGCCTACAGGAAAGCTGGAGAGGGACTTTTTGCAAGGGCATGTAGTGACAGGACAAGGGGTAATGGCTTTAAAACTGAAAGAGGGTGGATTGAGATCAGCTATAAGGAAGAAATTCTTCACCATGTGGCTGGTGAGGCACTGGAACAGGTTGCCCAGAGAAGCTGTGGACGCCCCAACCCTGGAAGTGTTCAAGGCCAGGTTGTATGGGGCTTTGAGCAACCTGCTCTAGTGGAAGGTGTCCCTGCCCATGGAAGAGGGTTGGAACTGGATGATCTTTAAGGTCCCTTCCAACCCAAACCATTCTATGATTCTATGAAACAATGTCTGTTACCTTGGAGGTTGAATTTTGAATCTCTCAAAGACTTCTGGGTAAAGCAAAGGAAAAACGACCATCTCTTTTAAAGCTGAAATGTGGTCAGAAAGACCACCCACACCATCAAACCGTACCTAAAGAGAAATTCAAAAGAACACATTTTATATGTTAAAGAAAGCTGCAACCTTGATAAGGTTCCATCAGAAATTGTATGTCAGCACAAAGGAAATGCTCTGGGCAATTTTCAAACTGCTTGAGAGAAAACTGTAAACCAAGGTAGCTGTAGACAGCACGTTATTGAAAGCTTTCATAAACACTGGAAACATCTCACTGACACAATGAACTAAAAATACTTACTGAACAATCTGTTTGCATTGGATCAACGTCAGCCAGACATGCTCCAATTTTCATTCGATCCTTGTGAATTCCCTTCAAATCGTCTTTTCGAAAGTTTAGTGGAAGACACCTGATTTGAATTAAGGAGAAAGAGAAAAGCGCTTTCTAACTTACGATGCAGCTAGAAGGTTTTTGCTTTTATAACAATGGCAAGTGAATGCAGAAAACCTTACAAATGAGCTTAAACTTCCTAAATAGTTAAATACTTGTTCAAATTGTTTTCTATTTAATGTCTGTGAGTAAATAAAGGAAAAAGGTCACTGCAGGCATTAAACTGGGTTTACTTTAACAACTCTTAGCACTTACGAATAGCCACACCAGTCAACACAGCACATACATGAATGCAAGCTCTCACTACTTAAAAATTAGATCAAATGTTCAAGGTTTTTATAGATTTAAGAACAAGCATTTGAGATTTGCAAAAATACACTGTTTTCAGGTTTATTTTCCCTCTCGGTGAGCACAGTAAAAAAAATCCATTTAAGCAAGAGAAAAATAAGAATTCTAAAGATCATAGTAAGACAACAGAAAGAAATTATGGCAGTTTATAATAGCACTTAAGTTGTTCTGCATGATAGCATTAAGTAATTTTCAGTTCACAGCCTTCCTCAGACAACAGGCTGCTTGTTCTTCTCTTAACTGTAATCTAAGTTTTGTACTGGTTTTCCATGACTATACATGCTGGAAAAAACATCCCACTGCTGTTACACTTGGCAAACCTTTCTGAAAACAATGCCCATTTGGGCTTCACAAAGAGAATTAAGCCATGGACAGACAGGCAGAAACACTGGGACTACTTCACTTTGGCTTTATCCAACTTTCCTCAGTATCTTAACTCAACCAAGCATTATAAGAACATTCATAAGCATGGAAGAAAAGTTAATTAAAAGTGAAGGCAGTTCTGATGCTAAGAAAATTCATTTAGAGGGCAAGTACATAAAAGATGCTCTGGTATGAAGACCTCTCTGCAACTGGCAATCCCAAAACAGAGACACCAGTGGCAAATTTCAACATTGGCTGTGCCCAAATTCTTTACACATGAAACACCTTCCAAATACATCCTCCCGCACATGCTCTCAGACCTGGAAGTCTTAAGCAGCCACAAGCACCTATTTCCAAAAAACAGGTTAAACAGTTTTGCTGCGAAGTACAAAGCCCCACACCTTACACAAATCAATGTATTAACAATAATTCACAGAATCACAGAATCACAGAATCACTACGGTTGGAAAAGACCTGTAAGATCATCAAGTCCAACCTGAAAAAAAAAAAAAAACAAAAAACAAAAAACACCACACAAACAACCCACGCAAGCCAACCACCACACAACAACAACAAGGCACAACACACCAAAAACCAACCCACCCAACACCACACAGCACCATGTCCATCAAGCTACATCCCACAATGCCACATCCACACGCTCCTTGAATACCTCCAGGGAGGGTGACTCTACCACCTCCCTGGGCAGCCTATTCCAATGTTTCACTACTCTCTCGGTAAAGAACTTTTTCCTAATATCCAGCCTGAACCTCCCCTGGCGCAACTTGAGGCCATTTCCTCTAGTCCTGTCACTAGTCACTTGGGAGAAGAGACCAACACCCACCTCTCTGCAACCCCCCTTCAGGTAGTTGTAGAGAGCGATAAGGTCTCCCCTCAGCCTCCTCTTCTCCAGGCTAAACAACCCCAGTTCCCTCAGCCGCTCCTCATAAGACTTGTGTTCCAGACCCCTCACCAGCTTCGTCGCCCTTCTCTGGACACGCTCCAGCACCTCCATGTCTTTCTTGTAGCGAGGGGCCCAAAACTGAACACAGTATTCGAGGTGCGGCCTCACCAGCGCCGAGTACAGAGGCATGATTACCTCCCTGCTCCTGCTGGCCACACCATTTCTGATACAAGCCAGGATGCCGTTGGCCTTCTTGGCCACCTGGGCACACTGCTGGCTCATATTCAGCTGGGTGTCGATCAACACCCCCAGGTCCTTTTCTGCGGGGGAGCTTTCCAGCCACTCGTCCCCAAGCCTGTAGCGTTGCCTGGGGTTGTTGTGGCCAAAGTGTAGAACCCGGCACTTGGCCTTATTGAACTTCATCCGGTTGGTCTCAGCCCATCGATCCAGCCTGTCCAGATCCCTCTGCAGAGCCTTCCTACCCTCAAGCAGATCAACACTCCCTCCCAACTTGGTGTCGTCTGCAAACTTGCTGAGGGAGCACTCTATCCCCTCATCCAGATCATCAATGAAGACATTAAACAAGACCGGTCCCAAAACTGAGCCCTGGGGGACTCCGCTTGTGACCGGCCGCCAGCTGGATTTCACCCCATTCACTACAACTCTCTGGGCTCGGCCATCCAGCCAGTTTTTTACCCAGCGAAGAGTGTACCTGTCTAAACCACGGGCCGCCAGCTTCTCTAGGAGAATACTGTGGGGAACAGTGTCAAAGGCTTTGCTGAAGTCCAGGTAGACAACATCAACAGCCTTCCCCTCGTCCACTAGGCGGGTCACCTGGTCATAGAAGGAGATCAGGTTGGCCAAGCAGGACCTGCCTTTCATGAACCCGTGCTGGCTTGGCCTGATCCCTTGGGTATTCTGCACGTGTCCCGTGAGCGCCCTCAAGATGAGCCTCTCCATAACCTTCCCCGGCACCGAGGTCAGGCTGACAGGCCTGTAGTTCCCCGGATCCTCCTTCCGACCCTTCTTGTAGATGGGCGTCACGTTGGCAAGCCTCCAGTCATCCGGGACCTTCCCCGTTGACCAGGACTGTTGATAAATGATGGAGAGCGGCTTGGCAAGCTCCTCCGCCAGCTCCCTCAGCACCCTTGGGTGGATGCCATCAGGCCCCATAGACTTATGAGTCTCCAGGTGGCATAGCAGGTCGTTAACTGCTTCCTCCTGGATCATGGGGAGCCTATTTTGCTCTCCATCCCTGTCATCCAGCTCAGGGAGACGGATACCCTGAGGATACCTGGTGTGGCTGTTAAAGACTGAGGCGAAGAAGGCATTAAGTACCTCAGCCTTTTCCTCATCCTTCGTGACAATGTTCCCCGCCGCATCCAGTAGAGGATGGAGATCCTCCTTGGCCCCCTTTTTGTTGTTAATGTATTTATAGAAGCTTTTTTTGTTGTCCCTCACGACCGTGGCCAGGTTGAGCTCTAGCTGGGCTTTCGCCTTCCTAATTCCCTCCCTGCATGACCTAACGAGGTCCTTGTATTCTTCTTCACTTGCCTTCCCCTTTTTCCAGAGGTGGTAAGTTCTCTTTTTTTCCCCGAGCCTCAGCATAAGCTCCTTGTTCAGCCAGGCCGGCCGTCTTCCCCGCCGGCTCTTCTTACGGCACAGGGGCACTGCCTGCTCCTGCGAGCAGGACATACCAGTGCAGGCAGAGGAAGAGGAGGAGACCCTACCTGATCAACGACCACGGAATGTTAGCAGAGGTTGCCAGTAACAACCCAGAAGTTCCAAGCTGCACCACCCTGTTGGAACTCTACTATGGAAGGCACCTGCAGCCCAGCAGTTGTCACACGGATGTACCGTATACGTAAGGGCACGTAGGGAAGTCTCAGCCTGACCACTGAATACATTTAGCTCTTGCTGCCAGGAATAACAATACCTTTTTCTGTTGTCAAAAGAAGGAGAAAGTCCCTAGCCAATATTATGCCATAGCAGAAAGGCTTGCTAGTAAGGCTCATTTTAGTAGCTTTGTAAGATCATGAAAAAAACCCACTTACTTTGTTGTAAGTTTGTCGAACAAAACAGATTGATTTGTAATGGTGTAACGACTTTGTTGAAGTCTGCAGCTTCAGCGGACCTCCAAATCCCCGTTTTCTTCATGGACTTGTTGTGCAGCTTTTGCATCAGCTCCGGTCTTCAGTGTTCTGGTGACTACAATGCATTAATGTATAAAATATTTTGAGACAGAAAATACATTATTCCCTTTATTTCACCGTTGCTCTAGTAAAATGTAAAAAAATCTGCAGTGGCTTGATTTTTTCTTTAAATACCGAATTGGAAGTTATTGTCATGACCACAGCATTCAACTTTAATTAATTATGTTTAAACTACCTACCTAAAAGCATGACTTGTATAGCAATTTTTTAATAGACTGGGAAGCCAATCTGATGAAAAAAAACACGCAGCTTTTGTTCCATGCAGGAAGCAAGTTCATTCCAGTTACTTCTTTCTGGAAAAGTGAAAGCAACAAATACCTCTCTCTAAGGTGTTTTTACTCCATCCATGTCAAATTGTATCGAATAGTTTTTTTAAAAAAATATTTATGTGGGAAGTCTCTTCTTAAGATGCGTGGTTTTAGTCCATTGTTTAAGCATGCATCACTCATTTCCTGCATCCTGACACAAAATCTCTAGAAGATAAGAAACGTCTCAAGATAAACTCCCAAATAGCAAAGAACTCAAACGCTTGCCTGCTTTAAAAACGATCTGCCCAGTATTTACCACACAGCATCCTTTGCCACGGGTCTGTTACTTGCACTATCATTAAAACAGTTAAGAGAGGTCAGTGAGGAAGTAGTGCACAATTAGAACTTGAATTACTACACACAAAGCGCATTTCAGGCCCCTTCCTGCGTTCAGCCCATCCATGGCTGGCAGGACGCTGCCTGGAAATAACGCATTTTCCCAGCTGCCAGCAAGCAGCCTCACAGCACCAAGCCTGCTTGTGTACTCAGCACAGTGATTCAGTTCCAAGGTGAATCACTGAACTTCAGTGACACCTTCCCCACATCAGCGGGTTTGTGCGCCTCATGACTGAATTACTTTTTAACTCAAATATTACCTCCTATTTGCAAGAACGATTTTCAAGTAATTTGTGTCCTGCAGACTCCAGAAAATCCGTGTCACAAAGAAACCTGAGCTAAGGAACAGATTCTCAGGCACTAGTGCCTAAGAGCAGGCTGGAATTCAAGCTGTGTTCTCCCCAAGCCTGACAGGAATTAATAGCATATCCTTCTATTCTCACCTACCTCTTTCCTAAAACTCGTAGGAAATTCACTATCTTTTCACTATCTATTTTCACAAATTCAGCTGCTTTGGGTTGATAAGTTCAGCAGTTTTTGTGGCCAAGTTAAATAGATGGAGTGACCAAACACAATCCTTCTCAGAAACCAGAGTAAAAAGGAATCCTAGGGAGTTACCACTACTTACCTTCTTTATATTCTTATTTTTTTTTGGTCTGACTTTGGCTTTGCCAACCGCCTACATTAAGAAAGAGAACAGAGGAGAGAAAGAAGAAAAGAATTATTGTATTAGAATATTGTATAGAAGTCTTGTATTGTACTGTTCCCCATCAAGACTAGGGAACCTGACCAAGTTTGTAATCCAGTGCTCCACATCATGCAAAGAAAAGCCTGTGGACCACACTGAGGATTCAGGTCCCAAGTCTGCTGCGTACCATATGCAGACAGTTCGGTAGGGACGCAACTTTCCTAACCGGCTAATCTTGAAGTCTCAACAGTGCAAATAACATCTCAGTAACCAAAGCGGAGGAGAGATCTCAAAAGAGTTGGGAAAAGATGCACGTTTTTTATACAAGCAGAAGACTTTTACTAAGAAGAGTGATTCTCGTTCTAAGACACTGACACTGACATTAACATAATCATACTGCCCCGCAGATTTTTAGCTGTAGATTTATCATGACATGACTCATTATGCATGCTTTCACTTTTCCTTTTAATTCTATGAATTGAACAGGGATTGGACATCTAGAAATACAATACCTCGTTAAGTGTCTTCAATTGACATTTTCACTTAATATTTCCATGCTTTTGTCAAAGCTAGAGTCTGAACAGGGCGGCATGTTTTTTCTCATTGATTTCAAACAGTGTCCACTGAAGCATTCAATTTTGCCAGAGGAAAATTCCTAGGGAAAGAAAGAAGGAAATAAGAACATATTAATCTGAACCATGTATGTTGAGCTAAGAAGGGAATTCTCCCTCCTTTAGGCAAGTTTATTCTGTAAGTCTCATGACTTGATAGTGGTGCAACTCATGGCAGGTAAGCCTTGAACCACTTCGGCACCAAGAAGTAGCCCTCAGAAAAAAAACCCAGCCAACCAGCTTTCAAAGCTAAAGCTCCTCTCCGCCACACCTTTCTTGTGGACAACTTGAGCTTAATAGCCTTTGAAAAAATTATTGCGGCAAAACCTTTCAGATAAACTTAGTGTTTCATGAAAAAACCCCCACCTTTTATTTCAACATTGGTTCAGAGAAGCAGCCAAGCTTGACCTTGCATGTCCTGGGATTAAAATCTAGTTAGGAGAGTTTTTCTCCTCTTTCCGTTCCATTTGTGACCTCATTTGGAGGGATATTAAAAGATTTCCTTCAGGAGGATGGCATTTATCCACAGGAAGCCAAAGGGAACTCAAGATACACTTCTTTTATTACCATTGATCTTGTTCACATTGGTATTTCTGCAAGGAGGATGAGTACTATCACTTCTACTATGTGAGGAAAGCTGTGATGACCATGAGAGGTGGCTTGTTCAATTTACAACCCAAGGTTTCATTAGGAATACCCCAAACTACATCTCACACTGAAAAAGGCAGAAAAACGACCAGATTCTTCTACTTCTTGACACTAACTTTACCAAGAGGTACTTCCATTAGTAGTTGATGGAGATGGTGACAGAGGCGTGAAGAATGTCACTACAGGAGGGCAGTGATGCATGCGTAAGGCCCATGCAGGGCCATGCAATGAGAGCTGTGGCCACCTGCTGCTGAGGGGTCAGCCCTGAGCCACAGAGCTGGGCAATCCTGTAACTGTCTGACGGTCTTCTCCTCAGTCAACCTTGAACAAGTCATCCCCACCGTTCACCTGACAACTTCTCATGATAAGACAGACCTTTTGCACGAGGAGGATTTCCATCACCTTTCCTTCATGGCTCGTTTTAAGGAGCACCTCCCTTCCAGCAGTCCTCTGGGCTGGTGGAGCAAGGCCTCATGAGACGCCTCCCGTAACTGGCTTTTGAATTGGGGCATCTGAGATGAAACCCCTGAAGACATTTTCTGCTTCTCAGATCCAGCACAGATGGATGTAACAAGACCTAAAGCTTAACAAGAGGCAGTCGGATATGTCAGAGTCACCCTTAACATTTTTCCTCTCAAAGGTTTAAGAAAGAAATCATAACAGAAAGCCTTTCAACTATTTTTCAATTTGACAGAGCCCTAGGTTTATTTGAAGAAGGCAGGGCTTTGTGCACACTCACACACAGGAGCATGTAAAGACTTAAACCAATACGTTCAGCGTTCATCACTGAGACAACTAGAAAAAAAAAGCCTAGACCAAGAAATAATGATGTTCTCTTACCTGCAAACACACTCAATAGTATTCCTACAGCTGGTATGACTATGGCTTTTCTATCATCCTATAAAATCTACAGGCACGCCTGGGAACTCCCTAGAATGTTAGGTGACGTGATTAAAGGCTAATCTGCACAAACAAAAAGCAGCGAAGCACTGGCGGGCAGAGGCACCCCGGTAACTCAGCGCGGGGGGAACAGCCGGGCCCCACTCCTCACAGGGCCATCGGTCAGCCCAAGGCCTGGCTCCAGGGTGAGGGACCCCCCAGGGGCGTGGGCAGGAGAGGCCTCAGGGGTCACCTCACCTTGTAACAGGTTCTGGGTGTTCACTTCCAGCAAAAGCTGGAAGTTATAGTCATTTCTGCCCTGTTTTCATGAGAACTCTATTTCAGGAATATGACAATTGACAAGTAAAGGAAGAGGTCATGTGTCAGCGGGGATGAACTTTTGGGGAGAGTTTAATCTGTGTTAGTTGTGGTGTAAGTTGTGAAAAATCACGACCACTAAATACTACAACTGTACTTTGACATAGAATGTTTATTTTCCATAAAAATCTGAAATTGAGCATCACATAAAATATTGCAATAAATATTACATAATATAATTAACAGACATTGAACTGAAGTCTACATGCAGTGCTTGCGCAGTATTTTGCTTCTGTTTCTGACTGCCCATTTTATATTTTATTATTGCCTATGACATTATTCATCTACTCATTTATGCGTTCTAAAAGCAGAATCAGTATGATGATCTAAAGGAGTGAAATATTCAGCTAAGGTAAGATACTGGTGGCTTAGGCAAAAATAATTTGAATCGGTGAGAAGTGTAAAATAAAAATTTGCATGTGTGAGTACTGGAAGTAATATGAGCAGATGCAGCGCAGCTTACACAATGCACATAACTATTGTGGCTCTGTCTTATGAAGAGGTAAATTCTATCACATTAAGACTAATTTGATTATCTTGTGTTTTTAGAACAAATTATCTTGTGTTTTTAGAACAAATAGTGCATCCTGGCTTTTGTTGAAATGATTGCAGGAGTATACTTGACATTTACTTTCTGTATTGTAGTTTTATTTCACAGAATCACAGAATCACTACGGTTGGAAAAGACCTGTAAGATCATCAAGTCCAACCTGAAAAAAAAAAAAAAAAAAAAAAGCCAACCACCACACAACAACAACAAGCCACAACACACCAAAAACCAACCCACCCAACACCACACAGCACCATGTCCATCAAGCTACATGCCACAATGCCACATCCACACGTATGCTTTATAAACGTATTTCACCGGAAACCACATTCTTGTATAGCTCTCTTGTCCAAGGAATATCGGAATGTGCAGGCTGATGCATGAAGTACAGAGGTTCAGCTATAATTTCTGGATTAAATCCTTCATTCACCAGATGCATTTTCTGATGCTTGAAAGTTGCAGTGATTTGCATAACATCCTAACAAAGAAGTAATTCAAGTAAAATGCAATGTTCCATTTCAGCCTGTGTCATTGAAAATTGGATGCAATTACTGAGTAAAATGAATCATACCATTTTACTATGGAATGTCTTCAGTTAGACAGAATGATCTGATTCACAGGTACAGTGAAATCTCAGTCTAAATGCAGCATTTATTTCTTACTCATTTCTCTATCAAAGCCACATGCGAGCTTGGAAGTTTCTGTTTCAAAATAAGAATTTTCTTTAACTTTCATTGGTGCAGCTGATCACAAAATCTCTAGTTCATGGGACACTTGGCGATGCTCTGCAGAGAGCTGGCTGATTTTATGGTACTGGCTCTCCTCTCATTTCCAGCTGTTAAACTTCATTTAAGACATTAAATACAAATACGCTAAACGCCTTCCTGTGTTATTTTTCTGTGTAAGCATTTGCTGTACAGCAGTGACTCAAATGCCAATTCATGAACAAGTTGGTCTACACACGATAGTCAGTGTACGAGAGCAGAAGTGGTATATAAAATAATCTCATTTGAAAGGTGGCTTACATTAAGGGAAAAGCTCAAAACACACTGTTTTCAAGCACTGTTATTACTTGTACGGTGTTTTCAATGTAGCCAACATTTTCTTTCACTTCTCTTGCTGAAACAGGCCACTTTTCAGTTCTTGTTTTTCCGTCTTGATCTGTAACATGATCTGTAACATGCCTGATTTCCTCTTCACACTGCTACTCCATTTCCACAGCTCCCAGATCATTTAGTCTTTGGCTTCTGAGCTGAGACTGCTAATAAGTTTGCCAGCTCCTTCTCTCTTTTGGCAGCACTTAGGACAGGATCCACGCTTAGACCACCAAGTCATTTCACACAGGCACCGAAGAGCTGCCAGATGGTAATAATGGTCAGTCATTACCAGGTGGGATTGCTTCAAACTGAATAGCTAGCATGAATTTGTCTTGGTAATTATTTAAAAAGTTGCAATGATAAGATTAAAAGTTCAATAAAGACAGGTACTAAATATTTTAAATGTGTGTTATGAATACAGATTGCTGAGATTTTCTGTTTAAATGATCCCTTGATGTTATTTTAATAAAGTCAGATTTTTCTACATGGAAAGACGAGTTTTGGAAAAAAAAAAAAAAACAAAACCAAAAAACCCCTAAAAACCTCAAACCAAACCAGAGCACAAATAATGCAAAACTGAAATCACTCCCTGCATGCTCTTAGAAACCTCTTCCTAATATCCTTCTGCAAACAAGAAATAAAGCTAGCAAAAGTCAAGTGAAAAACCTACTATCTCAGAGCCTCGGAGTACACTGGTTCTATGCATCATTGTCGCTGGGCCCCTGCTCTTCTTCTAGAGTCAAGTCAGGGAGGTTGAGAAGAACAACTCTCAGCCTGTCTGGTTTTCACAAAATCAGTCAACCATGGTTGCAAGTTATATTAGAAAGAGCCTACGTATGGACTGCTGAAAAATTTTCAAGATTGATTTGATCTTAAATCCAATTTTGCATGAGAATTTCATATTTTTGTTTGTCACTCTTGATTAGGATGAACTCTTTCTCAAGACACATCTGGTTTTTTCAGAAGGGACTGAATTATCTGTCCACTCAGAAAATTGTGAGTTCAGCATTCATCCTATTATCCTCCCCTAAGATGTTTTTTAAAGTAACGATATGTTTTTTTGTAATTTTGAGGGTTTTTTCTAAGATTGTTTTTATCTGCTTTAATAAGAATTTACACATGTGTAGATGTTCATCAGTTAGTACTGATAGTATCTTTGGTAGTAAGCTAGCTAAAAAAAGCTTTAGTCAGAGAACACATAAATGCAAGCAGGTTTAATCGCTTCCACATATATAGACCCTAGAGCTCCATATAGATTTTCTCCATCTAATGGAACCATAAAGACAAGTCTGTTCCAAAGGTTTTTCCGAGAAGAGGGCACTGCTGTCCTGAGGCACCGTAGATAACCTATGCTAACTGCATTTGAAGATACATTTACTTAGTACAGTAACCTATTAGTGAAAAAATAGCTTTCCTCAATTCTTTAAACTCTCTAAAAATTACACTTCTCTCTAAATGTATACTCTCTCTGTGTGCTTTCTCCGTTAGGTTCCCATCTTGTTCGCAGTCAAATTTGTGCCTTTCAGGCAATTTGTCAGTATTTAGGGAGAGGCAAAACTGCCGAATGCCTCTCGGCATCCCCTAACAGCACAAAACGGTCTGCTCAAACTTTCAGAAGATGTAATGTGGGGCCCTTTCCTGCTCTCTGCAGATGATACTCTCCTGACCTGTTGCAGAAGGTCATCCTGTGGGGAGTACACGAGGGGTGTATTCCTTGCACTTTTAAGGTGCCTTTTCCTATCCCTTTTGTGTTTTGGTTAGGCAGCAGCAGTCTTGGGATCAGTTGCTGTAGCCCAGCATGCCTGCCCATGCTGTTCCCTAAGAAACAAAGCACTGAAATGGCTTTTAAAACAGTCCAGGTGTATACTTAGCATACCAAAAACCAGCATCTGGGCAAGACTCTAAGGACAGGACAGGAGGACATACCTGAAAAAACACCTGGTTGCTAGCTCTCTACAAATAACCCCCCTTATCAGAATCAAAAGGGGAGGCTCCGTCGTTCTTCCTTTCCTTCCCTTTAATATAAAGAATCCAATTCTGTAGGTGTTACTCAAATATGTGACTCAAAAAGCTCCAACACAGATTTAGTTGACCTTCTTCTGAAGGTTAGTTAAAGCTTCCGCAATGCATTTGTACCTTCTGACACTAAAAATCAAGCCTGACTGCCGAGATGCCTATGTGAATGCCCTTTTAGACTTTTGGTACAGGATACAAATAGGATTCTAAGTTAAACCTGCAGAACATACGCAGTGGTATGAGCAATACGCAGACCTCAAGTCATGTTATGGTGGATCTATGTAACGATTGGCATCTGTTCTAAGCTTCAAAAACTAGGCATGTATCTTAGATATTGTTTGCAGACTGTAGAAGGTGATAAAAATGAGAAAATGACACAAGTCTATTGGTAGACATAATATTTGAGTTACTCACCAAACGGAGATACTTGCCAAACAACAGAATGTTACAGCATTCTCAAGTTAATGAAAATTCACTAGAAGGCAAAGATTGCCTAATTCAGTGCATCCACTGATGCCGAGAAGCACTCATGTGGTACAAGGGAAGAGTGAGCTTCAGAATATGCTGAGAAACTGCATCACACTGAGTAAATGCTAAGCAGGCAGATAGAGCTCTTAGATGAGTGATGATAGCGGCTTTTGGGAAACCTGTCAATGGGAGAAAAGCAAATAATTATAAATGTACTGCTTGCATTAATAATTTTGCTGCAAACCGAATTATGTTTGGAAGGTAGAGGGAGAATTGTCTTTTCTTCTGAGTCTTTGTCTGTCCCGTCCTTTAGTCTTTACCTCATGAGTACATCTCCTTAGTCTCTCAGCTTCTTTAGTCTTTCTGCCTGTAAGGCTATTAAATCCTCTCATCTGCTGTGTCTGTGGGAGAAAGTCCATACCCTTCACAGGCGAGTGCAGACCGACCGCGCACACAGTGTTCCCTCGCCACAAAGCGAGAATGGGAAAGCTTCTGAAGAGCCACTGTGCTGCTCGGCTGCTATTTGCAATAGGAAAAACTTTTACAAAGTTGATTGGCTTGACAAGAGGAAGGATTCCCCTTTGCTTCCCAGGGAAGTAAGGTGAAGCTTCATTATTCAGGTCAGTCTCAGAGGAACACTTTTCTCCCAAGGCCCAAGCACTTGTACTGCCCATATTTCTTTTTAGTACAGACCTGTGAAATTCTGTCACTATGGAATCTGAGCAGCTGTTAGAGACTGACTTTATTGGCCTTATGTTTAAGAAATAAAGTTCAGCCATGGAATAGCTATGTGAAAGGTCACTAACTGGAATTACGCCCTTGTTATGCCAAGACAAAAATGGTTTAAAGTGTACTATGCTTTTAACTAAATGAATTTCTCCCTATCTTGGCTTAAAAATTCAAGTTCTGTCTTTTTGTGCGCCTGTTTTGTTGCTAAATTTATACCAGCTAAATTTTCAGAGAGCTGCAGTTGTACTTTGTTAGCACACATCCTCACCTGTACTTCCCGATGTGAAGATACACGAAGCAGTGTTTCTTGTGTTACTGAAAACTTTACGGCGAGATGGAACGGGGTGATCTGGCACCTTGTCTAATTTGTCTGGCGTAGTGTGAAGATGCTGGAAAGGAGAGCTAGTGCTCATCAGCCAGACAGCAACATTATTTTCCAAGAGATGAAAAAGAAAGTCTTTCTCTGTTGATCCCAAACAATCTGCCAAGTTAAAGAATTTATATGCTTATTATTAAAATAAGAACAACTACAGACCCGATAAGCTGCATTGGAATGATAGACACTACTGCTGCGTACAGTGAACCTGCGTACAGCAGAACTAACCCATCTATTCGACAGTGGGAAAAAAAAATCGTGGTTTAATCTCCCTCTATTTATCTTGTGGATTTAATTGTAGTAAGTAAAACTCCCTGTTCTAAAACAGACAAAAGACTAAAGCAGGCTACATGAAAGAGTTTTGGTCTTCAGAGTTGTTTCAGGATTAATTTAGGTTCACCCTTTTCACACTTGAATGTGCACAGGAAGGCCCACCAATTCCTTGTTTCAGAATTGTTTGAGTGAGGTACTGTCTATGGGGCAGAAACATTAAATACAAGCTAAAGAGAGGAGATGAAAGGAAAAACGTAGGATATGTAGATGGAGAAGAAAAGGAGGGAATATTAGGAAAGAGTGACTCCTAAGAAAGAGTATGCGTCTCTCTGAGTGAGACTACAGGCATACAGTCAGCTGCAGTCCAGAAGCCATACTGCCATGACCTCCCCTATGCCTGGAATGACAAGCTTGATACCTGCTTTTGGCTGCAGTATCCTGGCGGTACCACCTCGCTTGCTTCTGATTACTGGACTTCAGGATTCTCCAAAACATTCACAAAGGCTACGTGCCCAGGAATTTATAACACACTCTATAAGAAGGAGCTGCTCAGGACAGTGAAGCATTTTCTTAAATCTAGACAAACTCAAGGCACGCTGGAGAAAATAATTATTCATATACTGATGAATAACTTGGGATTTAGCTGTAAATGCATACAACTCAGTTGTTCCCCATCTTACCCAGTGCATGCTTAATTGGCAGTCTCAGCAAAGCCTTTGTATTCTTCTTACAGTATCGACTAACGGTGAAGTTTTGGCATGGTTTGGTTTGGGGTTTTTTTGCCAAGGCCCTCTGTCAAAGTAAGAGGTAACTGCTTGCAATGTGACTGTGTTACTTCTCCTTTGCGTTCTTTTCACCAGGTTTCACAAAGGGGCATTTTGCTGCACGTCTATCCAGATTTGTATCTCTGTGTGGTCAGAAATAAACTTACTTGTTCCAATGAGTCGGTAGACTCTGGTGTAATTTTCCTGAAGGCAGGGACGCAGGGGAAGTCCTGGAGAGAGAAAGAACACATGAAGCATTCAGTCAGTTAAAGAGCAGGTAAGACTCTCCAGAAATGTTCTGCAGTCCCAGGGAAATGTAAACAGCCCTGTGTGTGTTGGCCCCGACGTCAAGTTCATGTCCTACTTCTCTGAGGTATCTGAGATGTCCCTGAGATACCTGAGGTACATAGCCTTTAGGTAATTGCCCATGTAGTTAGTATTACAACGAGCCTAGAAGTGCGTACAAGACCAAGGATCTCTCATGCAGACTTTGAATAGTGATCCATCAGGCTGCCCAAATGTCCACTGTGGGAAAAAAAAATTTTCAGGATAGAGCTAGCCTTTTAATAACCTTTTAATAGCCTTAGTGTTTTGAACAGGTGCTACATAACCTCTGCTCTGAAATTTGGAAAATTTGCAAATTGCAAGTTGCAAAATTTGCAAAATTGCAATTGAATTCAAGAAAATTGGTCACCAAACTCCCTGGCTTTGGTTTGTTGGGGTTTTTTGGTGCTATAGAGTCAGAAAGTGGGGAAACCCGGAGTTTTGTTTACTTACTCTCTCTGCATTGCTCCTCTTTGTTTCTTTTCAGCTTTTCCTCTGCAGTCACAAGGATCAAAAACATTTCCTCGTAATGAAAACTGAGATTCTTAAGCACCTCTGGGTGTTCAGAGCCTGAGCTTGAAGTAAAACACAAAAGGCTAAGACAGTAGTCAACGGCATCGAAATGCACAATTAACTATCTTCCAGTATTTAGGCAACCACAGGACTAATGACAAACAGGAAGGCTTTCCAAACACAGTGAGCCCAAACATTCACTAAGAATTCAAGTGAAGGTTCTGTTTTCCAAGTCATCTGCCAGCTTTTTCAGTTACACAACATGCTACCCTTGCTAAAAGCAATCTAATCAGCAGGCAGCAAAAGTTCCGTTTTGAAGCTCACCCTACTGTCTCGTTAATAGGAATAGGTTAAGAAGTTTATCTGATTGAGGCAGAGAGGCACAGAAGACAGCTTCAGAGAAGTGTAAGGCAAGCAAAGAAAGGAAATAATCTAATCTGACTTCAGCTACATACAGTGGGTGTTGTTCTGTGTAAGTACTGAGAAATTACCTATAAAAGACATGAGAACATTATAATTTAGCTAAGTGTATAACCAGTGCTTTTTCCAGCATCTGAATGATAAGTAAACAGATATTTTCTTACCAACTTTTTGATTTTGTACTTTGATTAGTGTCTTGTATTCGGTTAGATCCTTTCTGCCCCTGTGCATCACTCATAGGAAGGTTGCGTGGGTAATCTGAACATACTCAGTTTATCCAAGCAGATGCTCTCCTGAAGCTCCACACCCGTAGTGTTTCACTGGTGACTGCATGCCCACACATACAGCTGAAGCCTCCTTTCTGTCTCCTGGATGTCCCAGGTCTCCTGTTCTGTAGTTCCTCAGCTTTGCAGCTATCTTCAAGCATCTGACTGAAAGGGAATCGGACGTTGCACCTTAGAACGCAGTGTGTTTGCTGACTGTATGGAGAGTGAATTGTTAAAAGCAAAAGCAGTCAATTACGCTCTGTTAGTTTATATGCTTAAGAGGACCATAAGCAGCAAGGCAGGGCGTTGTACCAAAGGAAAGGGCTACTCTGTTGAAACGACTGTTTCAGTGTAATGGAAGAAGTGTAGTGATGTTGCTGTGTACTCCTAACTACAATACATTCAGTATACAGCAAATGTTTCCATAGCATTTCTCTCACATTGTCGTATGTTCTCTGCAGTAGGTACAAAGGCCTCATTAGGTGGAAGAGTATTTTCTGACAAACACATTTTTTAAGCTTAGTCATACAAACCTCCGAGGACAGCCTTGTTACAGACTGTAAATGCTGAAAAAGGACACTATACTATATGCCACTGGCTGCCTAATGGGTTGAAGAAGTAGGCAATACTACATGAATACAGGAAGGCATATACACTGTTGGCTAACAACTTAAATCACACGGACTAAGCCTTTCATTTCTAAAAGTCAAAATCACAAGCTGAACAGCTTTTGAAAAAGGTTGCTAAATACACATGGGTGTGCTGCATTCCTGTTTGTGTACTATTTAATTTTTCATAAGAAGGATCTTCTATCACTGTATGAATGTTCTCTGAGGCATAATGATGGTGTTTGGATTTTAGAAAAGCTGTAGGCCATTACTTTTTTCCCTACAATTCATTTTACTGAATAATTAACAGATTACATTATGTCACCTGATTAGAATATATTAATTAAGCTTAGAGACTTTGTTCCGTTCACATACTAAATATTTCATTTCACTTGCTGTGTTTGGAGGACATCATAATTCTGGGCCGGTCGTATGGTACATTGGCACATTATGGAAGGATTGGACTCTCACCCTGACTGGAGGAAAAGATTAAAGAAGCTGTAAAGGAGACCACATGACTATGGAGTAGGTTGTCTGAAACCATGAATGGCCTGTCAGAGAGCAAGAAAAACAGGAAGCTAATGGCTAGGAGGGAGGGTCAGGCAGAGGAACGGTTTGGTTTATTTCTAATAATGGAAGTAGAGATGTGTGATTTTGCTGTTGCTGTTCCCTTGTGAAGAATGTATTTTAAAGGTGGGTTTTTCTGTCCTTGAAGGCAAGGACAACACTGGGAAGTACGCACAAAGTGAGGTCAAGAAGACTGAACAGTCTCTGCTGAAATAAAAACAACAGGATCAGCAGAAGAGAGAGAAAACATTTATCCTAGAGCGTAATATGGTTACGGGTCTTTCCTAGCAGTCCTAGATTTCAGTCCATTTCCTTAGTAGCAGAAACTGCACCTGTGTCATACATCCTGGTATGTGTCCTGAGGAACTCCCTGTTCCTACTTGGTGATGCTAATATACAGGATTTCAGTTAGTCGGTATGTTAGAACATTTGTTTTATGTCTTGGTACACATACCAACTAATGAGCCCTCATGGGTTCATATGGAGTTATGGAAGTATTGCCAACCTGTATGAAAGATGGGAAAAGAGGAGTAGAAAGGTTGAATAAATTGCCCAGTATTACCTAATACGCCAGTAAGAGGGCCAAAATTGCAGCTCAACATGCTGTACTCTTTGCTCCAAGCAGCGCTACCTTGGGACCACCACTTTAAAAGAGTTCTGAAGTAGCCATAAATTTGTATGTGAAAATATTGAGCTGAAGGAAATCACCACTAACAAAGGGAATCTGAGTCTGCCTGTAGTCAGTGTAGTTGTAGCTACCTAAGCCAATAAATAGAAACGGCAAGGAGATGATGCTGAAGCATCTGCCCAGGCTGTTCTCTTGCTGATGCATGATTGTTTCTGCTGGTACATTGGAGAGTTTCGGATCTGAGTCCTTTATTACACTAATTAATTCCACATATTTTTGGTGCTTATGCATTTGACATTTAAACAAGACTATCGCTTTCCCCTCTTTTTTATCCAGCATATGTGTATGTCTCTAGGAAGTGCTTGCAGCTTGGAATGGCTCTGATTTCCTGTTTTTGAGCAAAAGCATGAAGCAGTGGAAAGTCAGTAGTAAGTCAAACACAGTACAGAACTTACCTTCTCCTATCACCGCTGCTTTTGCTGCACGTGTATTAAGGCAGTGCAGGAGAGATCTAGGGTGGATGCTGAAGCTGAGAAAAGCCACCACACAGCCCAGCTTGGCCAGCCTGAAGCAGACGTAGCTGAAGTCAGGTCCATTACCCATCAGCAGGGCCACTGTGTCGCCTGTTTTCAGATTCCCAGAGTGTAGGAAGACCTGCGCTACCCTGCTGATCCTCCTGTCCACATCCTGGTAGGTGTTCACCTTCCCTTCGGAGATGAGGAACAGCTTGTGGGGAATCTTTCCCACTCTCTGCATGAAAAGGTCAATTATGGAGAGAATTCCACTGCTTGCCCACTTCTTTGCTCTTGCTTTTAAGCTCTTGCGCCTCAAGAAGTAGATCAGATCTTCCCAGAAAGATGGGAAAAAGGTCTTCAGAGACACAAGCAGCAACACTAGTCCTCCAGCAACTGTCAAAAGCCACGTCCATAGCCCATATTATTTCCTGGGGGGGGGGGGGGGGGAGGGAAATAATAGATTAGCTATTTCAGAGGTATAAAATACATTACTATAATTAATAACGAGTTTTAAGACAGAGACTGGGAGTTAATAAGCTAATTACAATTCCTCCATTTAATTTGAGAACTTTTAAAAATACCATATTGGAGTTCACCAGAATACAAAGGCCCAGAACAATAAAAAAAGAAAAAGGCAGTAAAGAGTGAAAAAGATTGTGCAGTTTCTCAGGACAGAGGAGTTCATCCAGAGTAAAGAATGTGGCCAGGGTGACAGTAGAATGAAAAAGACACTGGCAATTAAAAACAAGTTGGAAGTTTAGAAATGTAAAAAGGATCCAAAACCCAAATGAAACAAAACGAATTCAGGAAGCAATTTGACACCTTTTTTTTTTTTTTAAAACTTGGAGTCATAATTTTGTCTAGATTGTTTTTTGTACCCTGGCAAATCCCCAAAAAGTTGGAAACAAACAGTTAATTCGTATGGTATCGTATGTGTATTATGGATGTATGCTAAGTATTGCGCATCTGTAAGATGCGCCCAACATGCTCTTCTTCGCTGCCTGCATTGTTTTTGTGGTCCCATGGAATTTGAGACCATCATCTAATCCTCCACAGGTTTGAGCAGTCTGATGAACATGCACACATTTCAGGCAATACTACACTGTGTACCTTCTCAGATAGCCAGGTTTCACCTCAGGATTTTCTGGCATTTGCAATACATGGTGATTCATAACTTTGCATTATTTATCATCTTTTCAGTATTTAGAACAGCACCCTGAAGTCTCAAACAACATCATGCACAAGCATGATTTGGAAAAAAACCTTTCTAGCGTCAGTGTTATTAACTTTGTTAGCGTATTTCAGGCAACCAGTAATTGCCATCTTTTGAAACGGTCATCGAGGAGGACTTGTGAAGATCACACAAGATCCCTACAATCTGACGTGCATAACATCGACCGGTCTCCTTTTTGAAGTTTCAGCCATGATTACTATAAATGCTTGAAACACCTTGTGTGACAATCTAGGATTCAGGAACACTTGAGCAGTTTGGGAGCCTTTTCTAAATGATGTGGCCTCCACTCTGCAGTTTGGAAATATTTTACTGACAAGCTGGACTTTTGGTATGTTCATCAAGCTTGCTTACATTTTTAACAACATTCCGTGACTATACTAACTTGTGGATTTTTTTGCCGCAGGCAGGGTCTTGTATGTACCATAAAGCATAGGTAAAGTTGTGTGGGTAAAAGAGCAGGTAAGACTCTCCAGAAATGTTCTGCAGTCCCAGGGAAATGTAAACAGCCCTGTGTGTGTTGGCCCCGACGTCAAGTTCATGTCCTACTTCTCTGAGGTACCTGAGATGTCCCTGAGATACCTGAGGTACATAGCCTTTAGGTAATTGCCCATGTAGTTAGTATTACAACGAGCCTAGAAGTGCGTACAAGACCAAGGATCTCTCATGCAGACTTTGAATAGTGATCCATCAGGCTGCCCAAATGTCCACTGTGGGAAAAAAATATTTTCAGGATAGAGCTAGCCTTTTAATAACCTTTTAATAGCCTTCGTGTTTTGAACAGGTGCTACATAACCTCTGCTCTGAAATTTGGAAAATTTGCAAATTGCAAGTTGCAAAATTTGCAAAATTGCAATTGAATTCAAGAAAATTGGTCACCAACCTCCCTGGCTTTGGTTTGTCGGGGTTTTTTGGTGCTATACAGTCAGAAAGTGGGGAAACCCGGAGTTTTGTTTACTTACTCTCTCTGCTTTGCTCCTCTTTGTTTCTTTTCAGCTTTTCCTCTGCAGTCACAAGGATCAAAAACATTTCCTCGTAATGAAAACTGAGGTTCGTAAGCATCTCTGGGTGTTCAGAGCTTGAGTTGAAGTAAATCTTTTTACTTCCAAAAAAGTAGGTGCCCCCCAGGACCTCCAGGGCTGTTTCTGCCTTCCAGCCAGGCAGCCTGCCGCAGGTGCTGGTGCCGGGGGTTGTCCCTCCCCAGGTGCAGGGCTTTGCACTTCCCCTTGCTGCAGTTCTTGGGGCTGATGCCTTGGCAGGGTACGACCCCAGGTTGATGCAGAGAGCAGCACCATTGGTGACTCGGCGCAGGAGGAGGATTTGGGTGCCGCCGTAGGGAGGCTGCACCGGGCAGCGCAGGCTGGTAGGAGAGCGGAGCCCCGCGACGTGGGGCAGAGGGTGCGGTGAGGAGGAGGACGGGCCTGGGGTGATGAGCGATGGGGCACGGGCTGGCCCTGGAGACCCCCCGGCTGGAAACATCTGTCCGGGGACCAGCTGCAGAGATGCAGGCCTGGAGCTGGGCCGCACTTGCCTGCGGGCAGTTTATTTGGATTGATAGATCTGGGGCCTTCTGATGGACTTGCAGGCCGGCTCGCGCCCCAGCTGCTGGCCCGGCCCTGGTTTCGGCAGCTCCTGGGGCCTGGTCCTAGTTGGGCCGGTGGGGTGGCCTCTTGGGTGGCTGGCAAGATTCCGGGGAGCTGCCGGCCCTCCTTTTCGGGGCTCGCCGAGGCCCTCCAGGGGAGCGGTCCCTGCCCCGGCTGGGAGTGGAGGGACCTGCCCCAGCCTCACCCGCATCCTCCTGCGGCTCTTCCTGCTCCCCGTGGGTGGGAACGGGGGCGTCGGGGGGGCTGCTGGGACCCCCACGAAGAGCAGCGCTTGAGGTGCCGGGGCGCTCCTCTTCGCCGGCTCCCGCAGGGCTGCCGGAGGGGCCTGGGCCAGGGGCAGGAGACCCCCTTCGGGAGGCAGCAGGCCAAGGGGCAGCCGCAGGGCTGCCCTCCCGCTCCTCGACGGCATGGCCGTCCTCGAGGCCCAGCAGGCGGTGGGCCTCCCTGCTGCAGCGCTGCACGGCGACGTTGATCAGCTGGTGTACGAACGTCGCCGCGCGATCCTGGAGGCTGGCCTGCAGCAGCCGGACCAGGACCCCTTCGTCCAGCCCAAAGAAGCCCAGGACAGACAGGATGAGGTCCTCCAGCACGACTGCTGTTGAAGGCTCCTCCGCAAAGATCAGCCCCAGCTGCTGTTGCAGCCAGGGCAGAAAGCGCTGGAGGAGATCTGGGTGCTCGTCGAAGAGGGAGGCCCAGGTGTCGGGCTGGAGGCCGCCCACTGGAGGCCTGGGCCCCGACTCCACCGCCCGCGGCTGGGGTGTGACAGGGCGCGGGGGGCTCTGGGTGGCTGGCTGCCTGGGCGCTCCTCCTGCCTGGCGGGTGCTAACTGATGGTGATGCCGACCCAGATGGTGTGATGATGACCTCTTCGAAGTCATCATCTGCCCGCACCGAGTGCACGATGGACTGCACTCTCCTCTTGCAGAGGGGGCACTCGGGCTTGCTCTGAGCCCACCGCAGGATGCACCCGTAACAGAACTGGTGGAGGCACGGCATCACGTAGGCAGCATCATCCCAGCTGTCCAGGCATACTGGACAGCGGTCGCCTACCTCCATGGCCATGCTCTCCACTCACTGCGGTGGGCGGGGGGAGCCGGGGGGTGACGAACTGCTCCCTCCCTTTGGCGCTGCAGCAGCGGGTGTTGTGCTGGAAAAGGAAGAGAGGCCACGGTCATTGGGTGGCCCGGCGAGGGGTGGAAGAAATGCCCAGGTCCCTCAAGAAGGAAACCCTCCCAGCTCCCCAGGGTGAGGTTTCCCCACCCAGCTCACCGCTGCTGCTTCGAGCGCGTCTCCTGGGTGCCCCGGCTGCCTAAAGCTGGCAGGGCCGGGGATAATCTGCTGACGGCTCTGGGGTCAGGCACAGAGAGCTGCAAGCAACAGCTCCCCAGTCAGGACACCAGCTCCAAGGCCTCGCTCAGCACTCCAGCCTCACAAGCTGCTCAGCTGGAGTGTGGGCATGAGCCAGCTCAGTGGGACTCAGTGCCCGCATAGGAGCAGCGAGGGTCGCCTGGTCACCATCGCTAGGTGACACAGCCCATCCGTCGCTGACAACAGAACCCATCGCTCGGGGACTCGGTGACATCAGGGTTTTCTGCTCTCTTTCTGCCCTAGCTGGAGGGCACAAGGGTGATCCCCTTTGTTCAGCACCCACCAGGCCTCATGAGGGCACTACATCCCACATGGGGTCCCGGAGTCACGTTGACAGAGCAGAGGGGCTCAGGGGAGGCAAGGAGGGTCTGTGGGGCTGGGGTTGGTTCAGGATGGAGCAGAGGAGGCATCGGGGCACCTTACAGCACACCCCGGTGCCTATGGGGAAGGTATCAAGGGGATGGGGACAGGCTCTTCCCAGCACTGCCTGGTGGGAGGGTGAGAGACGGCGGCACCTCCTGAAACTAGAGAGGTTCAGGCTGGAGGTAAGGGATCAAAACCAAAATCCCTGTGAGGATCATGAAGCACTGGAGTGGGTTGCCCAGAGACGAGGTTGGATCCCTGAGCCTGCAAATCAGCCTTCAAGACCTGAGTGGCCACAACCCAGAGCATCCAGATCTATATTCGTTGTCGACCCTGCCCTGAGCCAGTGCAATTCTGTTCTCAACATGGCGTCCGATGAAATGCCGAGAGACCAAGTACTGGTTTTTAATACTGTTCCTCCCTGGTTTCAGGGGAGCTGCCACAAGGCACCATACGTGCCAGCAACTCATCTGGGCCCCATGAAACTCTGGTGAGGGTGAATTTTGGCCTCTGAGTTTCCTATGATATCCGATAGTGGTCAGAACTTCAAAAGTGCAGATGTTCCCAAATGAAAAATCGCAAAGCTGACATCCTTAAAGAATAAGACAGCCACTTAAATTGCATGGCATATATTTCAGGAATGGCCTTGGGAAACACGGACACTTTCTTCTTCCCATCTCCCCTAGCAGCTAGTGCTGGAATATTTTGTGGAACATTTTAGGCAGCCACATGTCATCTACATATACGTTCCATAATGTAACGTCTCAATATTCCAGTGTAGTCTATAAGCATAGCAGCTCACGCCACGGTACAAAAGCAAACCAAACTGCTTGATGTTTTGGTTTAGCCTGACAACATCTGGCCACAAAACATCTTGTTCATGCTTTTGGAACTAGTCATTCTAACATGCCATAGAAGACCTTCTTAAGTGCCCACTTCATGAAGAAATGTAGCTAAGTGCAAGGTAGTATTTCTTTCTTGTAGGTCATATTAATAAATGAGTGTAGCAGTCACTGTAAGTGATCCAAACCATGCCACTGAGGTTGGCTCCTTTGCAAGTACGCTTTTATACCAAGTCTACTCTAAAAATTCTGGGATGTAGATTCTGCTCTCACTTGCAACAGGGTACCTACCTAAGGACAGAATGCAGCATGTAACTTGCAATGTTACTTGCCAAAAAATCTTCCTTTATTTTTTTTTTCTTTCTAGTGTGAAGAGTTTTGCATACACTTAAATTTATAGCATACAATTAAGAACTGTGTACATTAATACTAGATCATCTTGTTATATGCATTCTGCACAAAAACGCACTGCAATTGACAGGTATTAAAATGTGACACAATTTGTACATTTTTAAATTTTGTTACGTAAAAGTATTTTTACAATTCAACATTAATTAAAGAAATACAAATAAAATATTTCAGTACAAAAAGATTTGTGTTGTTCATACACTGAACGTATTTAAAGATGTTCTATACCAGAAGTATTTTACAATGCATTTGAAGGAATTACAGCGTTTTAAAGAACTCTTTCACTTGTAAAACTGTGTCAAAATGGAAGTGGCATCCACGTCAGTCCACCATGGTGGAGAGAAAGCAGCAGTTTCCTTAGATGGTGATTTCCATTTTGTTTGAGACGTGTGAAAGCTGAATGGAGTTGTGGGTTTTACCAGGATGGGAGCATAAGGATGACTTCCTCAGTTCTCTCCACGGGAGTCTCAAAGGGTCAAAAAAAGGAAGGGATGAACAAGAGCACTTTTCATCTCTGCAGCAGAAGTTGCAGGACGTGCGAGAAGGATTAGGCCTCATCTTGTGAAAGGGTAAAGCGATGTCCTGGACCCTCAGCTGTGCAGATGCTCAATGAAGGTTCAGATCCTGCTGTGCCCATCTTTCTCGTAAAAGGTCTGAAAAGCAATCAGATTTTCAGAGTGTGTGGTGACTTACAGCTGGAACAATGTTGTGTGCAACTCTGCGTGAGGAAGTTATCATAAAAACAGTCAAACTAATCAGACAAATGGTTCAGCGTGTACAAATTTCTGTATGAGCGCATCTTACTCATCTTATTTTTGAACCCTTTTCTGCTTGTAGGTCTGCAAAATGCCTTACCTAGTGGTGAGTGTGCAAGTCAGTTTTGCCATTAAGGGAGGAATACTTCACTAAGGTGAGCACTGAAGGTACTAGAAGTGAGTCAGTGAGAGCTGCCAGGGGAGAATACCTAGGAAAGGGCATAAGACAGAGGCAAGCAAATGGTGGTACTTTTGCAGCACGCTCACCCAGCAGTTTGCAGCTCAGAGACTTCCTGAATGTGTCTTTGTGTGTGAAAGCTCTCCAATGGGCTTTTCTTTTGGGGGCTTGGATTCCTTGGTTTTGAACGTTTCAAAAGCTTAGTATCCACAAAACTGAGCAGCAAGAAGTTCCATTGCTTAATTACACCAAGAACCACCGCCTGCTTACTTTCAGGCATCCATCTGCTGCTTGCATTTCATGGCACCTTTCTTTTCATTACGCTATTATCCTAAAATACACCGGTACATGGCGTGTTGCTCTTATTCAGGCTACCCATATCTCTCGCTTTGATGGGGGTCACTGTATTTGCCACTCAGAAATTATGGAGGTTCTCCAATGAACAACCGCTGTAGAAGGTTCACCCAGTTGCCAAGCCGCATCTTTTGTCCCTTTATTCTTTCTTCAGATCTCTTTTCTTTCCTTGCAAGTGCAGCTACCTCTAGACCAAATTTAATCCGAAGAGGGCAGTATTTCATCGATTTTGACAAATAGTTTCCCAACTTCTACTACTCTGAAAAGTGCGTGGTACAGCTTGTGGGGCCCTCAGAACATTCTCTGATGAGGGTTTACTTTTCAGCTCTGCATACTGCCTAGCTTCCAGAGCATGTTTTACAAGTAATGAACACATTCCTGCTTAAGCTAATTAAAAATAAGAACTTCAACCACAACACCTCACATTCAAAAAGAGAGTATCCTGGAGGATTTTTACTAGATCCTGGGGGAACTTTACAATGTTACAGGGCATCGTCAGAAACAAGGGTTAAAAGTAAGAAAGAAAAATGTAGAGAAAATACTTTGTAACAACTGCACCCGGTACTTAGACATATTAGAGATAAAGACTGTCTGCACTGACTCTCTGCTGATAAAGAGTGTCTTCACTGACTCTCTGCTAACTAGCAATAATGATTAGCACAAGGACGAATAGTAGAAATATAGAAAAGACTGCCAAAATAGTGCCCTAGAGTTAACCTGTCTCATTATAATCTCATTCTAATGCTAAGGAACACACCTCCTGGCTAGAAAAGCCCCAACCCAATTAAGCCCCCTACTCTCTGAGCATATGTGGTGAATTAAAAGAGAACTGTAACTTAAAGATGAAGTAAGAAAAGTATTAACCAAGAGTTAATTAAGGGGTAGAACCAGGAGGCGTAACTAACTTTGTTAACTGTTTTAAATACCTGTCATGATTTTAACCCGGTGTGCATGTTAGGAGGAGAAATCCCCTTGCACCCGGCGCCGCAATAAACCAATGTCAGCTTTATAACTCTGTGTGAGTTGTGAATTTTGTTTCTGCGTGTCACCTGCCAGGACAGACTGGGCCCTGTCCCAGTCCAAACTGGATACCCTGCCCCCCCCCCCCCGGGACAGAATGGGATCATTCCCAGTCGAAACTGGATCCCCTGACCCGCTCCACGGACAGACTGGGCCCTCTCCCGGTCCAAACAGTATCCCCTGGCACCCTCCCAGTACCGAGTGGGAACATTCCCAGTCCAAACTGGATCCCCTGGCCCCCTCCCTGTCCAGACCAGGATCATTCCCAGTCCAAAGTGCATACACTGGCTTCCTCCCAGTATGGACTAGAATCATTCCCAGTCCAAAATGGATCTCCTGGCCCCCTCCCAGCACAGACTGCGATAATTCCCAGTCCAAACTGGATCCCCTGGCCCCCTCCCAGTCCAGACCGGGATCATTCCCAGTCCAAACTGCATCCCCTGGCCCCCTCCCCGTACAGACTTGGCCCTGTCCCAGACCAAACTGGATCCCCTGGCCCCCTCCCAGGACAGACTGGAACCTGTCCCAGTCCAAACTGGAGCCCCTGGCAACCTCCCAGTAGAGACTGCAATCATTCCCAGTTCCAACTGGAGCCCCTGGCCCCCTCCCAGGACAGAATGGGCCCTGTCCCAGTCAAAACTGGATCCCCTGGCCCCCTCCCAGGACAGATTGGGATCATTCCCAGTCCAAACTGGATCCCCTGGCCCCCTCCCAGGACAGACTGGGCCGTGTCCCAATCCAAACTGGATCCCCTGGCCCCTCCCAGTACAGATTGGGCCGAGTCCCAGTCCAAACTGGATCCCATGGCCCCCTCCCAGGACAGACTGGGATCATTCCCCGTCCAAACTGGATCTCCTGGCCCCCTCCCACGACAGACTGGGTCCTGTCCCAGTCCAAACTGGATGACCTGGCACCCTCCCAGTACAAAGTGAGATCATTCCCAGTCCAAACTGGATCCCATGGCCCCCTCCCTGTCCAGACCGGGATCATTCCCAGTCCAAAGTGCATATACTGGCTTCCTCCCAGTATGGACTAGAATCATTCCCAGTCCAAAATGGATCGCCTAGCCCCCTACCAGGACAGACTAGGCCCTGTCCCAGTCCAAACTTAATCCCCTGGCCCCCGCCCAGGACAAATTGGGCCCTGCCGCAGTACAGATCGGAACCCCTGGCCCCCTCCCAGGACAGACTGGGATCATTCCCAGTCCAAACTGGATCCCCTGGCCCCCTCCCAGGACAGACTGCAATCATTCCCAGTCCGTACTGGATCACGTGGCCCCCTCCCAGGACAGACTGGGCCCTGTCCCAGTCCAAACTGGATCCCCTGGACCCCTCCCAAGACAGACTGTGATCATTCCCAGTCCAAACTGGATCCCCTGGCCCACTCCCAGGACAGACTGGGCTCTGTCCCAGTCCAAACTGGATCCCCAGGCCCCCTCCCAGGACAGACTGGGATCACTCCCAGTCAAAACTGGATCCCCTGGCCCCATCCCAGTCCAGACCAGGATCATTCCCAGTCCAAACTGGATCCCCTGGCCCCCTCCCAAGACAGACTGGGACCAGTCCCAGTCCAAACTGGAGCCTCTGGTCCCCTCCCAGTACAGAATGCAATTATTCCCAGTTCCAACTGGAGCCCCTGGCCCCCTCCCAGGACAGATTGGGATAATTCCCACTCCAAATTGTTTCCCCTGTCCGCCTCCCAGGAAAGACTGGGCCCTGTCCCAGTCCAAACTCGATCCACTGGCTCCTCCAGTACAGAGTGGGCCCTGTCCCAGTCCAAACTGGATCCCCTGGCCCACTCCCAGGACAGAGTGGGATCATTCCCAGTCCAAACTGGATCCCCTGGCCCCCTCCAGGACAGACTGGGATCATTCCCAGTCCAAACTGGATCAGCTGGCCCCCTCCCCGTACAGACTTGGCCCTTTCCCAGTCCAAACTGGATCCACTGGCCCCCTCCAAGGACAGACTGGGACCTGTCCCAGTCCAAACTGGATCCCCTGGCCCCTCCCATTACAGTGTGGGCCTTGTCCCAGTCCAAACTGGATCCCCTGGCCCCCTCCTAGGACACACTGGGCTCTATCCCACTCGAAACTGGATCCCATGGCCGCCTCCCAGGACAGATTGGGATCATTCCTACTCCAAACTGAATCCCATTGCCCCCTCCCAGGACAGATTGGGATCATTCCCAGTCCCAACTGGATCCCCTGGCACCTTCCCAGTACAGACCGGGATCATTCCCAGTCCAAAGTGCATACCCTGGCTTCCTCCCAGTATGGACTAGAATCATTCCCAGTCCAAACTGGATCCCCTGGCCCCCTCCCAGGACAGACTGGGATCATTCCCAGTCCAAACTGGATCCCCTGGCACCATCCCAGGACAGACTGGGATCATTCCCAGTCCACTGGATCCCCTGGCCCCCTCCCAGGACAGACTGCAATCATTCCCAGTTCCAGCTGGAGACCCTGGCCCCCTCCCAGTAGTGTGGGATCATTCCAAGTCCAAACTGGATCCAATGGCCCCCTCCGACTCCAGACCGGGATCATTCCCAGTCCAAAGTGCATACCCTGGCTTCCTCCCAGTATGGACTAGAATCATTCCCAGTCCAAACTGGATCCCCTGGCCCCCTCACAGGACAGACTGGGATCATTCCCAGTCCAAACTGGAACCCGTGTCCCCCTCCAAGGACAGACTGGGCCCTGTCCCAGTCCAAACTTAATCCCCTGGCCCCCTGCCAGTACAGACTGGGCCCTGCCCCAGTCCAGATTGGAACCCCTGTTCCCCTCCCAGGACAGACTGGGATCAATCCCAGTCCAAAATGGATCCCCTGGCCCCCTCCCAGGACAGACTGGGCCCTGTCCCAGTCCAAACTGGATCCACTGGCCACTCCCAGTACAGACTGGGCCCTGTCCCAGTCCAAACTTAATCCCCTGGCCCCCTGCCAGCACAGATTGGGCCCTGACCCAGTCCAGATTGGATCCCCTGGCCCCCTCCAAGGACAGACTGGGATCATTCCCAGTCCAAAGTGGATGCCCTGGCCCTCTCCCAGGACAGACTGGGATCATTCCCAGTCCCAACTGGATCACCTGGCCCCCTCCCTGGACAGAGTGGGCCCTGTCCCAGTCCAAACTGGATCCCCTGGACCCCTCCCAGGACAGTTTGGAATCATTCCCACGTCAAACTGGATTCCCTGGCCCCCTCCCAGGGCAGACTGGGATCATTCCCAGTCCAAACTGGATCCACTGGCCCCTCCCAGTACAGAGTGGGCCCTGTCCCTGTCCAAACTGGATCCCCTGGCCGCCACCGAGGACAGACACGGATCATTCCCAATCCAAAATCGATCCCCTGGCCCCATCCCAGGACAGACTGGAACCTGTCCCAGTCCAAACTGGTTCCCCTGGCCCCCTCCCAGGACAGACTGAGATCATTCCCAGTCCAACTGGGATCCCCTGGCCCCCTCCCAGGACAGACTGGGATCATTCCCAGTCCAAACTGGATCCCCTGGCCTACACACAGGACACACTGGGATCATTCCCGGTCCAAACTGGATGCCCTGGCCCCTTCCCAGGACAGACTGGGATCAATCCCAGTCCAAACTGGATGCCCTGGCCCCCTCCTAGGACACACTGGGACCTGTACCACTCCAAACTGGATCCCACGGCCCCCTCCCAGGACAGACTGGTCCCTGTCCCAGTCCAAACTGGATCCCCTGGCCCCTGCCAGTACAGAGTGGGCCCTGTCCCAGTCCAAACTGGAACCCCTGGCCCCATCCCAGGACAGACCGGGATCATTCCCAGTCCAAACTGGATGCCCTGGCCCCCTCCTAGGACACACTGGGCTCTATCCCACTCCAAACTGTATCACATGGCCGCCTCCAAAGACCGACTTGGATCATTCCCACTTCAAACTGAATCCCCTCGCCCCCTCCCAGGACAGACGGGGCCCTGTCCCAGTCCAAACTGGATAACAAGGCACCCTCCTAGTACAGACTGGGATCATTCCCAGTCCAAACTGGATCCAATATCCACCTCCCAGTCCTGACTGGGATCATTCCCAGTCCAAACTTGATCCGGTGGCCCCCTCCCAGTCCAGATTGGGATCATTCCCAGACAAAACTGGATCTAGTGTCCTCCTCCCAGTATGGACTGGAATCATTCCCAGTCCAAACTGGACCCCCTAGCCCCCTCCCAGGACAGACTGGGATCAATCCCAGTCCAAACTGGATCCCCTTGTCCCCTCCCAGGACAGACTGGGCCCTGTCCCAGTCCAAACTGGATCCCCTGGCCCCTCTCCCATTCCAGACTGGGATCATTCCCAGTCCAAAATGCATCCCCTGCCCCCCTCCCAGTCCAGAATGGGATCATTCCCAGTCGAAACTGGATCCCCTGGCCCCCTCCCCGTACAGACTTGGCCCTGTCCCAGTCCAAACAGGATCCCTTGGCCCCGTCCCAGTACAGAATGGGACCTGCCCCAGTCCAAACTGGAGCCCCTGGTCCCCTCCCAGGATAGACTGCAATCATCCCCAGTTCCAACTGGAAGCACTGGCCCCATCCCAGGACAGAATGGGCCCTGTCCCAGTAGAAACTGGATGCCCTGGCCCCCTCCTAGGACACACTGCGCTCTATCCCACTCCGAACTGGATCCCATGGCCCCCTCCCAGGGCAGACTGGGCCCTGTCCCTGTCCAAACTGGATCCCCTGTCCCTCTCCCAGGACAGAGTGGGATCATTCCCAGTCCAAACTGGAGACCCTGGCCCCCTCCCAGGACAGAATGGGCCCTGTCCCAGTCCAAACTGGAGCCCCTGGCCCCCTCCCAGGACAGACTGGGAACATTCCCAGTCAAAACTCGATCCCCTGGCCCCCTCCCAGTACAGACTGGGATCATTCCCAGTCCAAACTGGATCCCCTGGCCTCCTCCCAGGACAGACCGGGATCATTCCCATTCCAAACTGGAGCCCCTGGCCCCCTCCCAGGACAGACTGGGATCATTCCCAGTCCAAACTGGATCCCCTGGCCCCCTCCCAGGACAGGCTGGGACCTGTCCCAGTCCAAACTGGATTCCCTGGCCCCCTCCCAGGACAGACTGGGATCATTCCCAGTCAAACTGGATCTGCTGGCCACTTCCCACAACAGAGTGGGATCATTCCCAGTCCAAACTGCATCCCCTGGCCCCCTCCCAGGATAGTCTGTCATCATTCCCAGTCCAAACTGGATCCCCTGGCCCCCTCCCTGGACACGCTGGAATCATTCCCAGTCCAAACTGGATCCCCTGGCCCCCTCCCACGACAGATTGGGATCATTCCCAGTCCAAACTGGATTCCCTGGCCCCCTCCCAGGACAGAGTTGTTGTAAATATTCTGATTTTTAATCAAAATATGATATATAGAAAGGTTAAATTTAATTAATAAATAAATAAGTTAGGATTGTTATGTTAGAAACAATAACCATAGGAACCTCACCAGGGAGTTGACCTTTCATACTAAGGAACTAACAGTAACGAGATGGAACGATGAAGAATTGAATAGAAAAGTGTTGTTTGAGTCCTGTGACAGTGTGACCTGATATGCACCAGTGATGCTGCTTGAAAATCCCCTTACCCTCCCATCTTTATATGAATATCAAGAATGCCAATCGATAGATATTAATAGAAATAAACATGGATTATTCATAGGCATGGAAATTGACAGAAAATTATAAGCTAGAAAGTGATTATTAAAAGATCTAAAGTTATATATATATATATATATTCTGTATAAGGGTAACTAGGTATGAGCTACCCCGATTTAATCATAAACTAGCTATGAACAATGTAGCACTGTGAATAGGTAGGATTTGCTTGTCAAGAGAAGGATAAGTTGTAGGCCTGGTCAGTAAACCGGCGAAAACTTAAGAAGATTCCAAGAATGGAATTTTGCAACCAACCTGAGCATGCGCAAAGATGGGGTTCAACTAAAGGACACCATGAGGAAGACTATGGACGACCACCAGAGGACGTCAGACGACCACCTCTGTACCTGGAGGCCCATGCCTCACGAGCATTTACATATATTAACGATTTCTCGGAAATCGTATGAATATGTTAATTGTTTCTTGGAAATATGATGAATATGTATACTTTGATTGTATATAACTTTTGTAGCAGAGAAACTAGGCACGCACACTAGGTGGAGTGATCCCCTGTGCGTCCAGCACTGCAATAAAGAAGTGCCTGCTCACCTACATGCACAGAAGGTAAGACTTTTTTTTTTTTTTTTTTTAAAGACCAGCATACCTCTGCTGCTCCCGAGGCAAAGGAGATTGTCAGAAAACAGCTGCCAAAACACAGCGCAATGACCGGAATAGGAACAGGAGGAACTCGAAATGACAGGAAGCAGAATGTGCAAGACAATCTCAAACGGCGGAAGGTACTCAAGTTAGTAAGTTCCTCAGAAACTTGTTGTCTAGGTGCAGAAAAAGTAAAAAAGATCTATCCTGAAAAAGAGAAGAGCCCTTTACGTACAGCACAATATTCTGTTATTCTGTCTTTAGATATGAATCAAAGGGATATATTTGTAGAAGATCAAAGAGGAGTACTATCTTGTTCTTGTCTGTTTGCCATTTGCATGAACGGCTACTGGGGTTTGGACACGGAATTTTCCCTGCTAACAAGACCTTTACTGAATTTCTCCATCCTTCTGGCAGATCCAGGTAGCTGTTTCAGGAACACAGTGGCAGAGGGAGGGGGAAGAGGAAAAGGAGAGGAATGATTTTTAAAGGGTAACCACATCGTAGCTGTCAAGTTTTTAAAAGGTAATGTGCATGGTGACTGCATAAGCTGTGCCAAATGCGAGGCGATAGGAAAAAATACCCTCACTCACTCCCCAGATTTGCTCCCAACCTTGACTGTATACCTTTTATGACTCATGATGCCCCAAATATGTCTCAATTTCTGATGATTTTTTTGGGGCAGGATCTTAGAGACATGGAGCTCTGCAAAAGAGTTGTTGCTCATAAGGCATTTTATAAACCCAGTAAAACAGCATGGGAAAGACCCCAACAGTAGTAGGTGATATATTATGCTTCTTTTCCTCTTGATGACGTTTGAAAAATCCACATATCACTTTTCTCACTGAACATAGCTGAAGCCAATACTGTCAAGAGCAGGAGCGGGGAGTGGGGGAAGGACAGAGACAGAGAGAGAAAGTCTGATCAGTGTGTGCTGGTCCACAACAGAAGAAGGAACCAACTACTAAATATTTCTCCTAGTTTCAAGAAGGATTAGGTCTTACTGGAAAAAACCTCACAAATGGGTGAAGCATTGCCACCAAACCAGAATTCTCCTCTTTGATTCACAATGAGCACAGGAGGTTGTGAAGAAAGCAGTGAAACACAGAAAGTGCTGTCGATTGACTTTAAAAACCCTCCCACGAATGGGACAACAACAGTACTTTACAAGCTTTATCATAGTAATAATTTTTGAAGAGGGTACTGAACAGCATGGGGCAAAAGAAGGATGGGAAAGGACAGTCCAGTTAGGAGACATGTTCTCCTTCGTCTCTCAGACCCCCAGATACGAGGCTAGCAAGACATGCGACAAACACTGAAAGTAACCTGAAAAAGGCAGATTTTAAAAAGCGTTAAACTGAAAAGAT
Organism: Gavia stellata; assembly: GCF_030936135.1. Lineage (NCBI taxonomy): Eukaryota > Metazoa > Chordata > Aves > Gaviiformes > Gaviidae > Gavia > Gavia stellata. The sequence continues at coordinate 1,119,848 of NW_026776320.1, read as the reverse complement.
GAAACCAAAAGAAAACCAAACCGAAAAACCAAAACCACACTCCCCAAACCAGAGCAATTGCACACGATGGAGGTGCTCCAACCGCGTACAGAGAAATCTAAGCTACTCATCTCAACGCAATTTATGAAACATTTTCATAATCAAGCAATACAGGAAAATCCTTCCACGAACGGGGAAGACAGTCTAAGCTCTCAGTAACTATGGTATTGGCAGAATCACGTCACACCAAGCCAACTCATGCCAAAACAAACAAACAAATCTGTTGTAAATACTCTGATTTTTTAAAATAATCAAATATAATCATACAGAAAGGTTAAATATGATTAATAAATAAAATAATAAAATACAAATGCATATGTTAGGATTTTTCAGTTAGAAACATTAACCATAGGAACCTCACCAGGGAGTTGCCGTTCCATACTAAGGAACTAACAGTAACGAGATGGAACGATGAAGAATTTAATAGAAAAGTTTCGTTTGAGTCCTGTGACAATGTGACCTGATAGGCACCAGTGATGCTGCTTGGAAAATTCCTTACCTTTCCCATCTTGATTTGAATATCAAGAATGCCAATCAATAGATATTAATAGAAATAACCATTGATTATTTTAAGGATGGATATTGATAGAACAGTATAATCCAGAGAGCGATTAATAAAAAATAAATTATATATATTCTGTATGAAGGTAACTAGGCATGATTTATCTGTGATTTCATCATAAACTAACTGTTGAACAATGTAGCATTGTGAATCGATAGGGTTTGCTTGTCAAGAGAATGGTAAGTTATAGGCCTGGTCAGTAAACTGAGGAAAACTTAAGAAGATTCCAAGAATGGGATTTTGCAACCAACCTGAGCATGCGCAAAGATGGGGTTCAACTAAAGGACACCATGAGGAAGACTATGGACGACCACCAGAGGACGACAGACGACCACCTCTGTACCTGGAGGCCCATGCCTCAAAAGCCTTTACATATATTAATGAGTTCTCGGAAATTGTATGAGTATGTTAATTGTTTCTTGGAAATATGATGAATATGTATACTTTAGTTGAATATAACTTTTGTAGCAGAGAAACTAGGCACGCACACTAGGTGGAGTGATCCCCTGTGCGTCCAGCGCTGCAGTAAAGAAGTGCCTGCTCACCTATGTACATCGTGTAGATGAGTTTTTATATTACAGATTTGTAACAAATCCAAAACAAAAAACACCACATGAAAACCAAACCAAGACATTCCCAAGCACCCCAGTCTTCCATGTTCCCCTCACTGCACTTCTATGAAACATCTCACGAATCAAAGAAAGTTAGCAGAATAATGCTCTTCATCTAGTACAGAACGTTTCTTTAACTTTTTTAACAGTATATGAAGATGTCCAAGATTTCAAAGCATTACTTTTCGAACTACACAGTGCCTAAAGAGCACAGAAATAAGAAAGCTCTCTTTCTAGAGTAATTTCTACACTGCAATGCTAGGAACCAAATTTTTTAGCAGTGCAGTAAAAGAAAATGTCAAAAACGTATCAGTCTGTAAGCGATGCCAAATGCCATTGAAAACACTTATGACCCCACTTTCTGTTACTGCTATTCAGTGTATATTCATTCTGTCACACAATTACCATCTGGAGAATTCAGAGACTTACATTTATGTAATTTTATAGTCTTTCATGGGACTATTTAAAGGAACTACCAGACAAAAATACAAAGAGACTGTCTCTTCTATTTTTAACCACCCTCCAAAAAACTAACAAGTTATGCTTTGCAAGGCAGTTAAATAAAGAAATTAGAATGAGTGCCTAATACTGAGCCCCTTCCATACAAATGATTCAACTAAACATGAATACGGGTTAAATTCTTTCAATACTGCACATACTAAGAATTCCTTCCTACATTACAGAAACACACATCTAGACTCATCCTTATACTGACTGAATGGCTTTTACACAGATGAAAACACCAGTACAACAACAGGGAACAACATGAGCTTTGAAAAAGGAAAACAAAGACAAAACTAACACTGACAAAGAAAGGTATAAGATGAAAAATACCAGGTTAGATCTTGCAGTGTAGTATTTTTCTTCTGAATCGTCCAAAAATCACTACTGCCAGGCTGTTTGTTAGACAGAGATCAAGACACTCAAATTATTTACATTGTGACTGAAAGCCACGTAGACACAAAGGGAAAGTTTCTTGCTAAAAAAAAAGTTGTTAGTTGAAACTCAAACCATGTTAAGCCAGTTCTGGGGATGGAGGTAAAACACAGCGAAGGGTACGGTCACATTACCAGACACTACCGAGTCACACCAAAAGAATGGATTATTGTTCACCACCTGAGCTGTGGCAATGAGCGACAAACTGCCTCAGTTAGAGGCGAGTATGTGCCAGTTCCACATCTCCGTGCACCACCACCAATAACTCCTCATGCTGCAGCGGTCCAGTCCTTTGCCTTATAAACATCAAATTTAAGCATGCTTTAGTGAGACAGAAGCAAAAGGGTCAGAAGAACTGCTGTAAGGAAAAGGGATCCACACTGTTAGTGCTGGAGGAACAGACAGGCACCTCTTGCTCCCGCTTGCATTTAAAAGAGCGTGTAGGTTGTTACAAACTTCTCCCTCAGCCTGCTTTGTGCTAAGGCTCTTTGCTGGAACAGCCATTCTGTGAACAGAGCTCTAGTTCGCATTTGACATGCCAATTTAAATTGTCCATCGGTTCTATATCTAATGACAAAATACAGATTTTCTTTGGTCTCTAGACCCCGACATCATCATTTTCAAAATCATAACTCTGTTTTATCTGGAAAGGACAGATCAGGACTGCATGCTTCATTCTGATACGAGCAGTGGACCAGTTAATTGCCCTCTTCAGAAAGATCCAAACAAGCAATCAGGGATCTTCCCTACAGGCAGGGAGATGAGGCAAGTTCTTTGGACAGGTTTCAAATACCCAAACTCCAACAGGAGCAGACAATACTAAGAGATTTCCTTATCAGCAGAATTAATCTGCATCGTTCAAGTCCCTTCTTGGAGCAGCAAGGGCTTCTGCCATTCCAAAGTGCAAAGGCCCTGATTGCTAACCCACAAGGTAGGAAAAGGCTCTTCCTCCCTCCCAACAACACCGGAGGAAGAAGTGCTCTCCAAAGTTGTGCTTTAGTCCCTGCAGAAAATCCCTCTCCCCGGTTTAGCAACTCAGGTTCCTAAGGTGCAAGGAAAACACATCTCTGCCCCATGAAGTTGTCCGCTAACTGGTTTGGTTTGGTCAGTAACTGATAAAGCAAGAAAGAAACAGAAAAAGTATTTTTAAAACTTCAGCTTCTCCCTTAACATCTCTTTGCAATTATGATTCTGTGTCTGTAGAAATAAATGAAATTCTTAAGGAGCCAAGCATTATAATTTGAACTATACGATGCTACCAATTGTATTTTCTTTATAATCCAGACAATGCAACAGGGGAGCAAAGCCGGGATAACTTGGAATCAGTTCAAAAATCTTTTGGAGTTTACGGTGATGAGTTTACAGTGAAACACTGACTTCATTACCATGTTTAACAAACACTTGTATAACCAGGGCTCCGAAATGATGTTGTTATGCAGTCATGTCAAGGTCTAAATAACATATCTGAAACAACTGCCTAAGTCCTACGTGAGATGTGGTAAGCTATTCTCCCCTGTCTCCAACGGGCACTAGAACCTGCAGACTACCTGTCCAGCCGATCACGTACAAACTCATACACCCAGAGCCAGCTGACCCACTACCAAAGGACAAGGCACCGGGAAGGAGATTTTAGTACAACGACAGAGCAGTACAAGGAAACCTACGCCAGAAATCCCACTCACGTGTAGTTTGTAGCCTTCAGAAGAGGAATTACATTCCCAGCTACACACCCTTCCCAAAACCAACTCAGCAAAGCCAGTGTCCCTCCCACCTATGCACTTAGCCAACTTTTTCACCTCAACACCTGCCTTAGAAAAACAGAGAACACAGAAGTCTGCAGTAAGGAAGCAAAGGAGTGTCTTTTTTATCCAGGAATGTGAAGAAACTGCCCAAGTGCACAAGTGTGGAAAGCAACAGTCTCCATAGAAGAGAGGAAGCTGCTGCAATCGCGTGCGTGAGGCAGCACAGACCCCTTTTCCCTCACTGCTTGAGTTCTCACACCCCTTGTACTGACAGGTCCGTAGGATGAAAACATTGGCAACACACCTTCACAGAATACATCAACTGCCAGACTCGGCGTGGCTCAAGTGTCAATACAAGCACAAGGGAGAGAAACATTTGAATATGGACAGGCATTCTACAATTAAAAAAATAACTCTATAAATAAAGGGAATTATATACTTGGCAATGAGGTATAAAGCATAGGGGAAACCCACAAGACCAAGGGCTGTTGCTTAGCACATACATCACACCTGGCAGAGCCCACGAATAAGGGGTCTTGCTGCATATAGTGCAATGGCACCAAAAGATCCAGGACCAATATGCTACTTGTCAGAAAAATTCACTACCAACTTCAGTAGCACTAAGGAGGTATGTTACACATCTTGGATTTCTCCTCCTCCACAGACATTTTCAGGGAATAATGTGCAGAGCATAGCCCATGCTTGTAACTCACAAACTCACGATGTGGCTCTGTCTCCTCCCTCAACGGTGGACCAAATTTTACTTGACCAACTACAGAGGAGAAATGAAAACAAGAATCTAAGTTGGACTGTAATTATGTTACCGAAAATCGTAACCAAGAAAACTCTCCAAACCAAATGATAGTTTAGAAAGCCAACATTGGTTTATTGCAGCACTGGGTGCATGGGGGATCTTTCCTCCTAGCATGCACACCCAGTTGAAATCATGACAGGTATTTAAACAGTTAACAAAGTTAGTTACACCTACTGGTCCCACCCTTTAGCTAACTATTGGTTAGGATCTTTCTTACTTCATCTTAAAAATACAGTTCTCTTTTAATTCACTACGCATGCCCAGAGAGTAGGGGGCTTATTTGGGTTGGGGGCTTTTCTAGCTAGGAGGTGTGGTTTTTAACATTATAATGAGGTAGGTCAGCCTTAGGGCACCCATTTGGGGCATTTCACTGACTTGGCTGTTTGGCCAAGTCTCAAGTTTGCATATCGGCCATTATCAGGAGACCCAGAGGCTATATCAGGTGCTAGATCTACTTTTGTCTCCAGGTAGACAACATTAACATAACCCAATGGAGCTAATCGCCACACCCAGCCGGTTTCGGGGAAACTAATGCATATTTCAGTTTGTGTGATGCAGTATCATCTTAACTCATCTGCACAAAGTTTGCACAACTAAAGCTCCAAGGATTGCTCTGATTTAATTCAAGCAAAAGAATGACCACAGTTTGGGGGATGGAGTCTGCTTTTAATGGCCAGCGATCAACCACCTCCTTTCCTGATTTCTAAAGGACTGTTTCAGTTCAAAAGCAAAAACCACAACAAGAGACTAATTTAAGGCAGAAAAATCTTCCTCTGCCATTCTGCTACCTAGCACAATCTGGCATCACTCCGAATATCCCTGCTGCAGTGGCGTATGAAGCGATACCAACCAGCTCTCAGAAGAGCTCAGGTTGCGTCCTGTTCAGTTAAGATGAAGCAATAGTGGCATTTGCTGAAGTGCTGACAAAAGGGGCATTCAAATGCTTTACACTAATGTTTCTTTTGCATAGTCATCTAGAAACTATATCCGTAAGTGAAACAGCATAAGTTTTTCTTTTCCTGAATATCACTAAAACTGTTTCTATATACGTCAGCTATGCAGAATACGAGTTGAAATAAGTGAATATCAATGATTATTTTAAGAATAGTTAATGTTGTCATATGCTTACAGTTTATTTCAGAGCATGTCTTTTCTTCTCTCCCATTTCTACTTCTCAAATGAATCCTATGAGGCACTACCAGAGGCTAGAAGTGAACAATAAAATACTTCAATACCAAAATATATTCACTTTAAACCCAGTATTGTGTACCTGGTTTTTAGCAGGTTTCTTTAGCATAATAGCAACAAAGACAGACAGAAATCAAGCGGAAGCTAAAAATAAAGATTGCATGTATGTGATTGTACATGAAAGTTAGAATCATTTGGAGACATTTTATCTGTAGAGTGTCTTTAACTTCAAGACAAGGGTTTTTAAAACACTGGATTTGAGCAAGTAAAGACAATGCTGGCCAGCATTTGTCTTTGCTCAGGTAACATTTCCTTTTTGGCCTCTCAGTTTAACGGTATTGATAGTTGGAAAGTCTTCACTAACATACAGTTAAGTATGAAGACAGGATGCAGTAACAGAATATCTGTTTTCTCTTGTTTATGAAACACTTCAGTCCTGCACCGCTTATCATCTTACATAAGCGTGCTGTTTCTTCCCAGCTGTTAAAGCAGAAAGTCAGAAACTTTGTCTTTGACAAAACCGTAGGTGAAATGGAGTTTCAGAGTATTCCAAGAGAGAAAATAGAATCTGCAAGAAACACATACCAAACCGCTTGACAAAAACAACTACAGGATCGTTCTCTCCTTCTCATAAGAAAGCAAATGAGGAACAAAAGAACAAGTTCTACAGAGGTAGAACATGATTTTTACGAATGCTTGTTTTGCAGATGAATGGAAACATAATTCCACAAAGAAACAGAAAGCAGAATGCACGACAGAACTCGGGACTGGAGAATAAGTCCACACATACTGCTGCAAAATTGTTGAAGGACAACCGCAAACAAAATTTTAAAGTGTTTTCATCTCTTTCTCTTTGAGCGTTTCTCCCCCAAATATAATGAGTTTTGCTAAGGGCCTGTACATGTGACAGAGCAGCACAACCAAAAGTAAAAGCAACCCTTGAGCCTGTTCCCAGATCACAAAACATTCTGTGGCTCAAGAAATCATAAGCATTTAGTTTTGTCGGCAATCGAAAACTTAATCTGATTCTGTGATTAAAACGTATTCCTACCTCAGGATCATCGTCATCAAAATCACGGTAAGTGGAATGCTCAGAATTATTCATTTTATCCAAAAGTTCAATAGCAAGACTTGGATTTAATGGCTGGGTAACAAAAAGGATGCTGAAAGACAGAAGGAAAAACACAGATTAAAATTCCAACCACTCATATTAAGCATATTTTAATTTTAGAACTTTAAAAAAATCCCATACATAAATTTATACCTGTAGTAACTTTTCAGCTGTCGGTCTTTTTTTAGGATTTTTTCCTAAGTACCATTTTCACAGAATGATGGAAACTATTGGACCTGTAAAAGGAAGTGGTAAACATGAGAATCAATTGCCCAGTGAACTACATGATCATTATCTACTGAAACAGAAAAGTACTCGCCATTTCATTTTGTCCTTTAATTCAGGAGGCTGGAAGTTCTTTTCCATCATTAGCAAAAGCGCTCTAAAAAAACCAACAGTATTTCTGTGGTTTACATGGCAGTACATACCTGACATGAATGTTGAATACATTGTTTAGTTGGCAGGAAGAAGTCCATCCGTTTAAGAGATGCTTACCAGGACAACATGGTGCATTTATGCACCAAAAGGAGTTGTCACAATTTCTATAACGTTCATCCAGAACACTTACAACCCAATACCCTTGCAGTACCCCCAAACACCACAAGCACCCATGTAGCCACTACTCCAGATGGATGATTTGGGGAGCTGTACTTACACACTGCGCTTTAACCTCTTGCTAACCTCACTGGATGTAGGTCAAACATTGGAGACTGAAGCTCAGCAAGCTCTATAGCAGTTATTCCAGCTGCCCACAGATCACAGAGGTGGTTATAGACACCTTTTCTTCCTACTGCAGCAACTTCTGGCGCCATCCTAAAGGGTAAAAGACATTTTTAGATAAAATTCTCACCACAAATCAAACATTCTTCTGTATGCAGCAGTTTACTACTCTTTTTCCTAAACCTCTCAACCTGTACGCTCACAGCATATACACTTACACAGGTGGATATATACACATGCCTGCACGTGTGCGCGCGCGCGTGTGTAAAAAGTTACGTAATGTATACATGAAGTTCTCCTTAATCACTTTCTAGTAACTAACAGGCAGTTTCCAAAACAGCTATTTAGCAGGAAGTGGATGAAACCAATCTGCCTCAGGCTGTTCTGCAGGCACACAACAAACTACCACTCCACAACCAAAGAGCCTAAGGGGTAATTATTCAGCTACAGTAAAACCCAAATAATATCCAAATTCACACACTGCCCCAGAAAGTGATCAACTGACTTTGAAGAGAAGAATTCTAACCAAAAAGAAGTCACAAAATGTCAGCTATCTTGTATCCTGAAGGCACGAGACCGAAGACTCATTGTCACCCCCACACAGAGCACTCCTTGTTCGTAAAGTCTGCCTCGCTGTCATGGCAGAAGACCTCATTTAATTTAACAAAGTACCTTCACATCCTCAGGTGGCAAAAATTAACAGACATAACTGACACATAATTAGGAATACCTACAGAAAACGATTCACTAGGCATTGTCACATGTTTTCAACGACCAATATAACCACTACAGCTTTTCCATGCTGGCCCTTCTGCTATTTATTTCAGTGCTCTGGAAGGCACTACGCACATGGTAGCTACCGAAAAGCTTTACTCAGCGCTACCATACGGTTTCTAGTTAAACTCAGCAGCAGAAAGACAAACAGGGGAGAGGCCACGGTCCTGAGTGCAAAGGGAGCAGAGAACAACCCAAAAGCTATCGGGGGCAATCCTGGAAGCAGCGACAGCCGTCTGGCAGACAAACACCGCGACCTCTGCATCAGGGTCCCGCAGATCAGCCCGCCACCCAAACCGCTTCATGAGCGCTATGCCAACGGCTCTTCCCATCGCCTGCACGGGGGAAGAACAGTCACAGGCAGTAAAAAGAGCAGAATTAACAAAACTACAGATCACAGCCTTGACTGCACAGTCCTTATAAATACCTGGGGAGAGAAAGAGTCTCTCTTTATCCCGAGGAGAACCACTCGTACAAAGACTAGAAGAGGTACAACAGGGCACAGCGAGTGAGCAAGGGGCAGAGCAAAGGAGACATCACAGGCACAGCAGAGCTCTTAGCACCCACGCACCCACCCACCCCACCAGCAGAGACCCAGGCACCCCTCTGATTACCAGCTCTGCAGAACCAAGATTGAATCGTGCAGGGGCTGAATTCTGCACAAGAATGCAGCAGCTCTAGAAAACCGGACCACCCCCGAGAGTCATTCCCAGGGACGGAGGACCAGCCCACCATGCCATCCTCCCCAGAAAGCACTTGGTCCAGGATTGGAGCTGTGGGACACTTTCCAGGCTTGAAAGACAGACATGAACATGAACCACTTTGATTCAGCTCAGAATAAAAGCCACAAGTTTACAAAGGAAACATCTCCTTGCTGGTCATCAACCTGCCCTCAATCCTGCAAAGTCTCCGACACACGCCTGAACTTACACCCGTGGGTAGTCCTCTTGACCCAGCGACAGCATGACAGGGACGAGGAATACACAGGCCAATTCACTTAAAAACTTTGAAGCTGGTCAAGGAGGGAGAGCAGGGGCAAGGTATTTCTACTTCTCGTTTAGAATCATGGTTAAATTTGATCCTCAAAGCTGAAGGCGGTCTGTGATCTCCCAAATACAATCCCAGCAGCACGCAAGTATCAATCCGTCTTACCTGAAATTCTTATTCCAACACCGACAGAGGATGTGACCTGAGCAGCTGAGGTTTACAAGAAGTCTGTGCGCTCAACAGTGAAGTGACACAGGATATACGTCTGGATCCACGTCGCCTGATAGAAAATGACTCGCCGCTAAAAGGCACAGAAGGGGTCCAGAACTGGACTTCAGTTTCAGGGGGGAGTGGGGTTTTTTTTGGGGGTGGTGGTGTTACACAAAGACGTACCTGTCCAGTGCCAGTGCCAGCAGAACACAAGCTGGCGAGATCTCTGTTTCAAACGTTTTTGAAGCCGTTTTCAGCACTAAACAAGCATCGCAAACACACGTGGGTGAAGGATCCTTCAGAACTGATGACTGCCAACTAGAACCGCAGCTGTCAGCAACTAAATGAAGTAAATCAGACATGAATTTCATACCTGGACTTGAACTGGGGCTTCTGGCCCCCGCGCACCCACCCCGCGAGCAAACCCGAGGGGTGGCCCGAGGGAAGGAGGCAGGGCCCCCCTTCTCTCCAGCACCTCCAGCCGGGGCTTCTTCCGCAGCCGCTCCCCAGCCCCGCGTCTGCTCCGCCCGCCCGCCCCGCTCCGTGCGGAGACCTTTCCCCGACGCCGTCCACCCGGGGAAGAAGCGGAGCCGAACCCCCGCGGGAAGGCGTTCCGGGCGAGCGCTGCCCGCAGCCCCGCAGCCCCTCAGGCCCGCTCGCCCCGGGCAGGGCGGAGGGCAGCGCAGCCCTCGGCTCAGCTCCCCGCGGGGGGCGAGGGGACGCGGCCCGCCCGAGCGGCAGATGTCCCTGCCCGCGGCAGGGGCGGCCCGGACGGCCCTGAGGGGTCCCTTCCGACCCAGGCCCGGGCCCGGGCCAGGCCGGTGGGGCCCCGCGCGGGCGGCGGCACAGCCCACGCCGCGGCCGCGCCGGGGAGCGAAGCGAACGAGGCCGCGTTCCCCGCCGCTCCGCTCCGGGCCGGGCCGGAGAAGACCTTTCCCAGGCGCCGTCCACCCGGGGAAGGACTGGAGCCGAACCCCGGCGGGAAGGCGCCGGCCCCCCCCTCACCTCCGCCGAGCCGCGCCCGCCCCGCCCGCGCCAGGGAGGGCTCCGGCAGCGCCCCGCCGCCCTCAGCGCGGGCCGGGGGGACCGGCCCTCCGCGGCGGGGCCCCTCCTCGGGGGCGGCTCTCCCGCGGCGAGCCCGCCCCGGGAGCGGGCCGGCGGGGCAGGGCGCCGGCCCCCGCCGCCGCCTCGTCGGGGCCGGCGGGAGTCGCTCGGGAGCGCCCGGCCTGCGGGAGGGCAGTCTGCGGACCCCCCCGCGAGGGGTTCCGCGGCCCGGGGGGAAGCGCCGGGAGGGCAGCCGGCAGCCGGCAGCTCCCCCCCGCCGCCCCCCCGGGTCTGCAGCGCCGGGGGCCGAGCGCGGAGCGCAGACGGGGCGAGCGGGCGCCCGCGCTGCCGCCTCCCGCGGGGCCCTGCCGGGGTTTCCCCGGGGACGACCGGCGGCTCGAGAGGCGAAGGAGCAGCCGCCCGTACAGCGGGAGGGAAAGCACCGTCCCTGGGGCCAGACCCAGCCCTGCCGCGGCGGCAGAGCTTGGCGAGGGGCGAATCCGGTCCCTTGGCCGGGAGGGGAGTGGGGCGGGAAGGTGCGCGCTGGGTCACCCCTCCTCCCCTGTCTTTAATGCACAGCTTTCACTCCCTTCCCCGTACCCAGCTCCGCCGGAGCTTCACCAGAGGTTGATCCCAGCGATTAGATCCCTTGTTGTCCAGGCACTCGTGTGCAGGAACTCTTATTCTCTTCTTTAGGAACTCTCCTTTAATCTGGTGGGTTTTTTCCCACCCTCCATTCCACCCTGAGCTGAGAGACTGTGGTCAGGCACTGGTCACAGAATTTTATTTTAAAAAGAAACGGAAATCATAGAACACCGAGGAGTTCAGAGCTTGTCAAGTGTGGAGCACGGTAGCGAGCTGAGCTTTTAGTGTTTTCTTCTTTGCAGGAAGAACCCGCAGCACAAGCTAGAACACAAGCGCCGTGCACCTCCAGGTAAGCCAAGTTGTTTCATACAGCTCAAAGGTGTGGGGGGGGGGAAGCCAACCCCAACCCAGCAATGGATCGAAAAAAAAGGGAATGAAATGCTTTCAGTTACTGTAAGTGAAGAGCACTGTATTGGCAGCTTGCTGCGTATTACGCTTCGCTCTCGCGAATTAAAGATGGTATAGTGTGGTATTACCGGATCTCTGTATTCTGCTTCCCCCCCTTCAGAGCTGGAGTCTCACAGTGAAAACAGGGAATATATTCAGGAGTTACTGAAGTGTTTCTCAGCATTTCCAATGGACACTTTGCCTTTTTTGGTGCTTTTTCTTGATGATTGGAGTTGGAGACTTTTTCCGCTTGAAATCCCAATGCAATAAACAATTCAGAGTGGAGCAGAGCCGTCATGGCAATTTAATGATAATGGGTTTTACTGCAAACAATCGGGATTATGACATTTTTAAGGAGAAATTGCACCCCGGCTGTTACTGAAATTCGTAACCAAGAAAACTCTCCAAACCAAATGATAGTTTAGAAAGCCGACACTGGTTTATTGCAGCGCCGGGTGCATGGGGGATTTCTCCCACACCGGGTTAAAATCATGACAGGTATTTAAAACAGTTGACAAAGTTAGTTATGCTTACTGGCTCTACCCCTTAATTAACTCTTGGTTAATACCTTTCTTACTTCATCTTGTAGTTCTCTTTTAATTCACCACGCATGCTCAGAGAGTAGGGGTCTTAACTGGGTTGGGGGCTTTTCTAGCTAGGAGGTGTGTTCTTTAGCATTATCATGAGGTTATAGTGAGACAGGTTAACTCTAGGGCACTATTTTGGCATTCCATTCTATTTTTCTAAGATTCGTCCTTGCGTTAATCATTATTGCTAGTTAGTAGAGAGTTAGTGAAGACATTCTTTATCTCTAATATGTCTAAGAGCCAGGTGCATTTGTTATGAAGTATCTTCTTTACGTTCTTCTAACTCTTCTTACTTGTTCTTAACACTTGTTTTTGACCTTGTTTTTCAAGATGTTCTGTAACATTTCCCCCCTTTGAAACGTACGGATATATTTTATAATGTCCAGAAGTATGAATCCTTCTTACTTGGATTTCAGCAACTAAACAAAAGGTGATTAACCTTGTCACGCATTCTCAAATCTATCCCGTCCTCTTACAACCTGGAAAAAGAAATAGAATATAAAATATTTCAACTCTAACCTGATTATGCACGCAATAATACTATTAATATCATAATACTATCAATATTATTAATAATAATTTCTAAGAGCCTTACTGAAGCAATTGTGTGGAGAAATCAGTTATCTTATGCATAGTCGATACCAAATCTTCTCAGTGGTTTAGATAGTAGTTCAGTCTGAAGTTCTGGTATTATCATTATATCAGTTCAGCGATGCAGTTAGGGTCATTAATTGCTCGTATGTGATCACGGTTTAGGCTTGGCAACTTTGGTTTTTTTCTTAATTCTTTGGTATCAGTCCCCCCTTTTGAAGTAGTTAGATTTTTACTACTTCCATATGTTTCTTTCAGTGGTTCTTTTAGTACAGCCTATGCAGATTCCTAGAATAATCACAATCACAACCACATGAATTACTCCCTCCAACAATGTAGCTAACCATCCTTTTAGAGACCACCCACCTAATCCTTGGAGAATTTTGATAAACCAATTATTTTCCGCTGCCTCTTTTATCGCTCTATTGTCTTTTCCTACTTTTCTCGTTTTGTCTAATTGTTCTTGCAGGTTTTCAGTGATATTTGGGATGTGGATACAGCAGTGCTCTTTGTCTAACGTACGATATCCACACACTCCTTGTTCTTTGACTAATAGCAAGTCTAAGGCCAGCCTATTTTGTAATGTCATTTTAGTGTTAGCTTGGATTTGTTTGTTGATCATTTGGAATCCTTTCTGAGTGGTTCTTGCTAAGGCTTCCACCTGCCAAGTCAGATTTTCTATTAACATTCGATTTTCTAAAGCCCTGGTAATGGGAAGCTTTGGAGTGCCACTCAAATTGTACTGCTGCGGAAGGCTCCGTCCAAGTATCGGGGTCCTTTTCTGTCTCGGTATCTCTTTTAATTCATCCCCAATATTGAGCTTTGATTGGATTCTTTTTCCATATAGGACATAAGGTCAGTAATCCTAAAATTACTTGTCTAGTTATTGTACTAAGTCGTAGTCAGGTAGTCCAATAGCCATCTGATGTGACCCAGGTCGTGTAGCCTGGGGTTGGAACGTCTTGTTTACAATCATTAGTTGAAAAAATTTGTTTTTTACAACGTTCTATCTTTGTCAAGGTAGAATTTAGGATTAATATTTCACTATAATTTAGAACATCGGGGCACATCCATAACATAAGTAGCCTTCGTTCCCCAATTAAAGCACCAGTCCACATTCCCTTTATGTTTCCAATGTCCTTCCAAAGGTCTAGTCCAAATTTTGAGTTCTGTTCTAAGGTTAGTACATTCTGGAGCAGAGGTTACGTTAGGTACTGTATTATTAGTGGCACAGAGTTTCAGTAATCCTGCGGCCTGTCCGCCAGAGGCTGCCAATGCTATTTGCAGAAAATGGCCATCTAAGGGGTGTGATCCCTTGGGACGTTGTTTTTCCGAGCCTCTCCCAAATACTGTTCTGTTGTCCCCTCATCTCCAAAAAGTAGCATCTTGTAACACATCGCTTCCTCTCTGTCTACATTTCTTGTCTTTGTCTAAATAATAAGAGACACTGGCCTGCTTAAAGGCTCCTGTGATGTTGTCATATTCCTCTAGTAAAGATAAATTTACCGGTATAGTGCCCCATGGGATGGGCTGACTGGCCAAGTGAGGGATTGGGATGCATGCTGTAACACTGGTAAGATTATGCATTTTACCAAACCCTTGTATCAAAGTTAGCATTAGGTTTTCATCTAAATCTGTATTGACCTCTCCATCTGTATTGACTTCCGCACTTCTTGACATGGCTGCAAGAGATATAATCCAGAACTTCATGATTCCTGCATTAATTGTAAACGTAAAGGTCTCTCTTGTTTGACAGACTACTGTGGTGACGCGACTGGCTTGATCCTGCTGTGCTGTGTCCACGGAGCGACTCTCTCAAGCTTGACAGCAGTATGGGTGGTGAGTAAAACTTGAAGAGGTCCTTTCCACTTCTCTTTCAACGGCTCGTCTGACCATGTCCTCAGATACACCCCGTCCCCTGGTTGGTAGTGATGCACAGGCACGTCCAAAGATAGTGGCGTGCTCACAGTGATGTATCTGTGGAGAGAGGACAGAACCTTTCCCAGAGAGATAACATATTCTTTTAGGTAATGTCTTCCTGCAATTTCAGGATTAACTCCTGTTTCAGTCATCTGATAAGGTTTACCATATATGATCTCAAAAGGACTAACCTTTTCTTTGGTTCTAGGCTGGATGCGTATCCGTAGCAAAGCTAAGGGGAAAGCATCCAGCCATTTCATCTGAGCCTCCTGGCAAATTTTACTTCTCTGTCTTTTTAGGTTTTGATTCATTCTTTCTACTTTTCCACTTGCTTGAGGTCTCCATGGGGTATGGAGAGCCCATTTTACCCCTAATGCTTTGGTCAAACTTTGAACAGCTTCTGCTATGAAGTGTGGGCCCCTATCTGAAGATAGTCCTATGGGTACCCGAAATCTTGGTATTCTTTCCTTCAGTAGCACTTTTGCTACTTCTTTTGCCTTGTTGGTGCAACAAGGGAAAGCTTCTGGCCAACCTGAGAAAGTGTCTAACATTACTAAAAGATACCGGTACTCATTTTGCCGCGCTAATTTGGAAAAATCTATTTGCCAATAGTCTCCTGGACTGTTTCCTCGCTTTGTCACCCCTGGTAAAGGTCTTCAGGGTAGGTGAGGATTATTCTTCAGGCATAACTCACATTTCTTCACTATGCTCTTAATTATTGCAGTCATTCGAACACTTAGCACTTGTGTTTTTAGTGCTTCCACCATGGTTTCAATTCCCCAGTGAGTTTCTTGGTGTTGTCTATTGGCTATTTCACGCACGATTTCTTGTGTAACTATTACTTGGTGCGAAGGGTTCACCCACCATCCTTCTTGATTTTTGTTTGCTTTCAGTAGGTTAGCCAATTGATTGTCTTCTGGTGTATATTGCGGACTCTTAGGTCCCAACCTCTGAACCTTTTCTGGCCAAACTAGCGATATTTGACCTTCAGCTGCTTCTCTCGCAGCTCTGTCTGCCTTGCGGTCCCCTACATGCGTTGGGCTATTTCCAGTTTGATGTGCCTTGCAATGCATAATTGCCACTAATCGGGGTAGATGAATTGCTTGTAATAATGCACTGCTGTAACTGCATGGGGTACCAATACAGTTAATTTTTGCCCGAGCATCAATTTTCAGGCCTCTTGGATCAGTAATACTGTAGCCGCCGCTGCTCGGAGACATGCTGGCCATCCTTTGCTAACATTGTCTAGTTGTTTTGAAAAATCTCCCACGGGTCTTCTCCATGATCCCAGCTTCTGGGCCAGTACCCCTGAGGCAATATGCAGTCTTTCATGCACAGATAATTCAAATGGTTTTTCCAAATTTGGAAGGCCTAGGGCTGGAGCATTCATTGTTGTTGGATCCTTGGCCTGTATTTGACTGGGGATCCCTGCGATGTTAGAAGTCCCCTTTCTTTCCAAATGGCTCCGTGAGCGTGGACCGCTCCGAAGGCAAATTTTGAATCTGTCCATATATTAACAGTTTTACCTTTTGACAGTTCTAATGCTCTCAGTAAGGCTATGAGTTCTGCTTTCTGGGCTGAAGTGTTAGATGGCAGAGCTTTGGCCTCAATGACTTCCTTACCACTTATTACTGCATAACCTGATTTTCGTGTTCCATTCCGCATAAAGCTGCTACCATCTACGAATGGGTCCCAGTCCGCATTTTCTATTGGTAGGTCTTTCAGGTCTGGTCTGCTGGAGTACGTCTGTTCTACCGTTTGCAGATAGTCGTGTGCTAATTCTTCTCCACCAGCATCAGTAGTTAGGAAGGTCGCTGGATTCAGGATCGTGGTTACTTTCAGCTCCACATCGTCTTGTTCCAGAAGAACGGCTTGATATTTCAGCATCCGGCTTGGTGACAACCAGTGTCCTCCTTTTTGTTCCAGCACTGCTGTAACTGCATGGGGTACCAATACAGTTAATTTTTGCCCGAGCATCAATTTTCAGGCCTCTTGGATCAGTAATACTGTAGCCGCCGCTGCTCGGAGACATGCTGGCCATCCTTTGCTAACATTGTCTAGTTGTTTTGAAAAATCTCCCACGGGTCTTCTCCATGATCCCAGCTTCTGGGCCAATACCCCTGAGGCAATATGCAGTCTTTCATGCACAGATAATTCAAATGGTTTTTCCAAATTCGGAAGGCCTAGGGCTGGAGCATTCATTAAGGCCTGTTTCAATTTTGTGAATGCTTCTCTGCACTCCTGAGTCCAGACAAGGAGATTTCCTCCCCTAGTACAGCTTCCTATAGGGGTTTGGCAGTGAGTCCAAAATTTATTATCCACAGGCGACACCATGCGTCCATTCCGGGAAATGCTCTGAGCTCTTGTTCCGGTGTAGGTTCGGGAATCTGGCAAACAGCCTCTTTTCTTTCAGTTCCAAGACTACGCTGGCCCTGGGAAATTGTGTACCCCAAATATATTACCTCCTGTTGGGCGATCTGTGCCTTTTTCCGGGATACTTTGTACCCTGCCAACCCTAAAAAGTTTAGGAGATCTATGGTAATTTGTATGGAATCTTCCTTGTTCCTTGCTGCTAGCAGTATGTCATCTCCATATTGCAGTAAGGTGATCTTTTTATGCATCTTTTGCCAGTCTTCTAATTCTTTGGCTAATTGATTTCCAAGGATCATAGGACTATTCTTAAATCCTTGTGGTAATACTGTCCAGCACAAGTGAGTTTTTCTACCAGTCTTAGGGCTTTCCTACTCAAAAGCAAACGGTTCCTGACTCTCAGATGCTAACGGCAGGGGTGTTGTGTTCTGACTGACATTCTGTTAGTAATCCAAAATTTACAAATTGTTCTATTAATGGTTCTAAGCCTTTTCTTGCTTCTAATTTAATTGGATACTGTTTTTGTCTTACCGGTCTGGCGCCTGGTTTCAACTGAACGATTACTGGTTCTGCCGCTCGGGATCGTCCTGGTGTTCCTGAAGGCCATACTAGAGGGGTTACAGCATTTTCAACTTCTTCTGGTATTTCCTGTAACTCGGCTTCCTTCTGTAACATAAAAAGTTGAGGGTCCAAAGCTTTATTTTCAGGAATATGGATTTGGATTTTTCCTTTTGAAAAAGTAATTTGTGCATTCAATTTACTTAATATGTCTCATCCTAATAGCGGCACAGGGCAATTAGGAATATAAAGAAATTGATGGGTTAACACCCTTTTGCCAATTCCAAACTTCAAAGGCCGGAAAAATGGCCTATTTTCTTTCCGCCCTGTGGCACCAATAATTGATGTGCTTTGATTACTCAAATTAGCCTTGCCTGTATTCAATACTGAGTAAGTGGCCCCCATACCTACTAAAAATTTTACTTTTTCATTCCTCAACTTTACTATAACCAGGGGTTCTGTTGGGGAGGGTTTCTGAATCTTCCCCCGATCTCCCTCAGTCTGACTCTAATGTCATCATGTTAACAGCCTGACTTGGCATTTCCTCCAGGCCTTGTCCTCTTAACTGTGGACGCTCCCTTTTCCAGTGTCCTTTCTGCTTACAGAAAGCACACTGATCTTTCTCCAAGGATATTCTGGCCCTTTGTGCTTTACAGGGAAATCTCCTCCCCTTCTTAAATCTGTTATCACGTATTTAAGAATTATCATTAAAATCCACATTCATCACACAATCTTTACAAACTTCACTCACAGCAACAAAAAGAATTCCCCACGCCAAAATCAAACCCACAATTACAACAACAGAAATCCACATTCATCCCACTCTCTAACATTGTCCAGTCCATGCTTTGCCCATTGCCTCTCCCAATTACTATCCTTATCTCAAATTCCTCCTCCTGTTGCTCTTCTTCCCATTTCTCTTTATATTTCTTGCATCGCCTGCCGATGCTACATGCTGAACAACAACGCTTAGGTGTTTTCTTATTTTCTGCCTCTAGCGCCAATGCAGGACTTTCACCTTCCATCAAGCCACACTCCTTACGTATATCATAATTATCCCGCAACGCAAAGAACAAATTCACATATGGTATCTCATGCCATTTTCCTTCGCATCTACAGAACAGCATTAATTGCAACACAGTATTGTAGCTTATACTTCCATTCTTAGGCCATTTCTCCTGATCATCCAGAGTATACAAGGGCCACCAATGACTGCAATATTCTACCAGCTTTTTCTGAGCAAGGGATCACCCCCCAACTTGCTCCAGTGGTTTAGTATACACCCTAGAGGAGAGCACTTAAGAATTCCCCCTTCAGTAGATTGTCCATCTCCCACTGTATAAAATTACCACGTACGTGTGCCCAAGCCAAACCAAAATCCAGACTCCGGGCGTCCCCGTAGTAGTGTACGGATTACACAGTCGTGCACTGCCAATACCAATAGCTCAACAACGCGTACTTAATTCAGATATGACTTCCTTGCAGGCAACCAATATCAATACCAATCCAATATCAATACCAATCCCAATACTAATGCCAATACCAATGATGTCGTTAGTCTCCCAGAGACTCTTCTCCAGCCTATGTTGGCCGTGCATTGGTTTACGTGCCTCCCCCCTACCCCCCCACCCTACCCCCCCACAGTATAGACTCTGCAGGTGTGTTCTCTTCTCCAGCCTATGTTGGCCGTGCATTGGTTTACGTGCCTCCCCAGAGAGCTGTCGCAGAAACTCACCCGACCAGGGAATCGGAGGGCCTCCCCAAAAATACTCCGGTGCATGCTGGAAAATCGTAGCGAAGAAAACTCTCCAAACCAAATGATAGTTTAGAAAGCCGACCTTGGTTTATTGCAGTGCCTAACATGCACACTGGCTTAAAACCATGACAGGTATTTAAAACAGTTAACAAAGTTAGTTACGCCTCCTGGTGCTACCCCTAAATTAACTATTGCTTAGTACCTTTCTTACTTCATCTTAAAGATACAGTTCTCTTTTAATTCAATACGCATGCTGAGAGTAGGGGGCTTATTTGGGTTGGGGGTGTTTTCTAGCTAGGAGGTGTGGTTTTCACATTACAATGAGATTATAATGAGGCAGGTTAACTTTAGGGCACTATTTTGGCACTCCGTTCTATTTTTCTAAGATTCGTCCTTGCATTAATCGTTATTGCTAGTTAGTGGAGAGTTAGTGGAGACAGTTTTTATCTTTAATATGTCTAAGTGCCAGGTGCATTTGTTATGAAGTATCTTCTTTCCATTCTTTCCATTCTTTTTCACTTGTTTGTGACCTTGTGTTTTGAGATGTTCTGTAACACTGTGGCAGTACCTTGCTGCCTGAACTTCATCCAGAGCCTGCCCATCTTCTTGTGCATTGTCTCCAGGCAATCCCAGCCTCAGTTACTGCCCTGCTAACCTCTATGTCAGACATTCCCCTTGAAATGGGATTACCTTCTTGAGGCTTGTAAATTTTCTTCTGCATTTACAGAAAGAGAGCTGGCTGGATTAAATGGTTTCATAGTATTAAGGAAAAGGAAAACCTAGGAAGCATTACACTTGTTGGGGCCAAGGACTTTGTTTTAAAAAGCAGTGGGGAAAAAACCATTTACTCTTTTTGGGTTTCATGGCTGTACAGCTAATGTCAGGGTCTCCAAAATGTAGGCATTTGAAATCTTGTCTTGATTCAGAGCAGGAGTAGAGAAACAGTTCAGGGTTTGGAAGTGAGATGTAAACTAAGCAAAAAGTGAGGAAACAAAACAGATTCCCAGCATGGGAATAAAAAGGGAGAAAGGAAACCCAGGGCTGTGCCTTGAGGTCTGTGCTAGCAGAAGGATCAATGTTCTCCCCTGCAATGTGGGATTGCATTGCTCAGAGGAAGTCAGGGGGAAACATGGCTGAAAGGGGCCAACTTTATTGTCCTTCTTTTTTCAGAAGAAAACAAGTATGAACGCTGCTTGGACAAAGAGGATTATGGGCTGCCTGTTTGGGACTTCATGATTGGCACTTCATGAGGTTGCGGTTAGGTAAGTGATCTCACTGCAGTTATTCAAGAGGAAAAGTTTTGATAGCATCTAAAATGAATGAGTGTTGCAGTCGTATTCCTTTCTTTAACCGAGTGCTGGAGTTTTTCCTTTATGGGTTGAAGTGGGGGTAGTAGATGCTCCCATCTGCATCCCTGTGGTGGTGTAAACTGTCTGCGCCAGCACTTCCCTGCTCTCCCTGGATCCTCATTGCAGCTCTGGTCGTTGCCTTTGCTGTGGCTCTGTCCTCTGCAAGACGCCAGACGTGTCCAGTTATTCTGTGGGTTTGGTCTGGTGAGTGCAGCACTGGTGACAGGAAAGCTATGTTTCTGATGTGCCTGTTTCAACCCCCACCCAGGGGCTCTGGTGTTGGTGTTCAGAAGCTAGACAGTGCCTGTGCTGTCAGGTCTCATCTCAGAGCCTGCAGCAGGGCTTTTGGGGATGCCGGCTGATAGTGCTGTGTGTCCCTCTAGCACTGCAGCAAAGGAGAGGTTACTAATGCAACATGGCTGCCTGTTGCCCTTGGCTGTATGCTCATTTGTTTCTGCAGGAGGGTAAGAGCTATGTAAACAACACTTCTCAGGGGATGGGGGGAAGGATTTGGAGCCCTGTAGAGCAGCTCCCTGCATGGCTTAACTGTTACCTGTGCCTCTAAGGAGACCAGGGCCAAGAGCCTGCTTTGGTCAGACCCTGCTAGGGTGGAGAAGGGTGGCTTATCTGAAGTGCTGAGGTGGGTGGCTTGCTTCTGCGCTGGGCTGTGTGCAAGTGTGATCCTCCCCTCTCTGTTTCCTTGGGACTAGCTGCAGTCTGTGCTGCTTGAAACATGTCCTTTGAGCCAGAAACACAGGCAGCCAACTGAGAGCCACGTGTGAATCGGGAATGGTGGCTCCAAGCTGAACCTAATGGTGGGAGTTGGATATTGTGAAGGAAAACAGAGGCGAGCTCATGGGGCAGAGAGGGTGTTGGCAAGGGAAGAGGGCCTTGTTGGTCCCTGTGGGGTTGTATGTACAGCCCCAGGAATGGAGAAGGAGCAGCGATGTAAACCCTGTAGCTCCTCTGAGTTCATGGTCCTGAGCTACCGTGGTGGTGTGAATTTCAGCTTCTGGGCTCTCCTTTTGAAAGCGTGGGTCTCCCCTGGGGAAGGTGGCTGATGCTTCATTTTGTGGCTAGCTTGCAAGTGTTCTTGGAACTGATAAGCCCTGTCCTGAGGAAGAAGCCTGGAAGAGACGTGGTCTTCCCTGTCTCAGCTACACCTGTGCATCTGGCAGCAAGCTCTGTGAGAGGGATGGTCTGTCTTACGACTTTCCACCTGCAAGCATGGTGAAGCCCAGGACTGGGTCAGAAAGCGGTGGCTGCAGTCTTCTACATCCTGCAGGGCATCCTGAACCGTGTGTGTAGGTTTGCAAAGTACGTACACCCATGTTGATTTTAATTTCAGGTCTGTTGCTGTTTAAAAATGGCAGCTTGGCAGGGCTGCCTGGTGTCTGTATCCATCAAGAGCCATGGTTATGGTGAAGAAGCTACTGGACAAGCTGGCTGTGGCCTCCCCCTGCTCAGCTGCCAGCACTCTGGCTGGTAGTGTACACCTGCAGTGACACCTCCCCACTGTGCTCTCTGGGAATGCAGTGTATTCCTACCCCTCAAAGTCCCCGTTAGCTCGAAAAAGTAATAATCTGCAGTGTTCACCTTCTGTGCCATCAGAAATGAAGCAGCTTTGGCAGAACGTGTGTGTTTTGCAAAACGCCGGAGTGCACTGAGGGCTTTGTGTGCAAAAGCCGAGAGAATCCAAGAAAGCTGCTTTTTGCAGAGAGCAGCGGTCCCCTTCAGCTTGCTCACCAGGGTCTCCGTGGCTCCCCTTTCATGGGGCTGCATCAGCTATTCTGTGCTGCCTGCCAGGATTTCGTCTGGGTGTTTAAGGCCCTGGCAAAGGGAGTTGACCTCCGTCGGGGCTGGGAGCAGGTTTTGCAAGGGTTACCCAGGCTCTCCCTGTAGTGCTGCAGGGAGGCTGAAGAGCCTGGCTGAGCGCAGGGATAGAGCTGGGGCCCTCTGGGTGCTGCGCTTCTGTAGCCTGGGTGGCTGAAATTAGCTCCTGCAGAGTGTCTTGGTGTGGTCTTCCCAAGTGGTGACCTCTTCAGGGCTGTCATTTGGAATTTCCACAGTGATAAACCGTTTGGCTGTGTGTGCTGGTGTAGTTGCCCTCCAGGTGATAGGCTTGGGTCTGTCCAGCCCAGGGTCTGGCAAGAGCGGATGGAGATTTGCTGGGAGTTGAAATAAGGGAGTTAATGTATGAGAGTTGGGATGTGGGAAGAGGAGCCAAGGAGAAAAAGGCTTTGGAGTCAAGGCATGCGCATAAAAAAATGTCAGCATATGTTTCTCCCTGTCCGGCATGTTTGAGCTCCCCCGTCCCAGGCTTCTCTTGTACTGTGAGTTCTGCTTTACTTTGGATTGAACCTGTCTAGGAAAAAAAACCCACCTAAACTTTGTGCAACATCTGTAAGATCTCGATGGTCTTCATCTAGATGAGAAAGTACAATGAAATAGCCAGGCTATGGGATCCATATCCCAATGTCCACCTGGTAGAGTGGGGGTGAATAAGCTGGCCTCTGCTGCTGTGAGGCGGATGGAAGGACAGCAGTGGCTGGGAAGAACTGCAGGTCACATCTTGCCCCGGTTACCTGACCTCGGAGCCCTGCGTTTCCCTCTGTCAGTTAATGACCGGCTCGTCTCTGTGGCAGTGTAGGGAACATAAGGCAAAAATGAGTTGACGCATGGTGGGAGGAGGATGAGCCCAGGTTGTGCTCATGCTGAAGGCACCGGAGGGTGATGTGCTGCATACCAGGGGTGACACTTTATTGCGTGCATTTGTATTTTGTCGCCCAGTCCTTGGAAGAGACTGTACGCTGAGAGGCAGACGTTGTGCTACGTTCCTGTCCTGTGGCACAGGGTGAGCCCTGCCTGAAGGCTTGCTGTTCCCCAGGAGCAGAATGCACGTGCCCCCAGGTGAAGTGCATTAACGGCTGTGGGACTTCTCAGGTCTAGTTGTTTAGGCAGGAGCCTTTTTGTTGGAGAGGAAGTGTGGGGAAGAGGTACAGGTGACCTGTTCTTTTAGATAATGATTTCACACTTTGCAGTCCTGTGGCATTTGCCCAAGGCTCAGAGTTTGAAGTGTCCTGGATGGCTTCTTAATGAAATACCAGTGATGCTGACTGTGAAGCAGGAATTAACCTCCAGATATCTGCTTTGGAAGTGCTCTTGTTTGCCATCGTAGGCAACTTGAGTTTTCCACCATGATGGAAACAGCCGGTTCTGTTTTCCTAGTCGCAGAAGCATCTCTGGCCTTGAAATGGGCATGAGGGATTTGAGGAGAACTCTGCAAGCCCTGAGCTCCCTTTAGCCCTGTGTCAGACCCTGCGCAAGAGTGCTGGGCAGAGGCACTCGGGTGAAATGCATCCGTTTGAGTGGAAAGGAGACATGCGATTGGTGCAGTAGGAACAGGACTGGGAGTTTTAAATCGTATAGATACTGCGATAATAAGGAACAAACTCGCCACGGTGACCAGTGATCTAAACAAAATACAGAACCCTTTAAGATCTTCCCTCCTAACTTTAGGAACCGGCCAATGGCTTACAGCAAATATGTTACCACAGTGGGAAAAGCTTAATGAAAAGGACAGTGAAGTAATTATAAATGCATTAGACGTGGCTCAGACTAATGTTTCTACAGCACTCAGTTGTATCCAAGCTCAGTTATGGTTACAGACAATAGCAGCTGCAATCATTAGGGAAGGTGAAGACGGAATCCTACCAAAAGAAATCCGAAAGGTGATTTGGAATAACGCAACGGAATTTGAAAGGAGATTCCAATCGTGGTGGCATTTGGTTAATTTTACCTTTGACCCTACTAACAACACATCTACAGCTTTTGTACGAACAATATCTAAAGCTTTAGTATATAACATACATCCGATTGTTGCGCTAGGATTAAATTACCACGGAACTGTACTTCATCCCCCAGAACACAGGGTATGGGCTATGAAAACCAGGAATAAGTGGCAAACTATTGATGTCGAGGCCTGTGTCGTACGAGACCAGCAAGGATTTATTTGTGAAGGAAACACCATCAAAGGGCAAGATACTTGTCTTGACACTGAACAAAATGTTTGTCACTTTGAGGTGCATCCCAATGAGACCCTAAGAACCATCATAATTTACAGGGGTATGGGATGTGTTTGTCGGAGAAGTCAATGGGATTTTGTACAAGTAGATGATCAAATGGTGGACACGAGCAACCATTCAAATATTTGCATTTGCAACTTTGTTAGTCTTACAGGATGTGATTTTACCTACACGGCTCCTGTTACTACTTATCAATTGCTACAATTTAATTATACGTAGATTCAGGATATACAGCCCACCCCTATTGGAATGAATCTCACTCTAATAAGAAAACTATTGCATCATGAAAATTTGAAAAGGTTGTTAAAACAAGTTGAAGAAAGTGGAAGAAAGACTTTGATTATTGTCCATCATGATGCAGATGGGATGTGTTTAGGGGTTATTCCCCGTCAGCTACCAAAATCTTAAACATAATGACCCACCCGATATTGGTGTTACTAATAGCTATGACAACATTAACAATAGTAAATCTTATCCTTTGGTGTAAACTCAAGGAACTTATTGGACAAGTGTGGACACTAAAAATAATGATGAAACATAACAAACCACTTTTAAAAGCCAAAGAATTTGCTTAGGGGACAGAAAAGAGGAGAATGTTACAGGACTTTTTGAAAAATAAGTATTAAAAGCAAGTAAGAAGATTTAGAAGAATGTAAAGAAGATGCTTCGTAACAACTGCGCCTGGCACTTAGACGTATTAGAGATAAAGACTGTCTTCACTGACTCTCTGCTAACTAGCAATAACGATTAGCACAAGGACCTATCTTAGAAAAATAGAATGGACTGCCAAAATAGTGCCCTAGAGTTAACCTGTCTCATTATAATCTCATTCTAATGCTAAGGAACACACCTCCTAGCTAGAAAAGCCCCAACCCAATTAAGCCCCCTACTCTCTGAGCATATGTGGTGAATTAAAAGAGAACTGTAACTTTAAGATGAAGAAAACTATTAACCAATAGTTAATTAAGGGGTAGCACCAGGAGGCGTAACTAACTTTGTTAACTGTTTTGAATACCTGTCATGATTTTAACCCGGTGTGCAAGTTTTGAGGAGAAATCCCCCATGCACCCGGCGCTTCTTTATTTTTTATTATTTTTCTCCCTTCTGTATTTTGCTCCTTTTTGAAGAAAAAAAGGGTTAAGAAGAAAGTCAGCATTTTTATTTACTTTCTTTCCCCATGCTCCTCTTCTTGTTTGCCTCTTATGTTGGCAGACACAGGACTCATTCCTAACTGAAAATGGGTAATCTGTTTCTCTTAAACCGGGCGGGGATTTGGGAGATGGTATATGTCTCAGAGGGTTGAACGTTTAGCTTCTCTTCTCAGGTTTATACAATTTGCCACTTGTTTGTGAACTACTTTGCCCTGTACCTTCCTCCTCATCGGTTTTGAGCCATGTGGCCAATTTCAGACCAATTTGATGCAGCGGGCAGCAGAGATCAGAAAAAAATGAATGCTCAGGAAAACAAACTTCATTAGTTTTCGCAGCTCATGGAATCAGCTTGTTTAAACTCCTCATCTAATGACGATAGGAGAAGCAGAGGGAAATTCCGCCTTTATCCTGAATTTTGCAAGCACCTTAAGTCTGCAGATGTAAGCTTTCAACGTAAGCGGAATTCGCCTGGAAAGTGGAACACTCTGGGAATGAGTTTCTAAACATGGTAAAGCCAGAATAACTACCCCGTGCTCAGCCGTACTCTCTCTTAATTTTTGTTCTAACCTTACGAAGTCTAACAATATTTTTTCTTATTTTAGTGAGAAATTTTGACTATAAATATCTCTCCCCAGGTAATGGACTTGCTGTCTAAAACCAGGAACCTGGTGGGCGCAGGATTAGAGAAGACCAGCAGCAAGGTTGTTATGTGGACAGTTTGAAGGTGGTGCCTTGTCGTAATTACGCGCAGATCGAGAGGAACAAGGGAGTAAGGTGAGAACAACGGCTACGACTGCCATGAATGCCACCAGCAGTCGGTCTCACGTGGTCGTCACCATGCGATTCAAACAGGTGTAGTGTGCGGGCACTGTTTCCTCTGTTCAGTGTAGCTGTTTAGCACTCTTAATGAATTTAGTCCTGTTAGATGCACCATAAAATGAACTCGTGGAAGTTTATGCAGACACAAAAGCCAGGGTGGCTCTGTTTTACCTAGACCCACCATAGTTTATTGCCACCTCCAGGACAGCGAGCAGATGAGAGCATGTTGGGTTTCCTCACCCTGGGCTGCAGGGTCAGCCTCGCCAGCCCACATTTTTGGCGCTCGCACCCTGTCCACCACTGCTGCTCTCGGAGTGAGGATCACCAAAGGCAGAGACGTCCTAAACCACTGCCTGTTTGCAGATGGACTCCGTCTTTAAGATCCTCTATGTCCCAAGTATGACAAGTGGTCTTGGAAAATACCTCACTGGTGTCCCGAAATAACCTTCGGTCACCGTTTATCTGTGGTAGCTGCTGCTTGCCCGTTAGCGAAACGCAGAACTCCTGGCCTCAGTACAACAAGCGGCCCTATAGCGAGCAAGCTCATACAGCGCGGCACAAGTGTGGGGCGGTCTGTGGCACCTCCCCGAGCCCGCCTAAGGGAACGCCGCAGTGGGGCAGCTGCAAAGACATGACCCCAGAGGGTCACAAGGCCCGAATCGTGCTGTCCTCGCTGTGTGTGCCCGGGGCCAGGCGGAGGGCTGCTGGGTGACCGTGGTGCTGCTGCTGACGCATGGCCGAACCATCTCAGAGCAGCCGTGTCGGGGGAGACGACTGCTCGCGGCTCCGCTCCGGAAAAGGGGCCTTGCTCCTGCCATCGCTCCCCCAGTTTTTCCCCTTGGTAGACAGATACCAGAACTACAGGCGTTGTTGAAGTCCCCTGTCGACAGAGGCAGAGAGGTGTCTGCAGGGCAGCGTACACAGGACAACCCTGGGCTGGGGCCGGCTGAGGAGGAGGGGGGTCCGGCTGGCCCGGACGTGCACGACCCATCTCGGCAGCACGAGCGAGCTCAGCACCCCACGGCTGCTCGCGCAGGCAGCTCCAAAAGCTGCTCAGCCCTGGCAGGCAGGGCCAGTCCTGGGCTCATCTGGAAGGGGAAGAGGAGGGAGACATCTTCTTTGCAGCCAGGGGAGGTTGGGAGCCAGGGGTGTTTCCATACTCCCTTTCTGCGGGTGCAGGGGATGAGCGGTATTGCCTGTTGCTTAATCCCGAGAGACGGGAGGTCATTTCTTTTCAGGCACACCTTTGCAGTTCTCATCTTTAAAGCAATTCTGCACATAGAAGGTGTTCCAATACCGGTAACTATCCCAAGATATTTCCTCTGAGTTTCTGCAGAGTATCGTTTTCTGTATCTTACTTAATAATGTCTGAGCAATTGATTTGGTAATTGTTCCTGCTGTTGATACCATATTTTAACAGATTTTTCTCGACTGAAGCAATCACCAAACGGTCAGTTACAAATCTGGTGGGCTTGGCAGGAAGCAAAAGGCAAAAATCCTCAGGACTGGGAAGAGACAGATTGAAGGCAGGAACACGTGTAAATCTAAGTCTAACCACATTAAGAACTGTCATCAGTTTTTTTGGGGTTTTTTTTTTTAATCCTTTCCTGTGAAGTAAAAAAGAAATTTCTAGATATGAAAAAAATCTTCCTTCCATTCAGGATTCTTTGCTGCATGGTTAATCAATGAATAAAGCCTGAGATGTACATAAGAACAAATATAGTGAAGCATGTACATAAGTGTGAATATACTGAAGTTTCTAATCTGGTAGCTTTCCCCCTCCGTGCCCCCCTCCCACACACCCCCCGCCCCCCAATTTGATTTTGATAGTTACGCTTCTATCGTTCACATCTTTTCACTTTATTTTCCCTTAGTGCTCTGGCCGAGGTTGCTACGGAAAAGAAGGTGCTGCATATCCCATGCAGGGACTCGGTCCTGAGGAAACAGCAGGGCCCATCATGGTAAACTGGTTCTTGAATTTATAACCCAGTTTACCTGTTGAAATAGAATTGCATGGCTCGAACGTTGGTGAAAGTGGGTGTAGCTTCAAACTTAACTGTTTGCTTTCTATGCAACATAAAGGTGAGAACCCTTCTGCTGGTCAAAAGTTTCTTGCCACTATTAAACGCACTACTCAAATGGAGAGCACTTCTGTTTTCAGAGCAGAAGTGTGGCTGGCACAAAATCTCTCTCTCTCGCTCGCTCGCTCTCTCCATTAGAGATACAAACCCCATTTCTTCTGAAAGAGTTTTTGGCATATTTGTAAAAATGTACCTAAATGCAGATAAATCTAGCTAGATAACTCATAAGCACGTGTTTTATAGAAAAGCCATGTTCTTTACATAAAACTAGGCAGTATTGCGAAACAGCTACTTTGTTTCCTGAATGCTGAGATGATTGTTTGTGCTGCGCACCAGATATTGCATTCCTAAATAAGATGCAGCTCCCATAGGTTCTTCTTTGTCTCAGGTGAATTAACTGTATACTCCAGCATCTTTGAAGAGGTATTTTTGTTAAAGAAAGTACTATCAAGTGAAAGATGGAAGGATACAAATAGAAAATGTGCCCATGTGAAAACGTTGCCTGTAAATGCTGGTAGTCCTAAAACAGTTTACTTGAGCTTCTTCAAATGCTAACTCCCGTAATTCACCGAAGATGTTTTGAACAAATTTAAGGACAGATTCTTCAACTGTTACTTGTACAAATACCATCAAAGTGGTTTTGCGAGGTTGGTTTTTTGCGTTGATGCTAGCGTAAGCCAGAGTTACCAGGATTCAAGTGCCTCCAGTATTAATTTTTGCAAAAGCCACCTGTATCCTCTCATCTTTCTGTCGGTCGGTCTGTCTGTCTGTCTGTCTCATTTCTTGTGAAAGTGTTAAAAAGAGTTAAGTTATAGCCAGATTGCGAAGATGCTAGGGTTCTCCTTTTATGTTTAAGGACCTTAATGGTTGATTTTTCCATGTTAATGCTTATCTGATTTTTGGTAGTGTTGACAGCTCTTTCAAAACGCCTCCTTCAAAATCTAATGTCAGTTCATACTTGTCATATGCTTACAGATTGCGGACGTGAGTCCATCAGACGTCTGTTACGAAGAAACTCTGTCAACTTTACGATATGCTGAAAGGTACACTTCCATAATTTTTCCCTCTCTGGTCTTGGTGCAAATTGCAGCCAGGTGCTGGGCAAAACGACAAAAGATACCAGTTCAAAGTGATTGACAGCTCAGGATGAAGAAAGAGTGAATCTGTCAGTAAGCAAGGGCAGCATATGAAGAGCTTATTCTGTATTCTTATTAACAAACGGCATATATTTTCACAACTACGTTGTATGACAGCGGTAACTCTTTTTCCTGAGAATTCTGGGTCTCTCTCACAGGTGTGACTTAATTCAACATCTTTCCTTCCCTTTCTCTCCCAGCACCTCTAAAACTAAGCTGTAGTTTGGGGTCCCACAGACCAAACATGGCTGAAACATAGAACATACAGATGATCCCTGCTGCCAGGCATTTGTCGTCTCTGTTTCCCAATCCCAGATCCCAGCGATAGTGCCACGCAGAGCTATTCCTTCCTGCCCAGGAGCCGCTTGCTCCCCGGCCACTTTCCCAGTCCGTCGGCTCCTTCTGGAGGAGAGGGTTCCCTCTCTCCTCCCCTTTGCTCTGCTCCTGCCCTTTCTGGGGCTCAGCACTGAAAACCGCTCTCTTTGCAGTCCTTTCAGTCAGGCTTTCTCTGGGACTCCAGCACTAATTCTTATTCCAGCTCCCATAAAAAGAGGTCAGGCACTTACACGTCTCTTATCCCAAAGCGGATAGATCGTGGCTCTGCAAGCTCGTAGCCGCAGCAGCCTGGCTGTTAGGAGATATCAGGAGCAGAAGATTTAATGTTTCCAGCCCCAGTTCAGTCCTGCAAAGAGCTGAATTGCTTTCACGTGCCGATGAACGCAAACCAACAAACTCCCCACGCCTGAGCCAGCTCCATGCCGGGGCAGGTGGACTTGTCTCTGCAGGGGATTTGTCTGCCTACCTGGCGTACCCACAGTTACAGTGGATGAGGGCTGGTTTTCAGGTATCCCATCCCACATTGCCCCGCATACTGGAGGCACAGCAGCTATGGCTACGTTGCTGCCGGTTAGGGTTAGCTGGAGAAGAGAAGGTTTTTCCTGGGCTGGCAGGGGCAAAACCAAACCAGGCTGTGATTGCTGGTAACAGTACAGGAGAGGGCATCAGATGCTTCCACCCGAGGAGCAAAGTGGCCGTGAGACCTTTTTGCTTGTGAAGTTCCAGAGCTACATGGGATATTTCTGAACAGGGAAAAGAGCAAAAGAAGGGGGGGGCGTGGGGGAAGACGAGTAATTTTTGACAGGAAATCTTGCTGTTTGCTGGGATTATCTGGGTACCGGCTTCTGTTTTGTCTTTTATGTATTTTCATATTACCACAAAGCAGTGGTAAATGCAAGTCTCGGTGAGAAGCTTATAAGAGACCTGAAGGCTGAAAATAACAAAGTGTTGTACAGTCTGGCTGGGCTCGGGAGCACAGGGCCACCAACAGCTGACAAAACACGTACGTATTTCAGCATAAATAGCAAGTAGATTTTGACTTCCCCAAACGTTATCAGGAGGCATCTTTGGTAATCTGTAAGATCGAGGAAGTGTGGTGGGAATGCAGCTGAGGTAGGTCCACCGGTGGATTTCTTACAAAGTGGGTGGCAGAGAACATTTTGAACAACTGTGAACACGCTGCGTGGCTGCCACGGTGCTGGTCCTCGTCCCTCACGGGGTTTGCTATCTTACACGTAGATACCCTGGTTAAAGCTGTTCAGAAGAGGTGGGGTTTTTGCTGGCTGAGCATGAGCGGCGGATCCGGAGCACACGGGCAACGAGGGAGTCCCGGCTGGAGGAAGCCCGGAAGGAATGGGAGCACCAGTATGCCGCCGTGGCTCAGGCGAGTTTCCCAGTAACAGGCATCGCGGCCAGATACCTTAACCTGTGGTCTGATGTTTTCCCCTTCTTGTCATCTTTCAGATTTGTTACTCACACACCTCTCTGCCAGCAGTGCCCCGACAAGACCTTCCAGGGGCTTTTAAGTCTGGGTAAACTGGCAATAACGTAGCCCTTGGTTAGGGGTCCACAATGTAATATCAAATCTCTCATGAGTTCAGCTGACAGAATATGCTGTCTACTTCTAACTACATTGTAGTTTCTTGTCTTCATTTTGTAGTTATAAGAAATTATTACGGAAATAAGAGATGCCAGTGAATGCACCGAGCCATGTCGAAGCAGCTCAGGCTTGTGTCGTTTCAAAGTCCTTGACAGGGAGAACCAAAGATATTCCCTGTAAAACCAGTCATGAGATAAACACCCTAGAACGTGGGGCAGACGCGTTCTTTGTTCTTTTTCTTAAAAAAGGTTAATACTGCTTTTAATTTGGGGCATGTTTCTGAAAGCAGCCGATCTCAACGTGACTTATTTAGCCAGACAGAAGCATTTCAGTAGGAGGCTGTGGCGTGTAAGAGCCAAGGAGTGCGTGACAGGCTGCTCTGGGAAAGACGGGGTCTGATGGTGACTTGCTTAATAAATCGTTCAAGGCACACCTTCACCGAAAGGCCGTACGCTGCTCCCCTCCCAGTTGCTCTTTGCGAAGCGTTTCTTTGCTTCAACATGGGTCACTGCCAAAGGAAGGCGTCAGGAAATTCGCTATCTGCGTAGAGCGGCGATCGCGGCAAGAGGGCTGGGTTTAATGGGGAGAGCACAGCTTTACAGGAATCCAGCGCGTTTTGTGGGGGTCTCTTGATTTTTGCACGAAGCATGCATCACGCAGCAAAGTTGCTGCCTTAAACAAAAGTGCTTGACTTCTTCCTTAATGAAGGAAGGTGACTCCGGGTGTGGAGCTTCTGCCAATGGAAAGAAGCGTGGTGTCAGTCTTTCAGGTCTAATAATTGCTTCCTGATCGTGCTTGGTAAACTTATGGGAAATTTAGGGACTTAATTCTGTGGGGAATGCTGAACCCCACGTGGTGTGTATGGCTAAACATGGTAGTTCAAGTGCCTTCTTAGTCTGGACGGTTGTATCAGTCTTGGCTGGCAGCTGCCACAGGCGTTTGGGCACACAGGACTGTATCCTGTTCTGCTGAGGACAGCTCCTCATTCACTGACTGCATCAACTCGTTTTCCTGCATTGATTTGCCTGGGGTTTGCTTTTTTAGGACAGTGAAATGAACTTCATCAGGCATCTATTAATTTTGTTTCTTCTACCTAGTAAGCTGTCAGGTACGGTTTTAGAGAAATAACGGTGACAAGGCTTTGCTGGTGTGGTAGTGTTTTCCTTATGTGGTGGAGAGAATGCTTAAATTGGTAGGAGAGAGTCACCAAAAACGAGGGCCTGTTGCATGTGTTGCAAATGCTTTTGCAGTTCAGCTTGTCAGGTTGCTGCTCGTAAAAGTACGTTTCAGAATGAGCTATTCAAAAGCCGTGTGGGCACGGTGCTGGGCAGCCTGCTCTAGGTGACCCTGCTTGAGCAGGGGGGTTGGGCCACGTGGGTTCCAGGGACTGGAATCCTCTTTGTTGTGATTCTGTGATTCCGGAACTTGTGCTGAGAGGGGCAAGCGGTGTGGTACACTGGAAGTGCCTTGTTAACTACTGTCTCCCTGTGCTGGAAGGCTGCGTGTGTGGTCTGTACTGAGACACTTGGCACCTCCATCCATCTGTCCAGGTAGAACAAGCAATGTAAAAAAGAGCGCAATTTCAGAACTGGCTTTAGGAACTTTTGCTAGCTTAGCCACGTTAGGCAGGGACTGCAACTCTTGAATGGAAGTATAGTTTTGTTAGAGAATAACCATATGAGGTAGCTGGGTAAACTGGCTCTAGTGTCAAATTCCGATCTGTGTTGGTTTTGTTTGTTTTCTCATTTAAAGGGAAATCAAGGCTACGGTCTGCATCAGACACAGGATCTTAGCTGTTGGGGGCTGTTGGGCTAGAGAGCTAAAATTCTTTCTTCTTCTCACCTTCTGCTGTAGATCTGTGCTTCTTGGAGAACTTGTGGAGCATCCGCACAACCTCTGCAAGGCAATGTGTAGGGTGCACTTGTGTGAAGTAAGCCTGACTCCAGAATTCTGATACAGACAGTCTCTGTTGTGCTAGTGGCTTTTAAGACTAAAACTTTGGTTTTGGATTAAATGTAGGGGTTTTGCCTAAAACATTTGGGGGAGGTTTTCTGCCTAAGTGGGAAAGAAATGACCCAGTGGTACTCACTAAATCACCAGCTAACTCGCTCACAAAATCCTCTTTCTGCAGGAGTAAAATATGGCAAACTTCTGTCAAGCTCAAAACTATTTATGGCTGACATGAGTCTATTTTTGCATTGTTTTCTTTATTTAGAGTGAAGAATGGGAGAGCTAACGGCTCGGGCAACGAGCAGTCTGCTGCAGTTTCCAGAGGTGACTCTTCAGGCACTTGGGGAAGATGGCATACCCCTAGATTCTGTGCTGTGCGGGAAGCTTTCTAGAGGTGAGCATTTTCCCTTAAATTTGGTGGTGGTATAAAGCTGTTATGGCCTGGAGGTTACCTGAAGCATAGGGTCATAGTATCAACTGTGTCAGGTTGGCGCTGTTAAGATGCATCAAGTTTGGAGAGAACAAAAAGGATGTTGTAACGATTGAAAATGCTAATATTAAAACACTAGTATAGTTAAACTTTGAAATTACAACCACGTGCACTGATCTTGTGCTATTAGAATAATTTACTTAAACCT
Organism: Gavia stellata; assembly: GCF_030936135.1. Classification (NCBI taxonomy): domain Eukaryota; kingdom Metazoa; phylum Chordata; class Aves; order Gaviiformes; family Gaviidae; genus Gavia; species Gavia stellata. The sequence continues at coordinate 1,085,151 of NW_026776320.1, read as the reverse complement.
GCTGAGTCAGTGAGCCCTGCTCAATTTCTGCTTAAATACAAGGCAGTTTTGCAAAAAGTAATAGTGTTGGTTTGGGCCGTATTTATTTGCACCAGCTCAAGCTCTATGACCATCATAACATCACACGCAGAAATAGTTCTCCCACAATGTTACAGCGGCAAAAGCCCCTGCTTTTTCTTTTCTAGTCTGAATAAAAACAGAAGGAAGAGGGCAGCACTGTTAAGCGCTGCAGCCGTATTTCCAAAGTATTTAATAAGATGCAGATGAGTAGGCAGTGAGAGCTGCTGGAAGTGGCTAAGCAGATTAGGTAGTTGACTTTCCAGGTGATCTGAAAGCAGAGCTGGGTGCCGAGCTGGATGTCGAGGCTTCTGTCAAGACCAGGTAGAATCTATCTGCCTAACTGTCAATGCAGTAATGGAGTTAATACTTCCTTCGAGTTTGAAGCAGTTCAGTGGAGCAAATGTCTTAAATTCTTTCTGTGATCGGCACGTGTAAAAGTTTAAATTTACTAATGCAGTGCCCGTTTTAAGACAATCTCTTGCTGAAATCCAAATCCCTGCCCAAAGTAGGCACGCGTCAAGTGAAATTTATAAACTAAAAATGAATTGGCTTAGATTTGTTATGTTTGAAGTATGCTTTAAGACTTGTATTCCCGTCTGTATGTAGATGATTTCTAGCAAAACCAAGCCGACTATGGTATAAAGACTATAGATCAATATATTGTAATCTTTATCCCAAACGATCAAAATTCTTCAGTGCAGGAATGACAAGTACAAATGCAAAATAAAAAGGTGGTTGATGTTAAGATGTGTTGCTTGAGGATTTCTATGGGTGATTTTAGAGAACCGACCAGAATTAGGGAAGTCGGTCTTCCTCCGTTAGGGCCTTTTATTGAAGGAAAGGGGCAGTGACTGTGACTTTTTTCAGTTGTTTTGAGTCTTGTGTTGGAAAGTTGCTTTAGTCGGCTTTCTTTTCTCTTACAGGGAGAAATGGCCTAGCATGGTTGGCGTGTGGTCCTCAGCTGGAGGTGGTGAACTCTGTGACAGGAGAGCGGCGCTCTGCATATCGTTTCAGTGGAGTAAATAAACGGCATCCCACTGTTCATGTGGTAAAGGAGTTTTCCTGGCAGAAGAGACCTGGACTACTGGTTGGGTTGGAAGAAGCAGCGGGAAGTGTTCTCTGTCTGTACGACCTTGGAATATCGAGAGTGGTTAAAGCAGTTGTTCTTCCAGGAAGGGTACGTACTTTTTAAGCGGCGAAAGGAAGCTTTTATGTTGTTAGGTGCTGCATAATCCTGCTTCAGGAAAAGCTTTGGAGTGCCTCTTTGTAGGAGGTGTTTTGTTCTGTACTGCATTAACGTACTGTCACTTCAGAGAATCCAGTCGAGAGAGCCTTGATGTAAAATCTTGGGCTTAATGGTACCATTATCTTCTGAGTCTACTGAGAGTAAACCAAATTTCCTGCTTTTATTGTAGAGCACATAGTTACCTAATTCTCCGCTTCCACAAAAAGGCATTGCAAAATACCTTTTCCTGGCCAGAGTGAGAAAGGAAAAAAACCCACTCTTTCAAGCGTCCGTAGCATGCGTTTCCTAAACGGTTAATTTCTGTTAGAAATAATGTCTTTAAAATACCTCAAACTTCCACAGTTGTGCTGTAAATGACTGAGACACATTCCCATGAATCTCAGGCTAGCAAGCAGGTCTGACTTTAGAGCAGAACACATTTTTGTGTTGACCTAAGTAGGAAAAACGAGCCTTGAGTGAGGTATCTGACAGACTGTTGAAAGATTGACTTTCAGTCTGAAGTCCTTGAATCTCTGCTCATTGAATATTGTGTTTGTGTAGATGGGATGCACTGGTGTGATGTTACTCATTTTTTTCTGTCTTCTGTAACCCAAAAACTCAAGTGTCGTAATGTCCCCTAGTCTCATTGTCTTAATGTAAACAAGAATCAGCATCAGTTAATAGAAAACCCAGATTCCCTGTATTTTTCTCACCTTAGAATCTGCCACAAATAAATACTTTTCTGTTACTCAGCTTTCCATAATGTGATTTGGTTTAACTTGCTAGAATACAGCTGGAGGGAGTTTTGTTTGTTTGTAGTGCTACAGCATGATTACTAGCAGTAAGCATTTGTATTGTGGTAATTTCTAAAGATATGAGTTGGGTTGGTGCTCCGCTGTGTTAGCTTGCCTATCATCTTGATAAATTTTAGAGTTTGAGGTGGAAGGACAAGCTGTGTGCTGACATCAGCGTATAATCAGTAAGTAAACTATGTTTGTGAAAAAGGTCATAGCTTTGTTAAGTTTTATTTCTTTGATCTACGTAAGCAGGGAATAGGAAAAGGAAAGGTTAAGAAGGATCACGTCACATACCGAATCTGTGTCTAGCAAAGTGATTTGAAATAGAATGTAGTTAGACCTGCCCGTTGTATTGGGGAGTTCTTCTATACCGCAAGACAATGGTTCAGGAGAAAATACGAAGAAGCCTCGGGGGGAAAAGTTGGCTGTTGTGTGACAAAGGTTATGGATTATGGAATAAAGCCAAAGCTTACCTGAAGTTCTGCTCTTATGCCCTCAACACTCTTGATGACAAGCATGTTTGGCCTGTTGCTTTCGTTTTGCTTCCTATCTTTTTGCTATTAGCTTAGTTAGATCAGCATAGCCAGGCCACAGGTATTGCTAGTCAGACTGTTAACTTCTAAGTTGTGAGTGGGAGTAAGGGTTAGCAAAAACAAGTAGATAAAACTTGCCCTTGGCCACTGTCCCTATGCTTTGAATTTATTCTGTAACTCATACTTCCAAATTATACATTACGTAACATGCGTTTTTAATCTGCCTGAACATTTCTCTGATTTTCGTAATGATTATTTTTAAAACTAAACTGCAGACCTAGTCTTAACATCACGTTCTGCAGTTTTTGTTGTTACTGTTTTAAGGCTTTGATGAGCACCTTAATTTCTGGACTGTTTTCCGTGTGGGTATATCTCCAGTGGACAACTAAGTTCTACAGGTTAACCCTAACTTTGAGCAGCTCTGGTCCAAGGTGTCAAGCCATTAGTGTATTAATACGGGGTATTTATAGTGACTGTATGACTGCCTTTTTGTGTAAGAGCAGATGTGTAGTCATTCAGAGAGCAAAGGAATGAGTTAAAAAACCCAAACTCACAAGCTGAGAAAGAATTTAGGCATAATTTTTTTTTTCTTTTTTTTTCCTTTTTTTTTTCCTTGGTCTCTTCTCCCATGTATCTAGCAATAGAACGAGAGGAAACGGCCTCAAGTTGCGCCAGGGGAGGTTTAGACTGGATATTAGGAAAAATTTTGTTACTGAGAGAGTGGTCAAACATTGGAAGAGGCTATGCAGGGAGGTGGTGGAGTGACCATCACTGGAGGTGTTCAAAAAACGTGTAGACGTGGCACTTTGGGACATGGTTTACTGGGCATGGTGGTGTTGGGCTGATGGTTGGACTTGATGATCTCACAGGTCTTTTCCAGCCTTAATGGTTCTGTGATTCTGTGCTCTCTAACTGCCCTCTGGATATACGGGTGAAATGCCGCAGACAACTGAAAGAGTTAATGGAGTATTATTTGAACTGGATTCTAGTAAAAGCAAATCTGAATTTAAAACATTCATTATATTGAATTGGTTTCTAATGGTTGTATGTTTCAGAACTATGGAAGTGTTCAAATTTTGCTGGTTTGTATGAGGCAGAAGGGTAGCATTCAGATTCAGTGAGGTGAGAACAGCGTCCTTTCTTCATTCCCAGAAAGAGCTGGCAGTAGTCTGGGAGAATATGAAAAGCCAGTGCATAGCGCAGTGGAAAAATATGCAGTTTCAGGAGCTTCTACGTGGAAAACTGAAGTGTTAAAACCAGGCAACATTTTTGGAAGACCGTATGCAAAAATGGAAGAGATTCCTTTGGGGCCAGTTGTACAACGAAAGAAATCTTAAAAGAAAAAGAGGTTAGAAGGAACACTTGACCTTTGGCTAATTCTGCAGCAAGATATGTACAGTATTTTGAAGATTGGAAATTTCATTAGCTTTCCTATAAATCTGACAGAAACCCAAGTTGTCCAAGTTACTGTAGGTACTTCTAAGATTAGAATTCTCGTGACCAAGATGAAAGGTAAATTCTGTGGTAGATTTCCAGGCAGTGTAGTCCCAGCAAGTGCTTGATATGGGAGAGGAGAAAACTTTGGGGCTTAGGGGTTTGGTTATTTTTCCCCACCTCTTGGGGGGTGGAGGGGGGCGGGGGAAATGTATTAAAAAATGGACTGCCTTGTGATGCTCACTTCTTTGTTTTACTTTCCTGTCAAACTGTGCTGTTGATGTAAAGGTTCCTGGTTTTGTCGTGCTGCTTTTTGTAAGAAGGCTAAACCATAGCCTCTGTTCTTTTGTTGTATAGCTTTAGTGCCGGAGTCTTTGTGCGCTTGTATCTCTGCTAGAGCAGTCCGTATAGTCCTGGGATATGTTGCAGGTGCTGAAAGGTCTGTCTTCCCCTTGTAATAAAGCTGCGTGCAGACTGCTCCACATGTTCAAGAGCAGTGTGCGCTTCTTCCTTAGCTGGAGTTAGCTCTTTCTCTAACAAGCTGCTGTTCTTTTTGCCATTGTTTTAGGCTGGCTTTTAACATTTCTGTTAACATTCCTAAAAGTGCCGGTGTGCATTTACACCTTTTCTGACTTTATCTGGTGGTTATTTTTATTCTAAATGAGGACTCGTGTAAATTTTGCTAAGCTACTATCTCCCTTCAACACTTTCCAAAAATGTTTCATTCCCATGGAAAATGGTGTGTCTACCATGCAGCTTGACCGCTGCCTCATCTGACTTACAGCCATGATCTCTCCGAATACCTGTTTGGCAAAGAAGGCGTAGACTGTATCGCAGTGCTGATGGGCTGTGAGCAGTGGGAGAACTAGGTGTAGCTTTGTCTTTCTAACTTAAGTCCCTTAAATAGGATGAAGTTTCTTGCATATAACTGGTTTTCTGTGTTTAATTCTTAGAGTTAATTATGTCTAAGTAGGGAGTGGCAATTGGTAAGCTGTAATAATAGAATGGACCTTTTCAGCTGAAGTTAATTCAGTTCAATATTAACTTGTCGCTTTCCTGCAGGTAACTGCCATAGAACCCGTCATTAATCACGGAGGACCCAGTACGAGCACTCGGCACCTACATCAGAGTCTGCGATGGTTCTTCGGAGTGGCAGCCGTGGCTACAGATGTTGGTCATCTACTTCTGGTTGACCTTTGTTTGGATGATTGTTCTTGCACTCAGAATGAAAGAGAAGCATCGGGTAAGCTTGCCGGTTTTAAGCTTGAATTTAAAAGTCAGAAATCTTGTGTCTTTTAAAGAAACTATATGCATCCCGCTTTGAAGATACTCGTGTGCAGACATTCATGGCTACTGGTTACAGGCGGCGGTTTGACATCATGTAGTGCTGAAGTGATTAAAAATGGGAGTGGCTTAATACGCCTTCTAATGTTATAAATGCCCCCCTCCCACCAAGATCCCCATGTCACTATGATTCTTGCCAGTGAGGTGTAGGAATTTTCCCATCTGAGTCAGTGCAGCTGCCTGATAGGACGTTGTGTCAGAGGTGCCCTGTTTCTTGGGAATGTTCTTCTGCTTCTGTTAATTGACTTGGGGCAAATTTTAGGCTTGTTTTTTAAAATCAACCCGACTTATCAAAAGTCATGCGTTTGGATGAACGAAATCTCTGATTTGTGTATTCAGATTGCATAGACTGTTTTGGCTATTACAACAGTGGCTTCAGGAGCTGATGTCACTTCAAATAGCTTCGTCATGAGGCCCAAACTCCTGATTACAGAGTCCAAGAAGAATTTGTCTATGAAGGCTACACTTTTACCTGGTTTTGAACGACGAGTGAGAGCAAGTTTCCGATCAGAGAGTTGTTGCGTTCTTTGAAAACGTACAAAATGGATATAGCAGAACCAGTGTTGCATAAAGGGGTATTTTGCCTGGGACGGTAGAATTAGGTTATACACCTTGTCACGTCAGTGTTTAAAATGCAACCTCAGTGGCATAACGCATTCATTTATTGCGTGGTGTTGGGTGTCTAGGTCTGGAAGCTGTCACTGGAATTCCTGCTGAAGTTGCACAAAGAAGAGAAACTGTGGCCGGAGAAGGGAGACATCTCTGTTTGCAATTACAAAATCCTTCAGGAACAGCAGTATCAACCCTGTGCTACATAAGCAGAAGCAATCAGCTCGCTGTGGGTTTTTCAGACGGCTACCTGTCACTATGGAATATGAAAACTTTGCAGAGGGAGTAAGTAGGCCTTTACACTTGACCATGCCTGGAGGTGCAGGGCTCTCAATGTTTTGCTTAAGGAAGTATGTTAATTTAAAGAGAACTTTTTTGGGGACTGAAATTCTGAGTATAGTCTTGGAAGGTTTAGAAATCCTCTTCTGAAATAATTGTTAAGTCATACATGGACTAAATGGGACCGCCTTCTCCCCAATGGACTAGGATTGTTTTCCGTATTGTGCCTGTGGATTGAGGAATTGTGGAAAGCATGCTTCTTTGGGTTATGCCAAGCAGTTAGGATGTGATAGAGCTGGTTTCCATAAGACGGTTTGTTCTATCAGTAGTATTCAGTGAAAGCAGGAAATGTGTGTATTTTGACAAAACAGATTTTAAAAATTATTTTTCAGGAGAAGTTCCTGCAATTAGGGCATACGTTGAAAGGCTTAAGTATGTTAATAATGTGATTTAACCTGTAGGCACCACTCTCAGCTTGAAGGAGGAAGGATTCCTGTCTATGCTGTTACTTTTCAAGAGCCTGAGAATGATCCTCGCAATTGTTGCTACTTGTGGGCTGTTCAGTCTACACAAGAAAGGTGAAGAAAAACTTACTATTAGCCACTGAATTAATTGTTATATATATAGATATATTTGTTCACATACAGTTAATACCTGTATATTTGTTTTGTTTGTTTAGCTGTGCGGGAGATTCTCTCAGGTAGGGAAGCTGTTAAGCTTACAATGCAATTTTGACAGGATTCAACGGACGTGAAGGAGGGACCTAGGAGTTCCTCTCTTCTGAAAGAAGGCAAAGCAACAGTGGCTGTATTTTTGTGCTTGCATTCTTAAGTGATTTCCTTTGTTGCTTGATGACTGCTTCATGCTTTGTCTGATATTCACACCATGGTATTAACACAGTAGTTGAGGCTGCAGACCTAGAACACTAACCGTGCCGACATAACAGCCTGCTGCCCCTAAAGGAGGGAGGTGACAGTACTGCCCATTACCTTGTGCCAACTTTAGCAGTCTCTGGAGCCTTCATGAGCCAGTTCAGGTCACCTGGCAGAGAACGATCACTGTTCAGCAGAAAAGTCAATGGCTTCCTGCTGGGCTAATGGATGAAATCGGTATGCGGAAGGGTGCAGCATATGCAAGAGAGGGACTGGAACTCTGGTGGTGAGGGAAGGAGAGAAAGGTATCTCTCTCTCTCTCTCTCTCTCTCTCTCTCTCTCTCTCAGCATCAGCAAGCTATTTAATCAGCTCAGGTGTTCATAGGGTGGTAATCTTTTTAAGGTTGACTTTAAAGCAGTTTTGATTGAGAACTCTTCCCTGTGAAGAACTATTTACGACAATTTTTAGCCCATACAACACAGTAAAGCTTTCAAAGGGTATGGTTAGCATTTGCCCCTGAAGCGGTTAGTGTCAAAATTTCCTCCTTTCTGATTCAGCGGCCTAATGTGACCAATTATCATGTCTTGGGAAGTGCTGTTTGTCTCTTCAGCAAGAGAGCGCTATTAAGAAAACTTCAGTCTAGATCTAATAAAATGATAATGAGGACTATAAAGCAGCTTTGTAATCAAATTTCATAATGTACACCTTTTTCAGTGAAGGTGATGTTGTGAGTTTACGTCTGTTGCAGTTAGCATTTGGTGACCGAAAACGCTTGGCATCAGGACAGGTCATGTATGAGGTAAGACGTGCACGTATGTGAAAGGATGAAAATCGTAGTTTTCTCTAAGCGAGGATCAGTTAAGTTGGCAGGGGTAATATTTACCATCCAAATTCAGAGGTGGCTAAAAAACCATAATCTTTGGCTGCGTCTTCTTGGGCATGGCCTTTGTCCATACTTTTTGACAACAACTCACGCCATTTCATACTGCGGCGTCCTGTGTTCCAACTAGATTCATCTGCAGAGAGCCCGCATAAATTCAGTTGCTGAGGAGGAAGCAGCTTTTACAAATAAAATTATTCTTCATTTAAACACCAGATTAATGGCATGTCAGAAGAGAAGATAGGGCTTTGAATAGCTTTGTTTAACCAAACTGCAAGCTTCTGTCTGTCTCCCTTTCTTAAAGTAAGGTCATGCAGCTTTATTCTTTTCTGATCTTTGGGGTTATATATTCTTGTTTCTCTTTTGAGCTCTGTCAGCAGGACTTCAAATGAAACGTGTCTACAGTGTCTCTCTTAAGTGTTGGTCCTGAAATGTAGGAGCTCTAAAGATATCTCCTTCTACTTTTTGGCTGGGTTACCTATGAAATCTACTCTTAAAGCCAGCAAAATACGTCAATACAGGAACCGGTGGTATGATTTGGTCAAAAGAGTAGACGTAAATTGTTAGAACTGGCTCCAATGATGATGTTGTGTTTAAAATAGAGGTGAGGTATCATTATATCTCAGAGATGTAACAGATAGCAGACGCATCTGTATAATGTATAATTCTCTTTGGTAGTATGCTTGAAACTCTTCCAAAATCTTTTTGAGGGGGAAGCGATCTTAATTCCGAGCAATTCTTTCCTCCTCTTTTGATACTTTCTCTTGCATGTTCTCAATAGGTATGCAATGAAATAGGGGTGATTCTTGCATCGTGGTACTCCGTTTCAATAGGGACGGGGCGTTTTGATTTTTTTGAATAAGTTTAAATGTTGACCTTTTTCCTTATATATGGGAAAGCTCCTTCCTCATCTGTAAATGTTGCTGTTGAATAAATGAAGGTTAGGCGTTTGGAAAAGGTGGTGTTTCTTTAAAATGCATTACCTATCCTGGTGACAAGGTATAAATATCTTCAAGTCATTCAGCGTGGTCTAAATATGGATGTCATCTCCTCATCTTTATGTGCATTTTTTTTATGACACGAACGTACGATGCTCTAGAGGAACAGAGCACCCTGATTGGTTTTTTTCCTAATTTTAAATTAAAATTTAATTTGGTGGGGTTTTGTTGTTGTTGTTGGTTTTTTGTTTGGTGGTTTGTTTGGGTTTTTTCTTAATTGTAGAGCGGCTATTTGTCCACAATACACACATTCATGCGTTGCATTGTAGACAGTTTGAAGGAATGCTGTATTTGGAGAGGCAGTATTTCAGTTAATGCTTGCTTAGAAAATGGTGGTATCAGAGGTTCAACACAATCCTGCTGGAGTTTCTGTATATCCCAACGTAGTTTGCTGACTCCGTAGGAATTCATGATCCTAAACGCATTGCCCATGTGCATCCCACGTCCTCTCTGTTTTCCCCTTTTGCTGTTGGGTGTGCTCGGTGAAGGAACTGAGGGATATTTCACCCATTAGTCTCTGACCAGATTAGAGGAGGAGCTGGTAAGAGCTTACGTGGTTTGAAAGGAGATTGCTAAGCAGTAAGAAGTTCTCATAGCTACTAGAGAGAGAGATGCGTTTTCACTCTAGTGGTGAGCTTATAGAGAACACCTCTCAAAAGAGCTTTAGCTGCTGTAATGCCATGACTTCTCTACCTACCTCAGTTCTGTTCTCAAGACATGGAGCAAAGAGCTTTGCATGCATATGACGTGTTGCATTATTTCGGATATCTCTTTGTAGATATATATTTAGGTTTGTAAAGAAACCTTGATGTTGCAAGGCATTCTGCAGAACATGTTTAGAAATGAATAATGTTAGGGAAATGCTAACTTTTGAAAGCGTGCAAAGCCTTTGCAGCCAAACTTACCCGTTACGATTTGGCACTTAATTCTCTTGCATGTCAGCTGTAGTTTCTATTTGCCATCAGAAATAAGCGCGTGGGAAACATACACTAGAATATGCATATTATATTAGAGATATACGTTCTTTCGTATTTAGGTATAATGTATGTTTTCATCTCCAAATGACCTTTTCTCTCTCCTTTCATTTTTTCCCCAGGGTTTGGAATACTGTGACGAAAAGTGCAGTTTAGATCTCACAAATGGAGCCATTCCCCTGAGAGGGGAGGCCAGCAATACCAAATTACTCAGCTGTCAGACTGTAGAAAAATTTCCCAACCATGCTGATGGAGAGGATAGCATTAACAAAGGTTTGTTCTGATGTCCGCGTTTGGCTATTCTAAAATAGATGGGTTCGGAATCTAAGCGATGAATGCTGCTCTGTACCCACAGTCTGCAAGGCTTAAATATCTGTATAGACTAGCTTGTTGGGCTTATTTAAAAAGAAAAATTGGGTGCTTAAGTTATGTGGGACTCCTTTAAAGGAAAAAATAGCCTTTATTTTATGCTTGCTGACATGCCATAGCGATGTATGGTGGGGTCATGTCAGTGTTCTATTCCTCCAGGTGTTGTCTTGGAACAGTAAGATCATTCTCTCCCTTGCTTAGGAATGTTACCTTTCTGTCTCCTTTTTATGAACTTTGAGGCATGGAGAAATACCTGTAATTTTTCTGATGGTTTCTAATGAGCTTTTTTTCAGAATCTGTCCAAGTTAAGTTCTAGGCACACATGAGCTTCTGCTGGATGTGGGTTGAGGCTAGCAATGAAGCTGTCTTCTGAATGATGAAAATAATTGCTATCTTCAAAGGCAGTTTCAGGGGCTAACAAAACTGAAACGGCACAGAAGTTCACAATGCAACATAGTAAAGTGTGTGAGGATCCCTAAACGGTCATGATGAATTCAAGAGAGAATCATTTTGCCAAACAAAGTGTCGTCTTGTTCCTTGCCCCATTAGGGTGAACGATAGACCACATACTTTGCTTCTTACATCTGGAGAATGCATTCTCCCCAGAGAAGAAAGACCATTCCACTTACTGAGAGAACTGGAGTGCAGCATTGTGAATGTTTTATGTTACAGTCTTTATTCCGCTTTCCTGTTTGTTGGGTTTGGGTTCTTTTTGTATTTATTTTTGTGTGCTAGTTGTGTTCTTTCATTCTGAATATGCTGGGGAGGAGCTATTCTTAAAATTTGTAATTGACTCAAATCTGGAAATTAATAATGCCAGCTGAGCAATACAAGTGTATACAATAAGTATTTGTCTGCTTTCTAAAAGTAGCAATGTATGTGTTGCTAGCACATCTTTTTTTGCTAAACTGTTCATCTAGCTAAATGTCTTGGTCAACTCTTCATGTATGGAAAACCGAATTAGCTAGTAAGCGTGTATTTGATTTGGCTTAGAACTGATACAGTTTGAATGAGAAAAAGGGGCAGTATGACTGAAACCTACCACAGGGATGTTTGCTACTCCGTACATCATTTTTTTTATTATTCTTAGCAAGTGGTGTGTTTCAGGAGTGATAGAACAGAATTAAGCCAAAGCAGAAAGTGGTGTTTTAAAAATATCAGCTGTATCATATTTTCTACAAATAAGAAACAATGTCTTGTCTTTTCCAGTAATATCCCCTGACACCAGCGTATCAATCTTCAGTTGGCAAGTGACGACATGTAGTCAGAGAAAACCATCTACTTATTTGGGTGTATTTGACATTAATCGCTGGTATCATGCTCAAATGCCAGATTCGCTAAGGTAGATTTTCATTAAGTTGTTCTCAACATCCCTGCAAATAATTCATTTGAAAGTCAGCGTTCAGCTTATGCGCTTGTTTTCTTTAAGGCCAGAAGAGTTCCTTCATGGTTGCCCCTATTTTGCACTGTGGTCACTGGATACTGTAATAAGTATGACTTCGCCAAACCTCATTTTGGATATTCTGGTCCGTGAGCGGAGTCTAAGTCGGGGACTTCCTCCTTCTTATCCACCACCGGAGCAGTTTTTTCATCCAAGCACCTATAATTTTGGTAGGTATTTCACCGCTTTTAACAGCGAGAAGCGTAAATTGAGGTCCAACGCCATTTACTGGTTCTCTTGTTTGTTGTTTTTCACTCAACAACCAAACCAAACCAAAAAACCCCAACCCCCCACAAACCCAGCTCTGATTACATTGTACCAGCAAGGTATGTAATGTTGTGAAATGCATCTGACATTCTGCTGAGTTTTGGGGTTTGGTGCTTTTGTCACGTAGCCGGTGAAGTGTTGATGGTTACAAAATGAAATGACTTTGAACTGAAGCTCAAAGCACAGCACCTCGATAGCACTAGAGATGAAATTTCTACACGCAGTAATAATTTTTTAAAAAAGGTTTGCCTGCGATCTGACGAAGAAAATGGGTACTCAGTTATAGCTTTCCAGATATTGCTGTTTAAAAAAAGTAAAGTGGTCCTAACATAACTGTGAGAGCATGGAATGTTGTCAAACGTTCCTTGTTTCTGCAGATGGTTCGTGCTTGCTGAACTCCGGAGTCGTTCATATGACTTGCACCGGCTTGCAGAAGGAGGTGATCTTTTACTGTATCTTTATTGAGACTGTCAAGAGATGTAGCTTTTCTAAGTTTTCTCTTGCACTGCTTTCAGTGTCAGAGACCATTCTATGCTCATCCTGCCCATCCACACGCAGAATCGCAATTGTACCCTGCCAGTTTTATGCCAATGGTAACGTTTTCGGTCCACTCTTGGGACTGTAAAACTACCATTGTCTCCTGTTGAAGCACGATCAGGGATTGAGTGTCTAGAACGGAATACAACGTTGCTGTAGGAGCAAGAACAAAAATGTCGTGGAAGGCGGCGAAAGCTGTTACTTCTATATTACCCATCAGTCCAACTGCCTGCTTAGGCTTGAGTTAGGGTTTGGATCCCTGATTAACCTGAAAAAGGAGGACAGAATGGAGAAAATGAAAAATTATTTGACTGTTTAAGAAGCAATGAATTCTTTGTTCTCCCAAACTTGGCCAAATCATAACTTCTGAGCCACTGCACAGATTGTAACAAATAATTTTGAATTAAGTTAGAGCTCACTAAACATTTCCAACGTCAACCAGCTTCTGCACAAACAAGCATAGCAAGGGTCTTCCACAGTGTGATTTGAAGTTGTGTGTCAGTTTTGGCTTCGATAGAATGCATTTTGCGTCAGCGTTCAGGGAAAAAGAAAGGCCTGTGTATTGACAGAGAAGCTAGAAAATACTTAATTAAGCATTGCAAGGGCTGATATTTTCTTTTACAGGACTTTTTTTATAAACTGTAACTGTTAGTTTGGCTGCCGTCTTTAAGACTCTACATAGTAATGCTTACTGAGATGGCTAACCTAAAGGGTATTACTGATGCAAGCTTTCTGACAGTTTCAGTGAACATTTATGTTATTTCTCGTAGTGGTTATCCAGAACCTTAGTGACTGAATAATAATGCTGTCTTAATCTGTAGTTTTTGATTGATGTTTCAGACCTTGAAATTTTTGAAGAAATCTGGTCCTTTGACAAGTGAAGCCATTCACGATAGCTACAATAGGCGTCTTGCAGCTGGCTTGCTGTCTCCAAGACTAGTTCATGTCCAGCCATCCAGTTTGAGTCAGGTGAGCGCATATCAGGGAATCAAGGGGGAAACACACCCATCTTGTCTGACGGGGCTCCAGAGGCTACAAGACACGATAATCTGATTTTCCTATTATTTGCAAGTTGCACTGAAATGCAGGTGGTGACTTTAGTGAGCAGAAGTAATAGCAGTCCTAGATCCAAGCTGCTGAGTTTGACTGGGAACAGCCCTAACAGATCTGTCTTTAGAGACCCATCTATTAATTCTGTGCCACAGCTATGCACAAGGAAGCATCTTTCCCTCAGAACAACCTTTATCCCTGTCAGTTTCTCAAAGCATTAGGTTCAGTGCAGTAGCTGACGATGGGGGTGTCTCGCTAGGATGTGAGCTGTTGCAAATATCAGCTTGCTGCACTATACCCGATCATTTGCTTCCAAGGAAGTGGGCCGTGGTAAACGATTCCTGTTGTCAGCTCTACCTGACAATTTCCTCACCGCTTCCCTTCATTTTCCCATCATCAGTCGGCCTCTTTTCTGCGGCCTCTCAAAGCAGATCTTCACCTCTGCAGCCTTTGCCTTGCGCTCCAGTAGCCCCATTTCCCCCGCTTAGACAGCCCTCTTGTTGCTGCAACACCTTGGCCGCCTTTATCTCATGACGCCCTCTCCCTTCGATCCTCTTTATCCCACCACGGTGACTTCAGCCCCCTCTTTCCCAGGTTTTCCATTTGCAGTGCACCACCCCTGCTCTCTCATCTGAAGAGTTTCATGAGAGATGGAGCCTTTGTGATGAACAGCCCATCCTCAGCCAGGCAGCATCTAAGCAAAATGATCAGCTGGCTAGTCGTCATACAGTGGAGCAATTAGTAGGAAGGGGAGAGCGGTCTTCCCACTGCCCTCATCTTCCTGTCTACCGGATTCTTTGCCAGATTTGTGGAAGTGTCTTAGGGCAAATAACACTTCTGCGCAGTGTGGTAGCTAAAATAAATTTCTTGGCCAGCTGACCTAGCCCAGAGACTGCTTATTTTGCAAGCCTGATGTAGACTCTTACATTCAAATTAGATGTTCTGCTGTCAGCTCCAGTTTGGGAATAACTTGGGAAATCAAGGCATTTTTTAATAACCTTTGCTGCATTGTGACTGTATCGTTCAGAGACTTGTTAGGCATTTGAGCAGGGATTTCTTTTGAATGTTAGTAAGGCAAACTTCAGAATTAGGGTCAGGAAGCCTGGTTTGGAGTTTTGTTTGCCACCCTACGTAGTATTTGGTGTGTTTCCTTGTCTGAAAGCAGCTTTCAGAAACAGAAGGAAGTATCCCATGTGTATTCTAATGTGTAGAAATCGCTTTGAATGCAATGATTTTACCCAGAAGGGAAAGAGACTTTTGAATTACATTTCAAAAAAAGAAACAAACAAAACCCAACCAAACAAAACAGTGAAATTTTATGAAGGATCATTTCAGCTGAAAGAAGTATCAGAACACCAGCTGAAATAAACTACTCCTTAATATCGCATGCCTGTGCGTACCTGTGCATTATCCTTCTGAAGGATTACCAGCACGTTAGAATACAGTATTTGAACAGCCTAAAATTTAAACCTATTAGAATTTAAATGGTTCACTTCTTTTCTGTCATCTGAGAAAAGTATAACTTCATGTTTTGGTGTCAGAACTGCTTCATGTCTTCATAGTCTAGAAAGCTGCTTGACCTGAGCTTCACTGTTCCCACGCAGAGAGGGTGTTTGTTCTGTCCCCTTCATGCATTCCTGATGGCGAGCTCATGCGCACAAAATGCGTAATGGGTATTAGCAGAGGATGTTACTGAAAGTAGTTAACTGGAACTCAGGAAATTGAGACTATAATGCAGAGGCGTGCAAATAAAGATTAGAATTAGCCTTCGGTAAGTTGAAATGTCAGCGGAAAAGTTTAATGTGTTCCTCAGACCAAGCAGCAGTCCAGCCTGTGGCTAGAATTCAGAAGAAGAATGTGGAATTAGTTGCAGGTGTACTACTTGACTTTGTGCTGTCTGCATGAGTATACCGGTAGAAGCAACCATTTGCTGTTGCTGGTTCAGCTATTGAAAGTATGTAAGATTCTCATTTTACTTTGTCTGTTATGTTTAGAAGGAGCAGTTAGAAGCGGTATTGTCAGCTGCTGTCCGGACAGGTTCTTTAGAACTTCTGACTGGGTGCATTAAACAGTGGGCATCTGAAGGTAATACTTCTTTACATTGTTTTTATGTTATATATTGGTTAGTTTGAAGTTGTTGATTTGTTTCTTTTTTGTTGTCTCTTTTTAAAGAGCAGCCAAGTTCTGCTGCTAATTTACGGCTTGTTCTTGAGTGGACATGGAACAAAGTGATCTCTACAAAAGAAGAATTGGACCAAATATGTGAGTACTAGTGTAGTCATTCCACAAACATAAAATCATTCCTTCTAATTGAGCTTATCCAGTAATCTGCTGGTATATGGCATTGCACGCGGTTCTTTAAGTGTGCTTTGAAACTCTGAAATTGCTCTGTAGGCTAATGCTTTAATGTTTGTTCTTGAAAAGGTGTTCCGCTCTTTGATGGCTCTTGCAACTTCATTGACCCACAGACGTTACAGTCTCTCCAGCACTGCCAGTTGCTTTTGAGCAACCTTAGCACAGTCTTAAACTGTTCTCTAACAGAAGCACAAGAGCTGACTGAAAAAGGTTTGTCATAGTATTATTAAATCTTTGCTATGCTTTCTTAAGGTTTGGAATTATGCTTGGGTTGTAATTGTGGGAACGTGAGCTTTTGTTGGGTTTGGTGATTGGAAGACGGTTAAATTTAGCTGGGCGAAGGGGCTTAAATCTGAGAAGCTGGGACGACCACTCAATATGCGTTGAGTTCAGGGAAACAGTTTCTTGTGGAGTTCATGCAAGCGGCTAGGGGAGACTACGCTCAGCAAGAAGCTATGTAAGCAACTGGGTTGAAATTGCAGCACCTGAATGTGGTAGTGCTCAACATGTTTCTTTTTAATTCTTAGCCAGCAATTTATAATTGCATGCAAATATTGTACTGCAAATTACTAAAAAAGATAAAGGAAGTGCAAATGAGTGACTTGTAAAGTAAGTTACTTGAGTTTCTATAGCTTTTTAGATCATAAGTTGTTCTTGGCATATTGAGAAAAAGAAAGACTGTCCCTTTGCTCTAGTAAAAATCTCTGCTACTTGAAAACCAGGTGTCGTCTTCCTGCGTGTATTTAATAGTTCAGGCTTAATTTTGTTTTATGTTAACCTTTAGTGAATCTGGTTCTTTGGAGGGGTTGCTTTCTCTTTTGGTGGTGATTGTGGGTTTTTTCTTCAAATAAGAAAGCGATACAGAGTAGAAAATGCAAAGACGAGAGATTTCTACCGGGTCATTTTTGTATTTTCTATGTAGTATGATGAAGGGAGTTTTGTAAAAAGGAAAGGAATTGCATAACAAAAATCATCCTATGCCTTTTTTCAGGTTTTGCAGACTTGACAAACAAGAAGGTGGTAACTAGCCTCATTTCTTTGTATGCACGAGTGGTCATCTGGTTCTGTCGAGCGAGTCTCCTTCCAGAGGGTTTAGGTAAGCATAAACCGTAAGACATTTGTACCAAGGAGACTGTCCAGTAAGTGATTCCTAGGAACACGTGCTTAGCCACGCTTTTGTAAATGTTTCGTCAGCAGCAAGTCCTGTTGGTTCAGTGACAACGTATGCCGAGAAGCTCTGGTGGTGAAATTGAGATTCTACAGGTTCTTCAAATACATAGCGTAGAATAATGCAAGCAGTTTCTTTCCTGGATGTTTTTTAGAATAGCAATAAGGCTCTGATTCAAGGAGCTGCTTGTGTCCACAGCTTGAAATACTTGGGATTTTAGACAAATTACTATTAGGCAACAAACGCCTGTTGGAATGCTTGTTTGTACAGTAAAAGCACTACCTGCATGTTTTGAACTTTTTATGTATTGCTTGAGGAAACAATATGCCTTGGAAATGCTTCTTTATTTGGATGGATTATAAGTTCTATTGTCAGCCCTAATTGTCTTTACAAATGCTCACATGACATGTTTAAAAAGCCATTCCCTTTGAGAACTGGTGTTTTTTATAGTGAACTTCAGCTAACGCTACATGTTCTGAATGCTACATCAACTGCAAGCTTGAAATGGCGCTTGAGACAAGAAGGAATTGAGTTTTGTCTCTTACATCCCTTCTGGCAAAGGCAGAAATGGTCTTGGCTTCTTTCAGAGTTGGAGGCTTCTTGATGCTTACCTTGTGTCTGTCTTTTTAGTCAAAAATTTTAGTCGAAAAACGTGCTATTTTTTCTTTAACTTGCTTTTACGTTATTGCCTGTAGATGATGATATGCATTTGTCTCGACCTTTCTACAACTATCCTCTGATTCAGAGCTACTATGCTGGTCAGCGACAGAAACTTGAGCGTTTGTCAAGGTAAGCCTTACTGGAAAACTCTGGAACACTTCCACTGCAAATTTAGAAGTGGAAGGGAACGGCTTTTATCTCAGCCGTTGTATTTGCTGTGCTTAATGCATTTGCCGTCCATACTCGTGACGTCAGTGATGCATGTGTTCTCTTGAGCCCAGGGGTTACTTGCCCATGGTAAAATCCTGATATATCCCTCGGCTTAGTACCACTTGTTGGTATCATCGTTTTTTGTAGGGTACTTAATTCATTGGCTCATCTGTATAATTTGTCACTACTGGAAAAGATCACGTGACTAGGCTAGGATCAGTCGTGTCTGGTTCAGGAAAGCACAGCGTTCACAGAACAGTTGTTTTGGACACAGAAGAAAGCATGTTTAAAAAGAAAAAAAATCATCTCTTTTATGGGCTAGTAATAGATGGTAAGAATTGTATTGGCCTAAAGCTCCTACTCGCAAGTACCTTTGTGTAATTTCGTAAGACAGTCAGAGTTACGTGTAGTTGGCACACCTAGCACTCTATCGGCTAGTGCATAGAAGTCCCTTCCTATTTCATTGGTTAGTCACCTAAGTTTATTTAACACCCGTTCACCCTTCCTTAAGAAACTTTTGAATATTTTTGTTGCCTGCGTGTGTGTATGTATGTATCTTAGTAAACGTGATCTCTGACTTCTACAGAATTCGTTGGCCCTGCTCTTTCATCCAGCTACAATCAAAACTGTGTCATGGCAACATATGAGAATTCTTCAGTCCCTCATGTGCCAAGGAGAGCACAGGCGAGCCCTCAGATACGTACAGATGATGAAGCCCTCAATGTCAAGCAGTAGTGAAGCGCGGCTTTTCCTCACTGTGCTGTTGTCCAATAGGTAAAGAAATATATCCCCCCGTTTTGGCGCTCAAATATTGTGACAGGTAGAGAACAAACAATACAAATCACGGTGCCCTAAATTTCCTTTAAACTTTGAATACCACAACTTTGGGGCATCTTTTTGGCTATACTATTAATATTCCTTTACGTCTCAAAAAAATTAATTGCAGGTGCATGGTGGAGGCTTGGGGTCTGTTGAAGCAACATAACACTAATTTAAACCTAGAAGAGCTGTTAAAACACATGTTTGAAGTCTGTCAGGAGGTGGGACTAATGGAAGACTTACTGAACCTACCTTTCACAGGCCCTGAACGAGTAAGTGTGGACAAGAAAATAAAAATCTTCATCGTCTCTTTGAACAGAGAAGAGGCAGATTCATAATCGATTTTTGAAATGTGTTATTTCTCACAGGAGTGTTTGGAGAAGTTTTTACAGACCACTGCTGGTGTTCAGAATCGCGAACTTCTTTTAGTCCAGCATCTGCAGCGTACCAACTATATCCCAGCACTACAGTTGAATCAGACAATGAAGGTTAATCGCATGGTAAGCGTCAAGTGTGCAAGGTTCTCTTAGGTGTTACTAACCGTTTTTGATAGTACTCAACAATGCTTGGGGTTTTATACTGTTCTTTGAAATACTAGGAATAAGATTCTACACCTTAAGTTACAGCCGAACCTAAAAATTGAACAAAATATTCCACTACTCCAAAGCGTGTGCTGATGGGTCGCACTTGCTGCTGTTCTGTGCGGTGGATGCATTTTACTATATCTGCAGAGGACGTTTATTCACTCATTAGAAATAGCACAGGCAGTTTCATGCAACGAACCTCTTGTAATTCGTCAGCGTTCTGCTTTACGCTTTTCATTCATCAGAATGATCGTGATCCTCGCTTGAGAGAGAGAGCGCTTGCCAGAAATTCTGTATTAGACCAATATGGCAAGATCCTTCCTAGAGAAAGGAAGCCGGATGTAGAGAGAGCCAAGACTTACCATTTGCCTTCATCGGTCTTAAGAGAAGGTAATTTTTCGGGGGGGAAATACAATGGACAGCTAACCATCGCTTTGATTACATGAGGCTGAGAGTTTTTCCCTCTCGCTTTACAGTCGTAAGACCAAAGCCATTATCAACAGTAACAAAACAAGCTAATGCAGGAAATGTGCACCCAAGAGCAACTTTCATCAGTAATGTATTGTCCAAAATTGGAGAAGGATGGGGAGCAAACAAGCAGAAAACCAGTTTCTCACAGCATGATAGGTAAGCAGCCTTTTAACCAAGTTTAGTCTTGAGCTACATGTTTGGAGAGAGAGAGAAAAATCCATTTGAATTGCGTTAGCGTTTTGGAGGGAAGGTGCGCCTGAATAGAGCTTTGTCTGGCTTTTTTGCGCATACAATATGTAGCATTTAAGAATCAATACATCGTAAGTAATATTTGGAGAGTGAGTTTTTCTGCCATGATAATAGAGCGGAAAAGAGGCTAGTAGTTGTCAGATGATTTTCCTGCAGGTGGTATGGTCAAATAAACTTGGATTCTGGTATGTTTGGACTTCAGGGGAATGAAAGTCATTTACATTTTCCTTTTAATTCTAGTCCTGGAGTGACAGAACCACCAGTCATAACACATCCTCTCCCTGATGCAGAGTCGCGCAATGCATCTGTTGGGGCACGAGTTAGAAAATTTTTAAGAAAATGTTCCAGGTATAGTAGATCTACAGAATGAATATTTCAAAAAGGTGTTGCTTCTCATATATATATATTTGTGTATGTGTGTGGGTGTGTACACTTCCCGTGCTTGCAAAGCGTTCTGTTTGCATTTAGGTTTGTGTCTCTTAAAGAAAAGGCCAACTTAGGGACACAACTAAATGGAGAATTTGAAGTGGTCCCAGCATTGAAATGTGGATGCATTTTCTTCTGACACGAGAATGACATCACTTGTGCAACTTAACATTGGATTACTCTTGCCTCAGAGGCAGTGATTTAGGAAATTAAGTATGAAATGTAACGGAATAATTGAAAAGAAGAAAATACCTCTGACTTGTTGGTGGGCCTGAGACATCACCCCAACAGCGAGGGTTCACCTGTATTTCTTGTTCATGGAATGTTTTTGAAACGTACCATCTCAGATTTCTTGAACGCAGCATGATTCTTTCCACTGATTTATTTCTTTTTGTATTTTAAATTGTGTACCATAACAGATTGCTGGGTTTGCTGGCTCGTCCTGTTCCTTCACGCTCTGCAGCACGGGGTGGTAGCTCACATTTGCCATGCAGAGCTTCTACTTCATTCATGCCATCCAGCCCACTGAAACCAAATACGCATGGTTCCGTCTCACAAAAGAAGTTTTCAGGAGCATCAGAGCTGAATTTACTAGAGACTCCTCTTGTGGTTAAGGTTCGTACTGTAAAAAAACGGTAACAACCAACCAAACAAAAAGCCTGTAAACTCTGTTTAAAATGAAACCACCAGAAAAGTCTTTAGAAACAAACACTGATTGGTCTCGAGGAATGGAAAAAGGTTTTTGGTGTCCCAGACTTCAGATGAAGTTAAATAGGCTGTCAGTTAGTTAGCTCATCTCGGCTTTGGGAACAGAAATCTCAGAAATGGAGCATGTGATTGCATACACTGAATACTCTGGTCTCTGTCCCTTAACCGCATAAACTTTCCTCTGTAGGAGAGAGTACATTGTATGTTTCTAACTTTACATTCAGTGGTGATGTGAAAGGAAACGCAGTATTTCACTGTCCTCAGTTTTGTCTCACTCAGTTGGAAGTTAGTCTGTTTGGTAATTAATAATGCATTAACAGACGTTTTTTAACTCTAGGTCATTGAAGATAGTGCGGGTAAGGCACAAACCTCAGAAGCAGCACCTGAAGCATCACCATCTAGTGGACTACATCCGTCAGGCAATCTTCAATACAGCTATAATACCACAGAGCAACAGTTTCCATGGGATATGCCTACTAACCAAGATGGTGAACGTGATGCAGCTGAGGGAGATGGAGAGCAGAGTAATTTTCCTTTAGTCTTGGAAGGAGAAGGTGGTGAAGCAGAGATGGGAGACCCTACACTGTTAAATGCTTCTAAACCGTCTGGCACAACAACAGGGGAAAAACCTGTGAACAGTTTAGGAAATACTGAAAACCAAGAACATGTGACAAATTCAGTGTCCCCTGTAACTAGTGATCAGGAATCTCAAAATATTGCAGAGTCACTCCCATATGTGCCTGAACCCCTTAAGGTAGCTTTTGAGAACTTACTGTATGTAATCAAAAGCACAAGAATTAAAGAATTGACATCTGGAGTTGTAGAACAATCTATTCATGAAACCACAGGCAGAAAGGAAACTAGATCCCAGAAGGCAAAAGCTCCCTTACCAACTGTGCCAGAAGAAGTGGAAGATGAAACCAGCACACATCAAGTAGAGCATGCCGTCACTCCTAGAAGACGCGCAAGGGGACAACTGACTAGCAGTCAAAGTATTCCATCGGCAGGCCATCAGCAACTACTGAAGACAGCCAAACCCGTTTTGTTAGGGCTGTCTCCTAGGAGAAGTACCAGGCAAACAAAAGAAGCGTCTGAGACTTCCAGCCTTCAAACAGAAGAAAATGCTCAAGATGATGAGCGCATACCTGTGATTCCTGTTACTCCTAGGAGAGGTAGGATGCCTAAACGGGCCAATTCAGAAAAAGTAGAAAGCAGCCATTCTGATGGGCAAACATCGCCCGTCAGTACGCAGTCCATAGCTGTTACTCCAAGAACAGGATTAAAGAGAGCAAAGGAAGCCGCATCTGAGCTCATGGAAGTGGCTAATGAGGAAACTTCTCTTGCTGGAGGTAGCATTATTGCTTCTGCTGCTTCCAAAATGACTAGAGGAGGAAAACGTTCAGCAGGAGATCAGGGAACTGGCCAGAATGACACTGATCATGAGACAAAAATGGCAGTCAGTCCCAGCAGAAGTGCAAGAAAACGGGAAATCATTCTTTTACAGTTTACTGAAAATATTGTCAAGGATCAAGAGGTGCAGCCTAGTGACCACCTCCTTTTTCCTGTGCCAACTAAGAGAGGCGGAAGAATAAAGAGGAGTTCATTGGAAGCTTCAGAAAATTCTGACCTTGATCTGTCTAAACCATCGCTGCCTCAAAGAGAATTTCAACTTCCTGTCACTCCTAGAAAAAGTGCTCTGAAGAGGGCACACAATCTCTTGGCAGGCACAGAATCTGTCTTTACTCAGGAAGACATACGTTCAGGAGGGAGAGCGGAAATCTGTGATACTCCTACGAGAAGAACAATAAGTGTTCCACGTGCTAAACCAGAAAAAACGGCTACTCATGAGCAAACACCCGCCCGGACGGCTGGGGAATCAAGCACACCCAGGAGTACAGGAGGGACAGGGCGGTGCGGCAGGAAGAGACGCTCAGTATTGGAGGAGAGCACAGGGGAGGAGGCCTTCCCCCAGGGACCTGGTGGCAATCCTTTGCTGCCTATATCCACCAGGATGTGCCGAAATACTTAGAATTTTAGCAGATCGTATGGCAAGAATATGCCCAGTGTGCAAACAAGGCCGCAGATAGTGAAGTAGTTTAATTCCCCCGTCAGAAGTTCCTTTTGTTAGGAATTGTTCCATTGTTAGGCAATGCTTGTAACCTATTAGCCTAGGCCAAACAGAAAATACTACGAAAAAAATAGAATTTCAAATAATAAGCTAGCATTTGTTTCTTATTTGGTTTGTACTTTTGTCTTCTGTGCAAAACTTCCGGTTTTCCATTCCAGAAATGCTTTTTTCACCAAAGGAGTCGAGGTACTGAGTCTCTTTGATACGCTTGGCGAGAACTGTACCATGGTTCCTTTTGAATTAAAGCTGTTCCTAAAAGAAAACGCATTTTCCAGTGCACTGTGCTATGCGGCTGACCGGTATGTGAGGTAGAGGGAAGAAGGCATGTGATGGTTACTGATGCGTCCCTTCGTTCAGGTCACTTACTCCTTGGCTCTGTTATCACCTGGCATGGTTCAAGAGCAGGCTTATCCCACAGCAGTCATTGGTGTGGTGTGCGTTGCTGCTGAACTTGGTTTAAATCCAGACTAAACCATGAATTATTAGTGAATGACTGATCGCTTGTCTTGCGATACTACAATTGTAATTTTAACACACAGAGAGAGAAGAATGCAGGGAGCAGGTGCGTGATTTCTAGGAACACCACCAGCACAAGCATATGTGACCCTAGGAATCGAGGGCCCAGGAAAACCTTTACTTTTGATCTAGCCTATTGGTCTCATAGCGGCTTCCTAAAGGGCGAGAATGGTATGCTCATCTCAGCAGGACCCAACAGTTTACGCCGGCCAGGTAAGATTTTATTCCAAGAACCAACTAAAAGCAGTTGTAGCTAACACACACTTGTAGACTGGTCGGTTCGTTTATCTCCCATTACTAACACGCATGTAAGCGTAATGCAAACGACTGGCACTTGTCAGTTTACTGGTTTGCAGCATTATGTAGGTTTTGTCTACATTTCTGTCATCCTGGAACTCAGTACCACTTTCAAGTGTGTTTGCAAATCCTGATTCCTGATTTAAACTATTAGTGGGAGCACCCCTAGCAGACAGCAGTGCTCGTGTATGCATTTGCTCGCTCATCTATGAAGAGGATGCACTTGATCGTTTTTTAGAGAGAGGTCTTTTGCGATCTTGGTCAAGGAGTGCTGGGGAAAGCCTGGCGGGGTTATAACGCTACTCTGCTGGCATATGGTCAGACCGGCTCAGGGAAGAGCTATTCGATGCTCAGATACGGTGCAAACAGAGGCCTGGTGCCCGTTGTGTGCAAAGAACTCTCCAAAGCCACCTGGAGTCGGGAAAAGAACAAGCAGTACCAGGTGGGATTAGCACAAAGTGTCATTTATTTCCAAGATCTTTCCAGGTTGCACTTTAAAAGACTCGGGTCATTTCAAATGAGCAAAAATAGAAACTGTGACCGTATGGAGCAACTTACAGTACAAGCCATAGTGGAGCCTATGAAATAGTGTTGACTAAAAAGTTGATGTAGTACAGGTAGATTTCCAGATAAAACCTAAAACGATGATTTGTCACCGGTGCAATTAACTGATCCCTAACGTGAGAACCAAAAATGTTAGTTTCTAGTAAATCTTCCTTTTTTTTAACAACTGTTCAAACAGTGATCTTCCTTTACCTGCCATAAAGTGAGCTGAACTTTAATCTCCGTTATGCTTCCTAACTTCACCCTTGCACAGGGTATTCATGAGAAAGTCCTTCCAGCACCTCGGTAAAGAAAAGTAATGCTTTCTTCTGTTCGCCTTTATAGGGTACAGAAGCTTTATAGTGCCATACCTCTCCTATACAGTAGGAGCGACCTTTTTAGCCTTGCAGGACAGCTGTTGGAGCTGCTGGATGCTCCCACTCCATCAGCACCCTTCTGCGCTTGTAGTCGGGTGGATTCTAGCACTGCTGTAAGCAGAAAGCTTCACTCCCCCCGTGCACTAGTGCCTTCTGCCTACAAAAACACCACCCTGATTACTGAAGGCTGCTTGTGACTTACTCCTGTGGTACTGTCGCAAATGAGTGGTTTAGGCCGCTTAAAGAATCACCGTCAAGGGTATTGGCAAAAGCGATTTTACCAGAAGTTTATAGAATTCGACTTAACAGAATTCGATGGCAAGGTCCACTCTGCTACTTACTAAAACATACAAAGGAAAACCAAATAAAAATTGAATCGGAACGATTTAGGCAGAGAGACTGGAGAAACAAAAGGGTAAAGAGGACTCTGCCATTGAGTCACGAGGTCCAGAATGGATCCCTCTCGCTTTCTAAACTCCTTCTCAGGGAGGAGTCTAGGTGCGGCTGAATCCAGACTTACTCTCAGACGTGGTCAACGGTCCATGTCTAAAGGAAAGGGTGTAAGGAATAAAGAAATCCTCCTGTTGAGTCACGAGGTTCAGGGAAGTCCGGCTAGGTCCACTCCTAGTCCCAGACTTGGTCAACGCTTTATATCTAAAGGATTATAGGTATTTAGCAGCAATCTAAGGTTCCTTCACAATTTAAGGTGGATCACAAGATTTTAGCAGCACTTAACCATTGATTAGTTTAACATTTGCAGAGTGCGTTAATAGAATTTACTACAATCACAACAGAGACTTCATTACAGATTCAAAATGGTAATATTTACACTATACTTGTGATCGGGGACTCAAATGGATTCACACACGCACGCACACAGGCACAAAGACCTATGCGCATCTCTGTATATATACACACACACACACATATATATGTATGTAGAAAGGTATACCTGTTAAAAATTCCCCTTGAGTTCCGTGGAAGTACTCAGTTCAAATGCCTCCGCATTTCTCAAAGGGCCAGTGTCGAGCCTCGAGGAGGAGAGGGTTTTAGCCCAGGTCTTGCCGCCAGCTCAGCGCGGTCCTCTGAGAGGCGTCCCACTCAGCGCGCCTTCTGAGAGGCGTCCCACTCAGAGGGAGATGCTGGTCGCAGCCCGCTGCGGTCCAGGAGAGCTCAAAGGGTCTCCCTTGGGACCCGCTGTTTATAGGGTTGCAAGATGATTGGCTTTCGTCATTAGTAAAATGATGGCATTTCGGTAACCGTGGTGTCGTTCCACTTGGGTTATGATCCTGATAAGGAGTGCTCCAGGGCTGTCAGGGAATGACGGATCATCCCATTTTTTTGCTCTCATTACCCGCCTCGGTCAGGTAAGAGGAGTGCCTGGAACAGTCAGTGCTGTTCCCTGCCTTAACCATGCAAGAGTTCCTGGCACGGTCCAGGGACGCTTAAGTGCCCAACTCGTTACACAAAGGCCAGGGCCTAGCTGGAATTTCTGAGATGGCAGAGCGGTGCAGGGGAGAGGGGGAAGGAATGCACCACCACAGTTACTTCCCTTAAGAAAGAGCGCTTTGTTTTCCCCAAGCAGCCTCCCCAGCTCTGTGCCAGCACAAAAGATGCAGGGATGCCATTTGTGAACATGCTTCTGTTTTCCTTTGACATCACCCACTGTGCGCCCCTGTGATAAACACAACAGTGAAAACTCGTTCCTGCCCATCTCGCTCGCCGTATCAACGTGGAAATGCAAAACCCTATTTGAGGTCAGCTTACTCCTATTATAGACAGTTCTTGTTGCTTGCACAGAGGAAAAAATCATGTCCTGGGTCTTTTTCTTTACTTTTAATTCTTAACCGTAGTCTTACCATGACAGAAGAGGTTTCTTTTGGAAGTTAGTGGATTTATTATTGCGGAGCTTAACGTTTGATGGCAGTGCCTGTCGAGGAGCGAAGGGATGTGACAACACCATGGCTGGCTACGCAGGCTGCCAGAGACGGGGCCGTGCCTTTAACACCCCCATCTAGCACTATGGCAGCTCACCAAAAGCCTCCTCTCCGGCTTGTTGCAGGTTAAGCTCACGAGTGACACCAGAGGCATGCTGTCACTCCGTAGGTTCGCACGCACAGCCACGTTTGCAGAGCCCCAGAAGATCAGCACAGCCTCAAGCCCAGCTGTCGTCTGTGCCCAGACCCTGGGCTCCCCCCTCACCTCTGCCTGAGACACCGAGTCTTTCCAGAGATGGGTTTTCCTCCTACTCGCTGGCTAGCCCACCCTGAGGTCTGCTAGTGCATTGGGTTGGCGTGGCAAGGTTTTGGAGGCGGGGAGGGGGCTACAGGGGTGGCTTCTGTGAGAAGCTGCTAGAAGCTTCCCCTGTGTCCGACAGAGCCAACGCAGCCGGCTGCAAGACAGACCCGCCGCTGGCCAAGGCCAAGGCCGAGCCAGTCAGCGACGGTGGTAGCGCCTCTGGGATAACAGATCGAAGAAGGGGGAAAACAACTGCACAACGGCAGCCGGAGAAGAGAGGAGCGAGAGTATGTGAGAGAAACAGCTCTGCAGACACCAAGGTCAGTGAAGAAGGAGGGGAGGAGGTGCTGCAGGTGCTGAGCAGAGGTTCCCCGGCAGCCCGTGATGAAGACCACGGTGAGGCAGGCTGTCCCCCTGCAGCCCACGGAGGTCCACGGTGGAGCAGATATCTACATGCAGCGTCTGGAGGACCCCATGGCGGAGCAGGGGGATGCCCGAACCACGAGGCGTAACTAACGTTGTTAACTGTTTTAAATACCTGTCATGATTTTAACCCGGTGTGCATGTTAGGAGGAGAAATCCCCTTGCACCCGGGGCCGCAATAAACATGCCTGCTTTACAACTCTGTGTGAGTTGTGAAGTTTGTTTCCGCGTGTCACATGCCAGGACAGACTGGGCCCTGTCCCAGTCCGAACTGGATGCCCTGGCCCCTTCCCAGTACAGACTGGGATCATTCCCAGTCCAAACTGCATCCCCTGGCCCACTCCCAGAATAGACTGGGATCATTCCCAGTCCAAACTGGATCCGATGGCCTCCCCCCAGGATGGACTGGGATCATTCCCAGTCCAAATTGGATCCCCTGGCCCCCTCCCAGGACAGACTGGGATCATTCCCACTCCAAACTGGATCACCCGGCCCTTTCACAGGACAGACTGGGATCATTCCAAGTCCAAATGGGATCCCCTGGTCCCCTCCCAGGACAGACTGGGAGCATCCCCAGTCCAAACTGGATCCCCTGGACCTCTCCCAGTACAGACTGGGCTGCGCACCAGTCCAAACTGGATCCCCTGGCCCCCTCCCAGTACAGACTGGGATCATTCCCAGTCCAAAATGGATCGCTTGGCCCCCACCCTGGAGAGACTGGGCCCCCCACCAGTCCAAACTGGATCCCCTGGCCCCCTCCCAGGACAGACTGGGATCATTCGCAGTCCAAACTGGATCCCCTGACCCCTCCCAGGACAGACTGGGCCCTGTCCAATTCCAAACTGGATCCCCTGGCCCCCTCCCAGGACAGACTGGGCCCTGTCCCAGTCCAAACTGGATGCCCTGCCCCCCTCCCAGGACAGACTGGGATCATTCCCAGTCCAAGCTGGATCCCCTGGTCCCATCTCAGGACAGACTGGGATCTTTCCCAGTTAAAACTGGATCCACTGGCCATCTCCCAGGACAGACTGGGCCGTCTCCCAGTCCAAACTGGATCCCCTGCCCCCCTCCCAGGACAGACTGGGATCATTCCCAGTGCAAGCTGGATCCCCTGGTCCCATCACAGGACAGACTGGGATCTTTCCCACTTAAAACTGGATCCCCTGGCTCCCTCCCAGGACAGACTGGGCCCTGTCACAGTCAAAACTGGATCCCCTGGCCCCCTCCCAGGACAGACTGGGCCCTGTCCCAGTCCAAACTGCATCCCCTGGCCCCCTCCCAGTCCAGACCGGGATCATTCCCAGTCCAAAATGGATCCCGTGGCCAAGGGAGGAAGCATTGCAGGCAGACAAAGACAGGCAGGCTGACTCCTTCCATCAGCATCCTGCCACCTCTGAGCACTGTTTTTCGCATGACTTGGTTGGAGAGGCCAGGTTAGGGCATAGCTCTGAGCCAGCTGGTGTTTCTGCACCAGGCCAGAGGTGCAAGATCTCTTTGGGCATAGCTGTTTTCTCATCTTCCATTTGCAGCTTAGATTTAGTTTAACACTTTGTCCTGTCCTCAAACAGTATGGATATAGAAAACTAAAGAGGAGATGCCCTGTGGTGCCTGGCTCCCCATGCTTGTGAAATAATCTGTTCCTTTGGAGGGACTGAGAAATTACTTCACATGAACCTTATTTAGGGTAAAAATTATGTTGGCCTAGGGCAGTTCTCCATGCTACCCAAGTGACACAAGAGCTTAATGTCACTGAGGTAGGCTTTGCAACGTACACTGGTGCCTTTAATATGTGATTTATTAGTATAAATTAGTGTTGATTTTTGGGATGGCAGAGGTAAACGGGCGCCCATGAAGGGCGGCAAAGTGCTGCTCTTCAAGTTTCAAGAGGCAGCAGAGCAACACGTGAACATCACCACAAGTAGAAGTAGGGTGACATAACCCCCAAGAGCACTGATGTCCAATACTTTGTCCCTTGTCTTGCCCTTGAACAGGCGAGCATCTGGAGTAGGGAGCTCTGCCAGCGAGAGGTCCTCCTCACAGCTTCGGCGACACTCTGGCAGGTTTCTGCTGAACTGGGTTTTGTGCCCCTTGCAGGGGTTGTGCAGGGCATTGGGAGAGGGGTGCGTGCTGCTCGGTGAGGAGCACGTGGGGATTTATACAGCAGAATCAGCATTTTGTACAAATGGAACTTTTTGTCTCGTCCTTGGTGGAGCGTGAGTCAGCGAAGTACCTGAGTCCTGTAGCTCAGCTAGAAATGCATGAGTAGCGCGGTCAGGAGGTGCACAGCACCTTGAAAACCCCTTAGCGAAGAGGCAGGCCCTGGGAAATGGTTCTGTAAAGCCACCTGCATTGGGCTTGCAGTTGCTTGCATGCAGAATATCTGTGGTTTAGCTGTGGAAGGCTTATGAGTGCTGCCTTGGCACAACCTCTGCCTCTCTGCTGCTCCATGATCCACCGGGATTGTGGACAACCCAGTGAATCGGGATGCAGGTACAAACCCCTCTGTCAAGGTTGGCGAGTCTTCCTGGTGTGGAGCTGGTTTCTATAATTCTCTTGCTTTGAATCTGTTTTTCCCCAGGGTACGTCTGACTTCAGTGAAGTCAGTCATGCTTCAAGGGAGTAAAATTGTGGCTAAGCCCTAAATAAAAAGACCATGTGAGTTGTTAGTGGCTGAAGGCCAAAGGACCCTAGGAACAGCAAGAATGGAGGCCGCCTGCCAAACTCCTCAACCACAGACGGCTAAAGAACTCCGTACGTTTTTAGGGAAGACAGGATGGTGGCATCCATGGATCTATAACTACGGACTCTTGGTAAGACCACTCTATAAACTGTTGAAATGTAATCCAAAAGACCTCACCTGGAATGGGGAAGCAGAAAGAGCATTCCAGCAACTGAAAAGGAAATTAATGGAAGCGCCTGCTTTGGGGTTACCAGATATTACTAAGACATTCCGCTTGTTCTCCCATGAGAAACAGGGAATAGCCCTGGGAATCCGAGCCCAAAACTTGGGACCATATAGAAGAGCAGTGGCGTATTTCTCCAGACAACTTGATGAAGTAAGTAAAGGTTGGCCTAGCTGCTTCAGGGCGGTAGCAGCATTGGTGCTAAATATTCAGGAAGCACGTAAATTTACATTGGGCCAAAAGATTACAGTGCTGATATCTCATACTGTATCCATAGTATTAGAGGTGAAAGGGGGACATTGGCTTTCACCACAGAGATTCCTTAAATATCAGGCTGTTGTGGTGGAACAGGATGATGTGGAAATAATTGTTACTAACATTGTCAATCCAGCAACTTTCCTCAGGGGAACCACAGGAGAACCGGTATCACATGACTGCCTGGAAATGATTGAAGCGGTCTATTCCAGCCGACCAGACCTAAAGGAGGAGCCACTGGAAGACGCTGAGGATTCCTGGTACACAGATGGAAGTAGCTTTGTTCGACAAGACGTCCGCAGAGCAGGGTATGCAATAACCACCGTGAATCAGGTAATAGAATCCGCAGCCCTTGCCCCAAATACCTCGGCACAAAAAGCAGAAATAATCGCTTTAACCCGAACGTTGGAGCTAGCCAAAGACAAAAAGATTAATATCTGGACGGACTCCAAATATGCTTTTGGGGTAGTCCATGCCCATGGAGCCATATGGAAAGAAAGGGGACTCCTGTCCACCCAGGGGAAACATATAAAACACGCTGAAGAAATTCTTAGGCTCCTGGAAGCAGTACAGCAACCTGAAAAGGTGGCTATCATGCACTGCAAGGCTCATCAGAAAGGAGATACCGCTCAAGAGTTGGGCAATGCTATGGTGGTCGAGAAGCCAAAAGAGCAGCTGAGAAAGGTGAATTAGAGGTGCAGTCATTGGTCCCAGATGGTAAAATACAAATTGATTGTGAACCCAGGTATTCCAAAGAAGATCAGAAATTAGTTGAAGACTTAGGTGGAGAAATAGAGAAAGGCAAGTGGGCAAAGGCTCCGCAGGGCAAAATAATAATCCCATTTGCGTTATTGTGGGCCATAGTTATAGCAGAACACAGGAAATCCCACTGGGGAGCTGAGGCATTGTGTAAACATTTGAGTCAGCGCATAGTTGCCTGGAACCTCTACACCACTGTTAAACAAGTGACAGAACAGTGTGAGATATGTTTGAAAAATAATCCTAAAGTAAGCCCTAAAGTCCAACTTGGACGAATAGGGAAAAGAAACTATCCAGGGCAGCAGTGGCAAATTGACTTCTCTGAACTTCCAAGAAAAGGGGGTTTTCGATATCTGCTGGTTCTAACAGACACCTTTTCAGGCTGGCCAGAAGCATTCCCTTGCCAAACTAATAAGGCTAGGGAGGTAACTAAAGCACTACTACAAGAAATAATACCGAGATTCGGAATTCCTGCAACAATCTCCTCGGATAGAGGATCACATTTCATTGCAAAAATTGTTCAGCAAGTTAGTAAACTCTTGGGAATAGATTGGCAGTTACATACCTCATATAGGCCACAAGCAAGTGGTCAAGTGGAAAAGATGAACCACTTAATTAAGTTACAGATTGTAAAATTGAGCAGGAGAAGGCCGGATTGTCTTGGCCACAATCATTGTCTTTGGCACTCCTGAGGATTAGAACTAAGCCCAGAACTAAAGAGGAGTTGAGCCCTTTTGAAGTACTGTATGGGAGGCCCTATATTGTATAGGTGGGAATATCGACTCAGATTGGAGATGAAATGTTATCTGATCATATTGTAAACCTGCATAAACAACTTCGGGAGACAGAGAAACTTGTCTTAGGAACCAGAGTCCGAGGTCTTGGTGGGCCGGTGCATAATATTAAGCCTGGTGATTATGTGTATGTGAAGTCCTTTACAGATTCACCTCTGAAACGGAAATGGGAAGGCCCCTTCCAGGTGCTGCTGACATCCCATACAGCGATCAAGATTAAAGAGCAGACCTCGTGGGTGCATCACACCAGAGTGAAGAAAGGCCCTAAGCCATGATGGGAATCGACACCTATGGGACCATTGAAGCTTCGCATTCAAAAGCGATGATATGGATTCTTATGACTCTGCTGAACTGTAACCACTGTTGGGAGTGGCCTTGGACAGACGCTTATTTTGGGTGTATGGGAAGCTCAGGAAAGGATTTAAACGGGTTGAATTTGGCAACTGTGGTAATATATAATAATGACATGACACTGCGACCAGCTAAATGGGAAAGAATAGATTCGGTCTGTACCTGGATGTTTGAGAAAGGAAAGGAGGTCCAGATAGGTTGTAGACTCCTTAATGTAAGTAACCCACCTCCTGTCTCCTCTCTCCTCTCTCCAGGCGCCACGGTCACCCCTGCCTGGTTTTTCCCAGCGAAGCCCCAGCTGGTGCTGGTTGCGTGCTGCAGCCCCGGGGCCGAGGCTCAAGGAGCCGGGCATTTCTGCTGGTGTTGCACACTGCTGGGCCCCACCGCTGGCTGCCGGCTGCCCTGGGCAGTTCCCACCGTTGTCTCCATCTCTCCTTTCTGCCAGCACCAGGGCACCACAGAATGTCTCGTCCGCTCCGGACAGGCATCCTGACCCATGTCTGCAGCTCGTACATGGTGTCCACGTCACACAGCTGATTTGGGGGAGGCAGATCTCTCTTGGGGCAGCCTGGGAATGGGGGAGAAGCAGCGTTTAATTCAGGCACTTTTTCAGGGGTGAAAGAGGGATGCTGGTGATGTCCTGGTGGCTCCGTCTCACTCCCACTTCCCAGCTGTGATGTCTGAGATCCAGGGCCAGCTGGCAGGTGGCTCCTGAAGGCCCTGGCAGAGTTCTCCAGGGAGTTTGTGTTCAATTTTCTGATCTCTTAGAGCTACAATGTGCTAGGGTTATGGGGCAACAGGGTGATGGTGTGCCAGTGTTTAGGTGAGTTAGGATTAAAGCATGTTATTGTTATGGACAGAATCTGAGTTTGTTGGCCCTGGGTTCCTGGGGTTATGTTATTTTTAGTCCTGGTCATTTGTCCTGCCTTGAGGAAGAGCCATGGGAAGACACCAGGCACAGGGAAGGACAAGGGTTTATCCAAGGGTACGTGGCTCTTTGGTTTTTGCTCTTGAGTAAGAAACCTGCAAAGAGGCTGCTGTCGTTAAGTTTAGCGACATTTCGTAAAGTTGTGGACTGAGTGTCGTGTGACTTGAAACATTGCTGAACAAATGGTGGAGGTTTGTCTGGGTGTTGTGGATGCTTCAGGTTTGAACATCTGCTCGTGGTGGTGACTTCATGCAGTCCTTTGCTGCTGTCTCAAGGCACCACATGTGCTTAGGGTGAGGTTCATCATCCATGATAGTGGATGTGAATCCATATTTCAGGTAGATTTCTTATGTAGGAGAGCTGTGAGGCTGGGAGGAAAGACTGTGAGTAGGAGGGATTGTGCTTAGTTGCATATCAAAGGAAGAGAAAATAAATAACTAAGTAAGGGTCAGCGTAACTGTTGAGAGTTTTGGCTGTTTCCATGTTGACCTGAACTTTTACCAAAATGGATTTGCTTGCACTTCTCTTGTAGTTCCTGCGTGGGTACAGGAAAGAAGGCAGCAGATGTTCATGCTAGCTAAAACCACTTTCTGTTGCCAGCCATAAAGGTGCCTCTCGGCTGGGAGCCCGAAAAGGACCCCGTGTTACAATTCTTGATTCCTTGTATGCAATCTTAGGGCTGCTCACCTATTCATTTTTACAGTCTACAAAACCTATTGGCTTTGGCCATGGGGTCGCCTGTTACCGTTCAATTTGAGAATTTGTTCACACAACCCTCCCCCCCACCCCCATGTAAGCACGCTTAATGCATATTTATTAGCTGAGTTTGCATTATTTTGTTGCAACTTTGCCGCTTTGAGCTGGTTTGCCTCTGGCGCAACTGCTGCCTGACAAGTTTTCTTTCTATCTCACAGGCGCTCCATGGTGATAACACCATTTGTAGTTTTCGATGGGAGGACCAAAGCTCTTGTGTCACAGCTTGGCTTGGTCCGGGAAGGCAAACTGAAAAGCACATGGCAGGCACAGACAGTTGTGTCCAGGTCTGTGAGCTGTGCAAATGCCAGCAGCAAGCTCTGGGAACACTTTGCCCATAGGCCAAAGGGTTCCGCTGCTACCCCACGTGTCGCCAGCCTGAGCAATGTTTCACACCAGCAGGGCAGTGGAAGGTAGAGTTGCCTCCTCTCTGACAGGAGGCTGGCATGCTTTGGAGCAGGCATGCGCCGGTGGGCGTATGGTTTTAGCCCAGCCAGGAAGTTCCAGTCAACCCGTCAGGGAGGTTTTCTTCCCAGTTCTTGCAATTCCAGGTCTTCAGACATCCCAGCAGAGAAGATGTCCAAGGAAACGTGAGCAAGGAAAGTGCAGGGTCGGGCTCTGATGGCTCTCTGTGTGGATTGTGTCTGTCCTCAGCCAGGCACGCAGGAGCTTTCAGATGAGGAATGGGACTATTGCAGGCTGAAGTGAGCAGTCAGGATCCTAGCCCCTCTGAGACATCTTTGAAACCCTCCCAGCATGGTCTGGCATCATAGATGAGTAACTCTAGCAAGGCTGGCTCCAGGGCCATCTGGATCAAGAGACAAGCAGCGAGAATGCTACAAAACTAGAGCTGCTTGGCAGCGTTTGACTAGGATTAATAATGGGTAGTGTAGGTGCTAGTAATTAGTCAAGTCGTCTTGTACCTGAGCAATCGAAGGGTCTCAGAACCCTGTGTAAGGCCACATTCGGGGTGCACCAATTGGGCTGGGCCACGGCATGAGCATGAAAACATATTTGCCCCTGTAATTCTATACTGTGCCTCCTTGCCTCTCGCCTCGGTCGGCATGGGCCATTTGGGAATTTTTCGTGCCACCGGCTCAGGGCTCACCTGTGGGCAGGGGGTTTTGCCAGATGAGGTCCAGGCAGTGCTGGAGAAGGCTGTAGAGGGGGTGAAGAGAGCCAGCTCCGGGATCTCTGTGTGTTAGCCCCGGCCAGCGATGCCCGCTCGGTGGATAGGTGCCAGCTGAGTTTTCCACGCTCAGCCAGTCCCTGCCTGGCCCCCCGGGGCAGCTGCAGCTCCTTCCGAGTGCCGGATCCAGCTCGCAGGCAGTGGTGCTGGTGCTGGGGCAGTGATGGGGATGCCAGAACCAGGGTGCTGATGCTAGTAGTTCAGGGTGGGGGCTGTCCTTCTCCTCCTTGCAATGAGCTGGGGTCCTTTATTCATGCTGACTGAGCCAGTCAGTCATATGCAGTGTACAGTGTCAACTAGATATATCTTAAGAAAGTTCATACAGTTTCATACTCTAAAGACTAATTGGTACAATAGTTAGGGAATGAGATTTCCCTAACAGTCCTTCCTTTTCTTTTGACCATCAGCGTCACACTATATTATTCATTATTTCAGTCGTAAGTCGAGTTCATAAGGTAATACAACTCTGTAAACACACATACCTAATTACAAAGCAAAACAAGAGAGTCAGTACAACCACCCAAATCCTTTTAGTTCACAGTTCTAAACCGAAGTCTGGGAGCCCAAAGAGATTTAGGGGAGATCCCTGCCTTACTTCATGTAATATTTTAAAATGAGTCTGTATCTTGTTTCTATCAGTTTCATCTTGCCGGTCTTGATTTATATAAAACCCTCAGCAGCTGTTATTCAATAATGCACATACTCTGTCCTCGACTTCTCAAAGGTTGTCTAGGGCTAATCGATTCTATATTACCATTTGTGATAATAATTTGATCTCTTCTGTAGGGCTGTAATAGCATCTGCACTCTCATTAATGGCTTTGTCTAATTCTCTTGACATATTTACCACAGCTCTTTGCAACCCCTTAACTGTGGGTAAAGGCTGTTACAGACAGGTGGAACTTAGTGCCACATTCTATCAGAGGGCTGTAACACTTTTTCCCATAGCTATCAGTAGCTAGGAGCTAGAGAGGCAGAAGACACAGTGGCTCTAACCTGTGTGGATGGTCTTAATGCACTTAGAATACATTCTTCAGCTCAGGTTGAGGGTAAATCCTCACCTATCCAATATTGCCTTGGTAGTTGTGCAAATAGGGTAGTATAATCTTCAAATAAATCTGAATCATGTAAATTGTTCTTGTAAAAGGGTTAGCATGTGCTGGATTTGGTTGTTTAGGTAAACCAGTAAGGTTCGGACCCCGAGTAGATGACTCAGAGCAATCAGAATCCTATAGGCCCGTAGTGGCAACCAAAGCTGTATCATTATCTTTAGATTGATTGTTGCTTCCTGCATAATACCAAGTGACTCTATCTGCGACTGTGCACGTTGTCTCGGAGTCTGCAGGGCCTGATAAACTCCATCCAGGAGCAAATGTACAGTGTGATGGCTTATTAGAATAAGTTTTGTATAAGGGCTTCTGGAGCATCTCCCTTCCACGCTCAGTGGATGTGGTACATTGTAAGGTTTTGGAAGAATTCATGGACGAATACCGATTGCCTTTAGGCGTAGGAACAGATCTGTGGAATATTCCAGGCATAAGACTCCCCTTTTCGTCTGTACTGTCCTAAGACCTGAGTTGTGCATTTCCATCCGTTGTATTAATTTTAAGGCTCTGCTGGTATCTCCCGTTCCCAGCCCCTACAGAGTGAGTAAGCTTGTCAATAGGTTTGCTCTCCAAGCACAGGCAGGGGTCTCCTTGCAGACGAGCAGCAAACCCTTCCTAGAGGACAGCACTGAAATCAAAAGGGTGGTGCTCACCACAGACCCTGCACTTGTCAGCTGGGAACCCCTCCGCAGAACGCTGAGGCAGGGGCACCCGAGTCGCCATAGCGAGTGATCGGCCTGGGAGTGTTGCGTGCGAGAGGGAGAGCGGAGGCCGATCCGGGGCCACGGGGGCCTCTCCCCATCATCCACCCTCCTGCCTGTGCAGCGAGGAGGAGCCGGGCGGGTGCTGCCACCACGACCCAGCTCTATCGCTGAGGGCCGTGGGCCGGAGCTGTTGAGGGGGCGGGGGCCGGGGCCTCGCAGCGCTGCCATGATGGAGCCCTGAGGCCTCCTCCAGCCGAGTCTGCCTGAGGCTGCTGGGCCTGGCCATGGCAGAGCGGCACGGCCTCTGAGTGCCGCCAGCCCGCTCGAGCTCAGCCTGTGCTGCTTGCCCTGGCCCCTTCCCTGGGACCTTCCCAAAGCCGCTGCAGGCCCTATCCCGTCGTGGAGGCCATGACACCGTCTGCCACGGTAGATGCTGTCGCGGAGCAGACACCGCCTGGCCCCGACCATGTCGTGCATCCACTACAAGCTGAACTATGATACGGTCCCCTTCGAGAGCCTCCACATCTCCCTGCGCGACCTCAAGCGCCAGATCACGGGCCACAAGAAGCTAAAGGCGGCCAACTGCAATCTGCAGATCACCAACGCCCAGAGCAAAGAAGGTGCGCAGGGGCGGCGGGTACAGGGCCTCAGTTACCGCCCGGCTGGTGGCGGCGCAGACTGCCCCGTGGCAGCCGTCACCTGTGGGAGCCATGCTCTGCTCTTTGTGGCTCGTCCCCACATAGCGTGAGACAGCCTGGGGCCCATCCCACCAGCGTGCAGGGCGACCGGGAGGGCAAGCGGCGCCCGGGATTAAGCGCGGTAGGAAGCGATAATGCGATTCGACCATGATCGGTAGCTGTGAGTTGTGTTGGGGGCCTCACAGAGCTGTTCTTTCATGTTCTTTTCATGTTCTTTCTTTCTTTCTTTCTTTCTTTCTTTCTTTAACCTCCTTTGACATTTCCCTCACTGCTTCTCGGTTTTGTGGTCTCTTGTTCTTTTCTTCTCATCATGATCCCCAACCAGATTATCCCACCTACTCAGACTAAGGACAACCACAAGCTGTTCTCCAAGCATAGCCTTGCTGGGATCCTCTGGGACCATGCAGGCAGGCCGTGGTGGCCAGCGCCAAGCAGAGACACACACTGCCAAAGGACTGTGGTAGTGGCCATGAGCTGACACTAAGGCAGAGCTGCGGGCCATTGGGTCAGCAGAGAAGACCTCCAGCAGCTCCAGAGACCCCCAAGAGACTCTGTGAGCAGCAGAGAGTCCTGTCCTGACTGCAGGGAGCTGCTCTGGCTGCAGAAGGGCTGCTGGCAGAGCTGGGGTGGGGCAGGGCAGTGCGCACCCTGCACTTCCCACTCCCGGTATGTCTTGGCTCCCCAGAGGCATCTGAGCGACCGGGGTGGCATCCCTGGCTGGCTGGGGGTTGAAGATAATTTTGCCGTCCCGACAGTGTGGGAGCTTCCTGGAGCACTGCGGCTCCGGTTTGCCTTCCTGTCCCTGCACCAGTCCAGCCCCACTGCCCCATACACAGCCCCACAGCCCAACTCTGCAGGCACCACATGGTGCAGGGTGCATTCAGGGGTGGGGAAACATCCCTCGGTATGCTCTGCACAACAGAAGAAATGAAGAAATAAGCAGGGTTCCTAAGCTTTCTTTCATGGTTCTTGCCAGTTGATCTCTCTTTTTTTTCTTTTTTAGGGCAAACACCGATAAAAGAAATAGTCTGTAGAAACAATGTTTTTCAGAGAAGTATACAGTGGGAGTTAAATCTTCACTAAAATATCCAGATACGTATTAAAGGAAGAGGTCCTCTTTCTCCAAGTTCTGGAACTAGGTATAGAAGGAAACAATTGGGCTTTGTAGGTTTCTTCCCAAAGCCTTTACCTCTGTGCTAACAAGGTAGCTCTGGAGCAGGCAATAATTTCCTTCTGCTGTGACAGCCTCTGGGTGCTTGATGGAAACTCAAGACTGGCACTGGCGACAAAGTTGCCACGCTAAAGATGCTGCTGTCCTTCAAAATGGCATTTCTGCGGAGGTGACAGGAGGGACTGGACTCCAGCACAGACAAGGTTTGTCAGAACGGCTGCTGCTGGAACAAGCAGGGTGCCAGGGCATCTCTGGCACCCGGGCGCTCCCGGCACGTTGCCTCCTTCTCTCCCTGCCAAAGCAGTGGCCGCT
The DNA here is from genome assembly GCF_030936135.1 of Gavia stellata. NCBI lineage: Eukaryota > Metazoa > Chordata > Aves > Gaviiformes > Gaviidae > Gavia > Gavia stellata. The sequence continues at coordinate 1,045,387 of NW_026776320.1, read as the reverse complement.
GCGTGCTGGCAGAGCACGGCCAGAGCAGCCCGGCTGCCGCAAGGGCTGGGAGCCCAGCCCCAGCAGCCCAGAGGAGGTGCAGAAGGGCGCGCCGGCACAGCTCTTCCCTCTCCACAAGGAAACTTCTCCCCTGGCTCGTGGGCAAGGCTGTGCAAGCCAGGAGCATGCTGGAGGTGGCCACTTCGGAACACTGGCACGAATGACGGCTCAGCAGCTTGGCCAAGCATGGGCGCCTTTTCATGCCCTGGCATGTCTCAGCGGGGGAAGGTTGGGCTACAGCTTCCCTCCTCCTCCCCTCTGGGAGGTTTTGTGGTCCAGCAGCGCTGCTGGGGCTTTGGTGCAAGGACACCCTGGGTCAGCGTGTGCTGTGCTGCCATAGGCTACTGGAAGGTGGGGGCGCCGGGCAGCTCTCCAGGCAATCCCGATTTCTCCAGGCTCTGCCATTTCCCCTTTGCCCTCTGCTTCCCTAAAGGAAAGACTTGCACAGGGGGTGAACAGGCATGGCTTCTTTTGGGGGAAAGCCCAAAGAAAAAGGGGTAAACTACTTGTAAAACAAGACCGGGGCCAGGGTGTGCGGAGGGATGAGCTGGCCTGCAGGCATCAGTAGAGGCCAGGAATGACGCTGTCTGCTCAGCCTGCTCAGGGTGTTCCCTGCGTGAAGGACACCACGGGACTGGGCTGGTTGATGCAGCTTTATTCACATGCAGCCATTTTCCCCAGGAGGCCTTCACCTCTCCCTGTCTCTGCCGAGCCCGCAGCACAGTGTTCGTAGGGACCATCCTGATGTTGGCTGCTTCCTTGGAGTTCCCAGGATCAGCAAGGTCTGAGCTGCCAGGGAACGGACTGAGGGTTCAGGGTCGTTCACCAAGTGCCGGAAAGCTGCGACAGAAAGAAGCAGAGCAGTGGTGAAACCCCGCCGTCTGCAGAGACCCTCCCATGCCAGCCCCATCCGTCTCTTTCCTTGGCCAGGAGGAGCAGGTGGGACCAACGGATCAGCTGGAACCTGGTGCTCAGGAATGCCCCAAATGCCCCTGACACCTTCCTCTGCCCCTGAAGCGTTTCCCTGGAGCAGGACAAGGCATGGCAGCAGCCCGCCCAGGCTCTGTCCCCTGCCCCACCAGCCCCAGCCAGCACAGCACCGCCCCTACTCACCGTTGCACATATCGTGCAGCTTCTCCTCATTTTGGTCCCTCAGGTGCCGCACACCAAACCCTAGGCACAGAGCACCCGTCAGACCTCCCACTCCCCAACATGCTCCCGGCAGCACAGCCCCCAGCCCTGCCAGCTCGGCTGCACACCCTCGTCCCCCTCAGCAGGGCTGACCCCAGGGAAGGACAGTACCCGAGGGCGGTGGGACCGAGCAAGGCTGCCACCAAGCCCACCTGCGTGGGCAGGCTGCGAGAGGGAGGCACACAGCACCTGGCTGCCCAGGCGCTGCACGGGGCAGCCGGGGCTCTGGCAGCCAGAGGGCTGCTCCTTGCTGCCAGTGCAGTGGCAGGGACTGGGGCCAGGCTGCCAGAAGAGGGACCCCGGGGGGCTGTGGCTCACCAATGAACCTGATGGCCTCCTCTCTCAAGGTGGCCTGAGCATCCTTCAGGTATGGCAGGCTCTGATGCAGGTATTCTTCCATCCTCCTCCTGTCCTGCAGCAGCTGGAGAGAGCAAAAGGTCACGGGGCTAGCACAGACCAATCCCAGTCATCCAGACCAGCCCCTCTTCCCATCACCCCCCTTCCTCCCCAGGTCATTCCTTTCTTCCAGCCAGGAGCTCTGTGGGGCTGAGGTTCAGAGAGAGCCCCAGGCAAAGGCGGCCCAGAGGTACCGAGACCTCTCAGTCCTGCTGCCAGGGCCCAGATGGGCCAGGGTCTCCTTCAGCACCCAGGGGCGGGAGGGGAGAGGGGCCTGGAGAAGAACCCCTGGGGGCTCTGTGCTTGAGGGAAGGGAAGAAGGATGCAGCTCCAGGCTGTAGCTTCCGGTCTGGAGCAGGGCCGGCGAGGAAGAGCTGCACAGTCCACAGCCCGGGCACATGGCGCGTCCCTTGTCCAGACTGGGCCCTGGGGCTTGGGGGTTGTCCTCACCAAGGTCTCTCCAATCCTCCATGTCTGCTTTGTCTGGGCCAGTTGCTTGAGCTTCTTCCTCTTCAGGAGGTCTGCAGAGGTGAGGAGGGCTTCGCCAGAGGCCTGCAAAGCAGCAGAAGCTGTGAGATGGCACCACAGCTCGGAGAAGGAGACCTGTCATCCCCCTCCTCTTGGCAAGACTGTGAGCTGTTCCCAGCTTGTTATGGGAAGAGGCAGCTGGGGACAGACTCTGAACTGGGTTTAATGCCCAAGGCAGCCATCATCTCAGGTATTGCACTCTGCCAGCCAGCAGAATAGACATCCGCAAGAGCTGCTGAGCTGCTGCTAGGGCTGGGGGCAGAGTGAAGGGTAAAGGAGGTGTGGGCCCATGGCTGTAGGCGGTGAGAGGAGTCGTCCCAAAGACACCAGGGCAGGAGGGAGCCAGCAACACCTCCCATGGGCATCCCCCAGCAGGACCCTTGGCTCCCCAGCCAGGGCTGCCCCAGCTCTTTTACACTGAGGCTCCGGGTGGGTTGATCCTGGGATGCATGACCAGTATTTCTCCAACTGCATCTCCCTTCCACCACTCTCCCCACCCCAGGCTGGGGAACAAGCTGCCTCTCCACTCCTTGAACCGCTCTGCACAGATCAAGTTCACTGGCCTGATGCAGGTGCTCTCTTGAGCAGGACTTCAGTCCTGCTCTTAGGGAGCTGCCTGAAACATCTGGGGGTCTTTTGGGCACAGCCCCTGGGGGACAGGGATTGGGGCTCATCAAAGCCCTGGCCTCTAACAACTGCAGGGACAGCTGGGAAGCCTGTAGGGACTTGCGTGTTGGGTGGCCATGGGCTGCTGCCCAGCCCTGCGGGACCAAGTAGGGCAGGTCTGGGAAAAGTCCGTGCTCGTGCTGGGTCTGCAGGGACGCTTCCTCTGGGCTGCGCTGGAGGAGGGCTGAATGGGGGGAGCAGGGCTGGGAGGGGAACCCAGCCCCCTAGCCACCTCTGCAGCAGGAGGCTCGGGAGGAGGAGGAAGGCAGTGGTGGGACCAGTGCAGGGAGGGAGGGGAGCTCTGCCCTGTCCTCAGCGACTTGGGCAGTGGGACCCCAAGGTTACACACATTCCCAGAGTCCGACTGCCAGCAGCCCTCGCCCCTGATGCCCAGGCCACCACCACGGCATCAGCACACCCTTCCTTCCCCACGTCACTGTTCAGCTTTGAAATCTGTACCTTGGCCACACTCTCGGTCTGGTCATTCATACGGAAGAAGAGCGGGACCAGGCCCCTCCGGATTTTCTTCTTCAGCCGTCTCTTGTCTCTCCCCACCACAGTGTCCATCACGTCTCTGAAGAGGCAGATGGAGAGCTCTCGCAGCTGGCTGGACTCCTGGTAGGAAGGAAGAGAGAGGAACTGCAGCAACAGCCTCTCCCTGCCCACGGTGATCAAGGGCATTAGCGTGGCTGATGTGAGGGGAGATGCCCCAGGGTCGGATTCAGCACAGAGGAGCCATGGGCCACATCTGCAGCTGCAGCTGAATGGCCCCGGGCAACGGCCCTGGGCAACGGCCCCTGTCAAAGGCCACACAAGAGGTTTCCATCAGGTGGTGCTGTGCCTCTGAGTGCTCTCCCAGCCCTCCAGCATTCACTGCCAGCTATGTCAGTGCAGCGCTCTCCGGGGACGGGCCGAGGAGGAGACCAGGCTGGCCCTCGGCAATGCCTCCAGGGCACACCCCACCGGCTCAGCCTCAGCCCCCCTGCCACAGCGCCTGGGGAGAACGTCTGGTCCTGCCTGACAGTGCAGCTGGGGGAGCCCTCGGGGCTCTGAGAGCAGCTCTTGGGCTGCAGGTGCTTTGCCCAGGGGCCAGGCTGGGCCCCAGCACAGTGGGCTCAGGTCACCCAGGGGCATCAACCTGCCAAGGAGAAGCCTTGCTGGGCTGCAGAGCCCAGAAGCCATCCCATGAGAGCCCAGGGCTGTGAGGAGGGAAGCAGCCCTGCCCAAGTGCTGCCTGCAGGGCTGGGCTGATGGGCAGCTGTCCTTGCAGAGTGCCCATCTGCGGGGCTCAGGCTCCCACAGCAGCCTTACATCATCAATGAGTGGCAGGAGCTTCTCCGCCAGCTGCACAGTGATGTGGCTGGCCTTCTTCCAGTCCATATGACGCATCAGGTTTCTGAAGACAAGCACGGCCTTCATCTTGATGTCTGTGGCAGGATGATTCAGGGTCTGCAGGATGTCTTCCAGCAGGATATGCATTTCTCTTGCCTGTATGAAGCACAGAATTTCTTTTATGGTGAAGCGGTTGACGACCACGCTGGCAAAAATGCTCTGGTCACTGAGCACCAGCTTCCCGTCCGGCTTCCTGGCAGGTGGCACAGGAATTGCTGCAGCAGCCTCCTGTCTGGCGGTGGCCACATGCGCACTGATGGGGACGAGGGAGAGCGAGGGTAAGGCAGGCAGGGCAGGGCAGGGCAGGGCAGGACAGCAAAGGCTCTGTGTCCCCTGCTCAGCCACCCCCTTTTGTGACACCCACCTCCTTACTCTCAGCCAGGCCCAAGCCACCACCTTACCCACTGCCCCAGCCCCAGGCTGCCAGTGTGGCTTCACTTGACCACGCCTTGCTCACCATCTCAGGTTCTTCCGACAGGGTGACAAAGCCTCTGAGTATCAGCCCTTGCATTATGTGGCATGGATAAATCAGATATGACTGGAGGAGGAGCAGGTCACTCAAATCCTTTTTAAGGTCATCGCAAGCCAGCAGCTGAAACAAAGATGGCAATGAGAGACTGGCAGAGCCTGCAGGGCTCCCCGCACTGTGTGGCTCCTGGTTCCCACTGCCAGCTCAGGGCATGAGGGCCTCACACAGCCTGTCCTGGGGGCAGCCCTGCCTGTGGTGGTCATGAGTGCTACCCCAGCAGAAATGGGTCGAGGCCAGAGGTACTGACAACGGACCCGCTCTGTCCCAGCTCTGGTGACTGTCATCCCGCCCTGCAGCCACGTGTGCAGAAGGGCAGGGTTCAGAAGCATCTCACAGAGGCGCTGCTTGCCACCAGGCCTACCTCAACGTAGAAATTCATGGCAAAAGTTATCGGGAATGTCTCCTGATGGTGAAGAATCCCTTGCAGGAGCTGGAAGATGCAGGATCGCTGATCAACTGGGCTCTTCCTCATCTCTCTGGCAGGGGAAAGAAAAGCACCACTGGGACTGACGAGGGCAGGCAAAGCCTTGCTGGGATTGCACTGCCCAACCTAGTCATGATACCCCAGGCCAGGACATGTGTTTGCACTCAGCCGCAGCTTCTACGCAACTCACTCACAGCGTCCTGGTCTTTCCCCAAGCAAGGAGCGCCCCTTTCCCCTCTGATTGCTCCGTCACGAGCACTGCAGCTGCAGCCTTGTGCCTTAGCGCACTGGGGACCCGCTCTCAGCCACGAGGGATGGGGTTGTGGAGGCATTGCTGGAGGAAGGGGGCTCTCACCTGGCCAGCAAACTGACTCCGCTGTGGTGGGTCTCAGCATCAAGAAGCATGTCCCAGCCGCCCTCGTTCTGGATGTTGAGGACATGCTCTTCATAGCCAGCAGCACAGAGCAGAACTTTAATGGCCTCCAGTGCAAACCTGCATGCAGAGCAAAGTCCGGTCACACACGGAGCACGCGCCCTGGCCAAGGGCCCATGGAAATGGCAGGGGAAGGGGGATGGAGCACCTCAAAGGGATGGGTTGATTGGCCTGATGCTGTCCACAGTATTTCCAGGAAAGCTTCACGTTGTGTGGTATGAACGCTTTAGCGTATGAAATCTGGTAGACCAGGCCAATGAGCAGCTTGGGGAAGGCTGCTCTTAGCTTCTCCTGGCAGATGAGCTTGCACAGGACCTTGGTTGCCTGCGGAATACACACAGAGACAGCTCTTGCTGCAAACACACTGCTGTTGCACTGCCAAAGCCCTTGGGTTGCACGTGGGGTGCGGCTCAGGCACTGCCCCAGGCCACAGAGACACCGACAATGGAGACTGCAACCCAGCTGCCAAGCCAAGGCCAAGGCCCAGCAACCCTGGGGGCTCAGCTCCTGCTTCTGACGTGGGCACTACAAGCCCCCCGGGGCCAGTATGGCGTGCCTTTCGCACTCTGCGGACCCTCCTGGGTTTCTAGTCTCAGGCCTTGCAGGCCACACAAACTCTGCTGTAGCCAAGCCCCTGCCCCAGCCCCAGCCCTTGCCTGGACTCTGGCTTCTGCCCCAGCCCTGACCCCAGCACCTCGCTGCCCCTGCCCCAGTCTTCGCCCCTGCCCTTGTCTGGGAGCAGCCCCTGCCCTAACTCTTGCCCCCACCCTATGTTTCCAGTCTGCAGAGCAGGGCAGGGGGATGCAGGCACAGGGGGGCCTGGTGCTGGGCGGGTCCCTGCTGGCCCTAAGGGGCTGTGTCCCTAAGTCCTGGAGGAGGTGGCTGTTTGGGGGCAGACAGGAGGGGCTGTGTCTGTTTCCGTGGGGAGGCATCAACACCCCTGGAGGTGAGCAAGACCTGGTCTGGTCACTCACAGCTAAGGGAAGGCTGGACACGTCCTCTGTGCTGAAGCTGAAAAGCCCGTGTGGTAGCCTGTCCTCGATCACACTGAGCAGCTCCTTGAAGATCAGCTCCGAAGTGCTGGGCAGGGAGAGCATCACCTCCCACATGCCCAGGGCAGTGCTGCAAGCCAGAGTGCTCTGTTAGCAGGGCTGCCGCAGCCTCCGGCGCCATGCCCGGGCTGTGGAACAAGCCCCCAGGGCTGTCTAGGCTGGTACCTGTCACATGATGGACTGATCATCAACAGGCTCATGACCGTAACCTTGGGGTACTTCTTGGTCAGCAGGAGAAGCAGGGATTCCAGGCTGTGCCGGGCTGTCACCGTGCGGATGGACTCCATGTTTTTGTGGATGCACCCCACGATCTTTTGTGCCTGGAAGGGACACAGGTGAGGATGGTGCTGCCACTGGAGTGCAACCATCTCCTCAGCTGCCACTGAAACTGCTGCCCTTCCCATCCTGCTCTGCTGGCTCGAAATGGCTTCAGGTGCCATTTGCGTTTGGGAAAGAGGGAGGAAAAACGCCTGAAAGGTCTCATGGGTAGGGCAATCCAGCTACAGGCGGCTTACATCCGTCAGCCAGCAGGCAGGGTCACTCATGGCCATGTAGAGCATGCTGCAGGCCACCTGCTTGTCATAGATGCTGGAGTCTCTCGTGGCGTCAATGGCTGTGAGGACCACGTCTGTCCTCTCAGAAGGCTGGAGGTATTTTCCAAATGCCTACGGGAAGAAGCAAGGCAGGGAAGACATGGCACACCGAGTGCCCTGACTGTGCTGCTCAGCTGAGCTGTGTGGCAAGCAGCTCTGGTGAGAGATGCCCGGCCATGCTGGCAGCATTGCCCGCAGGAAAGCTGGCAACAGGGGCTGCAGTCACTGTAGGGCGGAGGATGAGAACAGAGGACCCTCAGGGTGAGGGAGGCGGCCTGGGCTCATGGGCACAGCATGCTGGCCCTACAGAGAACCAGGGCTCGCTGGTGGCCAGGAGGGCTGGAGCTGCTGCTGGGACACCGGAGTGCCACCCTCGGATAGTCCCTGCTCAGGGACAGCAGGAACCCTCTCTGACCAGGGAGAGCGAGGCCATGCCAGTCCCGCTCATTCTGGGTGCCTTTGCTCACTCAAGTCTCCTGCTGATGCCATGGGCAAGAGTCCCAGCAAGGGAGGAGCTCATTACCATAGCAATGTCACTGGTGTCGCAGTGCAAAGAAAGCCAGGAGGCGCTCTCAGCTTCCCATTCCCTCTGGAGCTGTGGATGCTCTGGATTATCTTTTGGTGGCGTCCTGCCTAAATAGGGGGGATGAAACAAAGAACAGTTGGTAGGACAGAGGATCTTTGCCAACCAGCTTACCAAATGGCAAAAAGAGCTTTAAGCTAGGAATGGCTGAGAAGGGAGGTTACGACCTACAGTCAAGGGAAGGAAGCGGTGGAGAGGGTTGGAAAGCAAAGGGTGAGGGGGGTGGGAACAAGAGGGAGCTCAGGAATGCTGGGGAAGGATTCGATGCACCTGCCTCAAGTGTGTGTATACAAATGCTCACAGCCTGGGAAACTCTAAGGAACTCGAGTTCTGCATGTAGTCACAGAATTAAAACACTGTGGGAATAACTGAGGCGTGGGAGATGGCTTGCACGGCCGGAGTGCTGCGGTGGATGGACGCAAGCTCTTCTGGGGGGATGAGGAAGATGAGGAGGGGGGATTGCCTCCTATGTGAAGGAGCAGCTCAGATATGCGGGACAATCAACAGTCTGGGAGAAAGCGTGTGGGTCACAAGCAGAGGATTTCCTTGCAATATGGCAGGACACAAGCAGTTAAGGAGATTTCTGGAGGGCATCAGGGAGACCTTCTTTCTACAGGCACTGGAGGGACCAACCACCGTGTTGCACAGCTGAATCTGCTGTTTACTAATACAGAAAAATTGTTTTGGGACATGGTAATCAATGGTAGCTGTGGCTGTAGGGACCAAGCAGGACTGAAACTCTAGTAGGAGCACCCGTTGCAGCAGGAAGTTTTTCAGTCCTCCGGTAACCAGGGCAGCTATGGAACCACTCCTTCAAGGGAGGTAACAGTCCTGGACGAGGTCTGTGAGGCAGCTGCATTTTGAAAGCAGCACGCATGTCTACAGCATGAGCATTGGCTATTGCTCACAAGGCAAGAGCTAAGGGACCCCAGAGAGGTGCGTGGCTTTCACCTTATCCGTGTCCTCTTACTTCTGCACACACTGTGCTGATGCTGGCTTGTGTGGGCCCTGCAGCTGATGCAGCACAGCTGCTCCCCTACTCTGGCTTTGGAAGGGTTTCTTGTTCCTTCCTCTAGCTGAGGAGAATGGGTGAGGTGGCACAGTGCTTTGCTTGGCGTTGCTTTGGCCTCCATGCCTGGAAGGACCCAACTTGTCATCGTTTCGCTTACTTTTCCGCTGCAGGGTGAACTTGTAGAGGTATCGAAGAGCATCTGCAGCCCTAAAGTGGATCATCTGGTTGTTGGGAGCACAGCACAGGATGAGACCTCCCACCAGCTTGCCCAGGTCCTGGATATGCTCATCTTCATCGAGGTCAGGGTTGTCAGAGACGCAGACCTGAAGGGAAGGAGGAAGCACTGGCAGCAGGGCTATGGTGGGGCAGCTGGGGCCAAACCCCTTAGCCCAAGAGCTGGTGTAGGGCTGGGTGCCGCTGCAGGCAGAGCGCTTGCAGGATCCGCCCCAGCCCCCGCACACTGCCAGCTCCCCTGCCCAGTGCAGGGGCACCTCTCAGCAGCCCCTGACCCACTGCAACAGCCGTGGCAAAATGAGAGCAGAACCTGAAGGGAAGGCGACACAGCAGCAGCAGGATGGGTTGGTAACAGCTGTCCCAAGCAGGAACAGCCTCCCCTGTAGCCCCATTGTCTCTGCTGCCTTTCCCTGCTCTCCAGCCCGCAGCCCGGGCTCCTCTGCCCCAGGCCCAGGCTCCCTTGCCAGCTCCTCTGGCTTCGGCCAGCAGATGAAGCCCACAGCTCTGGCTGGCTGTCTCCCTTCACTGCTGTCTCCATCCCAGGCTGCAGCTGAAGGATTTTGACCACTGTCCCTTTCAGCCCACGGGATGTTGGTGCTGACATGAGGACTGGGACCTGCTGCCCTCCCACCACCACCACTGCTCTTCTCGCCCACAGCCCACAGAGTGCCCCTGCCTCCTTCAGCTCCACTCCCCATCTCGGCCACATCAAGCCACCTGCCCTCTGCTCCTGCCCAGCCCTTCTGCTCCCCACAGCTCAGGCGGGCAGCGCCTGCAGGGCAGGAGCACATGTCCCGGGGCTGACGCCTGGGCATGTGGTGGGGAGGTGGCTGCAGGGAAGGAGACGTGCCGGACAGCCCTGCGGGCCCTGAGCCCCGGTGCTGCTGGGCAGCAGCCCAGGGCTGCCAGGCCAGGGTTCCCATCATGCTCCAGGACAGCTCTGCCCCGGGCAGGCTGGGCACCAGAGCTGGCTCCTGGCCTAGAGAAGAGGGGCCAGAGAGAAGCCTATAGACACAGGGTTAAAGACATCCTACTCGAGACAGCGCCTTGCTGAGTCCCCTAGCCTGTGTCCAAGCTTCCCTCCAAGGGAACCCAGAACCACAGAGTGCCCTTTGCACACTGGGAAGGGGTGATGGGGTGACCGGAGGTTGTCTGGACCTGAGGCTACTTACCCCGGCAGAGGAAGAGCTGACAAATGATGTGATTAGCCAGGCAATGATGTTCACAGCCTTCTCACGTTCGTCTGGTCTGCGGGACTCTATGAAGGGCAGCAAGACCTGCGAGAAGAAAAGCTGATATTCTGCCCTGGGCTCTGGCAGCTGTTCCAGGAGCGGCAGCTCTGCTAAGTGCCTGACAGGGGCCAGATCGTTTGCCAGGGCTTCCTGGGAACAGCTGCAAAGCCTGTCACTGATTTCATGTCCCTAGAGTCCATGCCAGCCTCAGGGAAGAGTTCCCACACCAATCTGCCATGTCCAGGGAGGTAGCCAGAGCCCATTCCCACTGCAGCCTCTGCTCCTTTCTATGCTGTCCTCCATATGTGGCCTTCTGTACCCCTCAAGGTGCAGAGGACTTTGGGGCAGAAACCTCCCTGGGGTTTTGCATAGCAGAAGCTGTGATCTGCTCTGAAAATGCCAGACCTGCAAGAGATTCCGCTGCTCCAAGAGGCTGGAGGATGAAGGGGTGAAAACCAAATCCTTCAGCCGCTTGTCCAGAGCGCTCAGGTCCTGCAAGGAGAAGAGAAGGTTATGGGACTCCTTTATGGATCCCTCTTACCCACAGGACACTGGTGTCCTTTTTTTTTCCCAAAGCTTTGCCCACATGGCAGCCCTCCAGGAAGGGATCTTTGAGCATGGGAGGAGCTGGAGAGAGATGCAGGCACAGGAGAGATGGCAGTCTCTGTAGGTACCTCTCCTGAATCTTTGACAGGGTCTTTGACGTTCTCCTGGACGCCCTTCCCCTCGCTTGGTGGCAGATCCACATGGCTGCAGGAATCAGACTTGGGATCTAATAAAGCAAGGGGGGAAGGCGAGCTGAAGGTGCTGGCAGGAGAGGTTAAACAGCGGTACCCTGCATCCAGCCGCATGCCAGCTCCCGAGGACAAAACAAGCCCTGGGCTGGTGGACTGAAACAGGGGACTGACATCGTGTTTCCCCCATGCCGGTCAACCCCGGGATGTGCCCAGCAGCCGGCTCCCGTGCAGGAGCACGGCAAGGCAGCAAAACGCCCCTCACTTACCAGTCTGCAGCGGCTGGACCATGCACACCTCGCCAGGGCTCAGTGGAGGTCTGTCTTCATGTTTCTCTCCTGCCCAGGCCAGCCGGGCCTGGCTGGGGGGTCTCTGCTCAGTCCTGGGGAAGGAGAAGAGGCTGTGTGGGGTGGGCATGGGGGGAGGCCATGCTGCCAGGCCCCCATCTCTGCACTGCCTGGAGGGAGAGCCTGTGGGGCTAATGGGGCTGTGCAGGAGCAGGGAGCTGTGTGGGACAGGCTTTTCAAGGAGCAGCAAATCTCCTGGGGATGGAGGTTTGTGGGCAGCCTGGGAATATTCACAGTCCTACAGGGGGCTGGGCAGGGGCTCACACGACACAAATCACAAAGGGCTTTCATGTTCCTGCACGATGCCCCCCAGGACACCCACCCAGCCCCAGCCCCTCGCTCTTACCCATGTTGGGGACTAGGCGACCTCAGGGAATTGCCTTGGTCCCGCGGGGATGCCTGGGGTGGCGGGGAAAGACGTGACATAGCTCAGGGCTCCTCGGCAGCCCTGTGCTTCTGCCCTATCCCGTTGCCGTCCTCCTGGACACTGAAGGGCCGGGGCCACACCGGCACTAGGCAGCACCCGGCGTGTCACAGAGGATGTCACAAAGGGCCCCGCTGTCACCTGCCACCCAGGCTGGGTGTGTCCAGGCAGGCGCTGGCACAGCCACGCTGTGGCACACTGGCTGCACATGAGAGTGGCATGCACAGGCACCCACGGTGCTGCATGCACAACCTCCTTGGCTTGAATGTCTAGGAAGAGGAGTCTTTGCATTTGGGAGGAGACGGCATAAGGGAGGGGACGCAGTCCCCACACTCCCATCACTGGTGCAGCAGCTCTTGATTCTGCAGCCTCAAGCTTTCCCTTCCTGACAGGGTCACTCATGTTCGCTCGCTGTCATCTTGCAGAACACCCTGTCACTTTACATTCTTGCCCCTTGCTGCAAGTAGAGGAGGAGCAAACATCCCAGCGCTAGCGGAGGCTGCAAAAACGGAACTGTAGATTTCTCTCAGTGCTTCTCCAGACCCTCCTTCTACATTTGAGACAGAAAAACTGAGGCTTGGACTCTTCTGCATCTCTGCTTCCCACAGAGCTCTGGGTTTCATTTTCCAAATGGGGGGATGGGACAGAGCCACCCGCAGCAAGGTGTGGGGTGCCCAGGCACAGTGGGGCAAGACAGAGACACAAAGACACAAACGGTACAAGGTCCAAAGTCACAACAGGCAACACAGGCACAGGGTGCAGGGCTTATCCACCAGGTGGGGGTGCTGCCAGCCAGGGGGACCTGAGAAATGGGCAGAGGAACCGCTTGGGGGTCACCAAAGGGACGTGCCAAGTCCCGCCCTGGGGAGGAACAACCCCGTGCTCCCGAGTGAGCCGGGGGCTGACCAGCTGGAAAGCAGCTTGGCAGGACAAGGTCTGGGAAAGACATGGACCTTTGCAGGAAACTGTGGAGGAATGGCTTAGAAACAAGGGACACGATCTGATTCCCATGAGCAACCCAGTCTCTGATGAGAGGGAAGGCTCAGAGGAAACCGTTAACTGTCCTTGAAAGCCTGTTGTGATAAGAGACAGCGGAATGGTAAACAAGAAGAAGGAGCTACATCCACGAAGAGGAGAAGTGCTCCTGTGCGTGCACAAGAGCACTGTACCAATCTCACTCACCGCCTTGGCGCGTGAACAGAGGCTGTAAGCCAATTATACAACTGTTGCGGACGCGTGTTCTTGGCATCTGTCTATATATACTCTGTAAGCTTGAATAAAGGGGAGAACGACTATACTCATATTGAGATTCCATCGTTACTCCGGGTGGTTCTCCCTCTCCAACAGTATAGAATGGAGGACGAAGCTTGGAGGATACAGTAGGAGAAGATTTTATCAAAATAACATGCACTTGGAGAAGGAGACAAGAAGCTCACTACAGAACACTTTTTTCATATCTATTTGTTTTTATTTTTTAAGAAAACCAAGAAAGCAAAATGGAAAAAAATTAAGCTTTTAAATGTCATGGCTGTTTAACAGAGTGGTTGGGACATTATGTTAAGAAAATACCATGACCTTGTAAGGATATTTTGACAAATCACAGAGGGACTTATATTGTATAGGACAGTAGCTTGACAGTCCTCATGGAGGAGGAAAAAACCTCTTCATTTTTAAATATGGAATTTAAAAATGAGAAGCTGGCCCAGATTTCTAAGAGTACCTCCACACTGCAATGTAGTACCTACTTTAAGAAGAGCTGAAAAGGTTTATTCAAGGGTTATGAAAATTATGTTCCCTTTAAAGTTATTTATATTTAAATACTCAAAAATCATTAGTCACTTTAAAAAATCTTGGCTACTTTTTGTATACTACATTTTTCTTTGAGTACTTGTGTATTATGCCAAATGTAGAGTGTTTCTGAGCCAAAGGCTGTTGGTATAAATTGCGTGGATTCTAAACTGAAGCAGAATTATAAATAAATGTAATTTATGGCACATCTTATGCTTTCTCTCTTCCCTTCCAACCCTTAGTCAAAAAAATCTAAAACACTGAGGATTGTGTGCTCCAGATTTTGACAGAGGAGGACTCACAACTCCTGTGTGAAAAGACTTCTTGCATTTCCACAATTCCCAGTCTGTATTTGCAGGCAATGGTACTGGGCATCTGGATCTTTGATCTTCATGGAGCCAGAAACTTTGAAGGCAGTGAATGACTTCCTATCTGCTGGAAAATCATGCCCATTCTCACTTCATGAATCTACAACAGACAGTGAGTTCCTTCATGACGTTTCTGTTTATTCCATGTATAATAAGGCTCTGTTGATTTTTGAAGCTCCCGTTTATGAAGCCAGAGCATAACAAGATGTTTCTTGTAGCTTAGATCCTCCCTCTCAAAAGAGCATGTCATTCGCACAGGAACTCTGCAAAAGGAAAATAAGTGTCTCCCAAATTAGTACCTGTCGAGGGAGAAATGTTAATCCTCTCCATTAGTTCTACAACCTCCAGCCAAACTCTAAGTGCGTGTGATGTGGACACAAGGGTGGTTTGGGCTGATGGGTTTTTTTGTGGTTTGGGGATTTTTTTCTTTTTCTGTCAGCTGAACTATCCTTCCATTTCACAGGCTATGAAGTGGCACAGAGTAAATATTATCCAGTAGTACTAGACAAGAAATAAAACAAGAAGAAAAATCAAGAAACACACCTGTTTATAAAACACACCATGGTGAGCACGTGCTTGTAGCACTACTGGATGGTGGATCTGTACCTTTAGACCTTGTCAGCCATTAAAAACACACTCTTTCTCCTCATAATGGAGGTTCAGTTTTGAGAGTTAATGTACAGCTCATGCATACACCCAGATGGAAATGCAATACATTTTGATAACCATATGGTGCAACATGAAAGATAGTCAAGGATAAAGATTATAACGACCCAGAAATTAATTTAGTCTGGAGCTTGATCTAGATCCCACTAAAACCCAATGTAAGATTTTTCAGTGGCATTTGGGTCAGGTCTCTCAGGTCTTTCTGTGCTCTTTCTGTGTGACTTAAGATTATTTTTCAAAGGTCAGCATAGCTGAGCATAAGTAATAGATAGCCTTGAAGCATTGTCTCCTTTTAAATCTGCCTCCAAATCACCTTTTGGGATTTCAAGGGGTTTTTTTACTGGTTTGCTCTCCCCAAAATGATAATTAGATAATGCTCCACTTGTAATTGTAATTTGTACTGGCAGATAATGAATGGTGAAGTGTTCCTCTGTGACAGACCAGGTGAGGCTGACGATATATCTGCTGAAGATAAATATATATAAGATAAAGTACAGCAGATTATAGACTGGCTATGATCCTAGGACAGTCTGTATTCTTTG
Source organism: Gavia stellata (assembly GCF_030936135.1). NCBI lineage: Eukaryota > Metazoa > Chordata > Aves > Gaviiformes > Gaviidae > Gavia > Gavia stellata. Next base: position 1,030,214 of record NW_026776320.1, on the reverse strand, counting down.
CAACCAGGAAAACAGCACTGGTTATCTAGAAAGCAGGTAATTTTTCCCTAGGTTTTGGAATATCGGTCATTTTCAGGTGACTTTGGAACCTTCCTATGAGCAAGGTGTGGTGATAAAAACACAGGCCTCTAAAAACAAAAGACAGGAACATTGCACAAGGGAAAGCAATTGCCAATAAAGAGGCATTAGCTGAGTAAATATTACCACCCAGTTCTGCTTAATTAAATGCTTTGCTAAACACATGCAAGTACTTTTATAGACACTAAATATGCAGGGGAATGCCAACTGACTTAACTGGATTTTTATTTAGTATTTCCTGTTTTCTGGGCTGAAGTGTCTTAACAGAGCTGCTTTGTTGCACTTCCTTGAGATCTGTTGAATGTTAATGATCATGGACCATAGTGTTGTTACCAAGCAGGCACATGAAAAGCGTAGCAAGGGTTGAGCGAAATGTGGTTTTGCACTCCGCGAGGCCCTCAGCAACACCTTCTACAGACGTTTACAGATGGAATCACACTTTCTATGCTTCTGCATTAGTCTGGGGTCAAACCTACGGATGTCTGCCAATTCCTCTGTCTCTAACGCAACAGCTTCTGTTAATAGTCTTTATCCCTCTACTTACCATTTCATCCTCTCTGAGTATTGCAGAGCAGCAACCTTTTCCTTGGAGAGGAATCATTCCCAGTCAAAACTGGATAACCTGGCCCCCTCCCAGGACAGACTGGGATCATTCCCAGTCCAAACTGGACCCCTTGGCCCCCTCCCAGGATAGACTGCAATCATTCCCAGTTCCAACTGGATCCCCTGGCCCCCTCCCAGGACAGACTGGGCCCTGTCCCAGTCCAAACTGGATCCCCTGGCCCCCTCCCAGGACAGACTGGGATCATTCCCAGTCCAAACTGGATCCCTTGGCCCCCTCCCAGGACAGACAGGGATCATTCCCAGTCCAAACTGGATCCCTTGGCCCCCTCCCAGGACAGACTGGGATCATTCCCAGTTCCAACTGGATCCCCTGGCCCCCTCCCAGGACAGACTGGGCCCTGTCCCAGTCCAAACTGGATACCCTGGCCCCCTCCCAGGACAGACTGGGATCATTCCCAGTCCAAACTGGATCCCTTGGCCCCCTCCCAGGACAGACTGGGATCATTCCCAGTCCAAACTGGATCCCTTGGCCCCCTCCCAGGACAGACTGGGATCATTCCCAGTCCAAACTGGATCCCTTGGCCCCCACCCTGGACAGACTGGTCCCTGTCCCAGTCCAGACTGGATGCCCTGGCACCCTCCCAGGACAGAATGAGACCATTCCCAGTCCGAACTGAATTCCCTAGCCCCCTCCCAGGACAGACTGGGCCCTGTCCCAGTCCAAACTGGATCCCCTGGCCCCCTGCCAGGACAGACTGGGATCATTCCCAGTCCAAACTGGATCCCTTGGCCCCCTCACAGGACAGACTGGTCCCTGCCCCAATCCAAAATGGATGCCCTGGCCGCGTCCCAGGGCAGACTGGGCCCTATCCCAGTCCAAACTGGAGCCCCTGGCCCCCTCCCAGGACAGACTGGGCCCTGTCCCAGTCGAAACTGGATCCCCTGGCCCCCTCCCAGGACAGACTGGGATCATTCCCAGTCCAAACTGGATTCCCTGGCACGCTCCCAGGACAGACTTGGCCCTGTCCCACTACAAACTAGAGCCCCTGGCCTGCTCCCAGGACAGAGTGAGATCATTCCCAGTTCCAACCGGATTCCCTGGCCCGCTCCCAGGACAGACTGGGATCATTCCCAGTCCAAGCTGGATCCCCTGGCCCCCTCCCAGTACAGACTGCAGTCATTCCCAGTTCCAACTGCAGCCCCTGGCCCCCTCCCAGGACAGATTTAGGCCCTGTCCCAGTCCAAACTACATCCCCTGGCCCCCTCTCAGGACAGACTGGGCCCTGTGCCATTCCAAACTGGATCCCCTGGCCCCCTCAAAGGACAGTCTGGGCCCTGTCCCAGTCCAAACTGGAGCCCCTGGCACCCTCCCAGGACAGATTGGGATCATTCCCAGTCCGAACTGGATAACCTGGCCGCCTCCCAGTACAGACTGGGATCATTGACATTACAAATTGGATCCCCTGGCCCCCTCCGAGGACAGACTGGGATCATTCCCAGTCCAAACTGGATCCCCTGGCCACCTCCCAGGACAGACTGGGCCCTGCCCCAGTCCAAACTGGATCCCCTGGCCCCCTCCCAGGACAGACTGGGATCATTCCCAGTCCAAACTGGATCCCCTGGCCCCCTCCCAGGACAGACTGGGATCATTCCCAGTCCAAACTGGATTCCCTGGCCCCCTCCCAGGACAGACTGGGCCCTGTCCCAGTCCAAACTGGAGCCCCTGGCCCGCTCCCAGGACAGAGTGAGATCATTCCCAGTGCGAACTGGATTCCCTGGCCCCTTCCCAGGACAGACTGGGCCCTGTCCCAGTCCAAACTGGATCCCATAACCCCCTCCCAGGACAGACTGCAATCATTCCCAGTTCCAAATGGAGCCCCTGGCCCCCTCCCAGGACAGACTGGGCACTGTCCCAGTCCAAACTGGGTCCCCTGGCCCCCTCCCAGTACACACTGGGATCATTCCCAGTCCGACCTGGATCCCCTGGCCCGCTCCCAGGACAGAGTGAGATCATTCCCAGTCCAAACTGGATCCCCTGGCACCCTCCCAGTACAGACTGGGATCATTGACATTCCAAATTGGATCCCCTGGCCCCCTCCGAGGACAGACTGCGATCATTCCCAGTGCAAACTGGATTCCCTTCCCCCCTCCCAGGGGTGTTGATTGACAGCCGGCTGAATATGAGCCAGCAATGTGCCCAGGTTGCCAAGGTGTCCAACAGCATCCTGGCTTGTATCAGAAATGGTGTGGCCAGCAGGAGCAGGGAGGTGATCATGCCTCTGTACTCGGTGCTGGTGAGGCCGCACCTCGAATACTGTGTTCAGTTTTGGGCCCCTCACTACAAGAAAGACATGGAGGTGCTGGAGCATGTCCAGAGAAGGGCGACGAAGCTGGTGAGGGGTCTGGAACACAAGTCTTATGAGGAGCGGCTGAGGGAGCTGGGGTTGTTTAGCCTGGAGAAGAGGAGGCTGAGGGGAGACCTTATCGCTCTCTACAGCTACCTGAAAGGGGGTTGCAGAGAGGTGGGTGTTGGTCTCTTCTCCCAAGTGACTAGTGACAGGACTAGAGGAAATGGCCTCAAGTTGCGCCAGGGGACGTTCAGGCTGGATATTAGGAAAAAGTTCTATACTGAGAGAGTAGTGAAACATTGGAATAGGCTGCCCAGGGAGGTGGTAGAGTCACCCTCCCTGGAGGTATTCAAGGAGCATGTGGATGTGGCATTGTGGGATGTGGCTTGATGGGCATGGGCATGGTGCTGTGTGGTGTTGGGTGGGTGGTTTTTGGTGTGTTGTGGTTTGTATTTTGTGTTGTTGGGGTTTTTTTGGTTTTTTTGGGGGGTTTTTTTGTGGGTTTGTGGTTTTTTTTGTTTGTTTTTTTTTTTTAAGGTTGGACTTGATGATCTTACAGGTCTTTTACAACCTTAGTGATTCTGTGATTCTGTGATTCTGTGACAGACTGGGCCCTGTCCCAGTCCAAACTGGAGCCCCTGGCACCCTCCCAGTACAAAGTGAGATCATTCCCAGTCTGAACTGGATTCTCTGGCCCCCTCCAAGGGCAGACTGGGCACTGTCCCAGTCCAAACTCGAGCCCCTGGCCCGCTCCCAGGACAGAGTGAGATCATTCCCAGTCCAAACTGGATCCCCTGGCCCCCTCCCAGGACAGACTGGGATCATTTCCAGTCCAAACTGGATCCTCTGGCCCCCTCCCAGGACAGACTGGGCCCTGTCCCAGTCCAAACTGGATCCCCTGGCCCCCTCACAGGACAGACTGGGCCCTGTCCCAGTCCAAACTGGAGCCCCTGGCCCCCTCCCAGGACAGACTGGGATCAAAACCAAATCAAACCTAACCAGGCTGTGATTGCTGGTAACAGTACAGGAGTGGGCATCAGATGCTTCCACCCGAGGAGCAAAGTGGCCATGAGACCTTTTCGCTTGTGAAGTTCCAGAGCTACATGGGATATTTCTGAACAGGGAAAAGAACAAAAGAAGGTGGGGGGGAGAAAAAGAAAAAAAAAAGAAGAGTAATTTTTGACAGGAAATCTTGCTGTTTGCTGGGATTATTTGGATAGCAGCTTCTGTTTTGTCTTTTATGTATTTTCATATTTAAAAGGACAAAACAGATGAGGAAGAAAGCAGTGTAAATGCAAGTCCCGGGGAGCAGCTTATAAGAGACCTGAAGGCTGAAAATAACAAAGTGTTGTCCAGTCTGGCTGGGCTCGGGAGCACAGGGCCACCAACAGCCGACGAAACACGTACGTATTTCAGCATAAATAGCAAGTAGATTTTGACTTCCCCAAGCGTTATCAGGAGGCATCTTTGGTAATCTGTAAGATCGAGGAAGTGTGGTGGGAATGCAGCTGAGGTAGGTCCACCGGTGGATTTCTTACAAAGTGGGTGGCAGAGAACATTTTGAACAACTGTAAACACGCTGCGTGGCTGCCACGGTGCTGGTCCTCGTCCCTCACGGGGTTTGCTATCTTACACGTAGATACCCTGCTTAAAGCTGTTCAGAAGAGGTGCGGTTTTTGCTGGCTGAGCATGAGCGGCGGATCCGGAGCACACGGGCAACAAGGGAGTCCCGGCTGGAGGAAGCCCGGAAGGAGTGGGAGCACCAGTATGCCGCCGTGGCTCAGGCGAGTTTCCCAGTAACAGGCATCGCGGCCAGATACCTTAACCTGTGGTCTGATGTTTTCCCCTTCTTGTCATCTTTCAGATTTGTTACTCACACACCTCTCTGCCAGCAATGCCCCGACAAGACCTTCCAGGGGCTTTTAAGCCTGGGTAAACTGGCAATAACGTAGCCCTTGGTTAGGGGTCCACAATGTAATATCAAATCTCTCATGAGTTCAGCTGACAGAATATGCTGTCTACTTCTAACTACATTGTAGTTTCTTGTCTTCATTTTGTCGTTACAAGAAATTATTACGGAAATAAGAGATGCCAGTGAATGCACCGAGCCATGTCGAAGCAGCTCAGGCTTGTGTCGTTTCAAAGTCCTTGACAGGGAGAACCAAAGATATTCCCTGTAAAACCAGTCATGAGATAAACACCCTAGAACGTGGGGCAGACGCCTTCTTTGTTCTTTTTCTTAAAAAAGGTTAATACTGCTTTTAATTTGGGGCATGTTTCTGAAAGCAACCGATCTCAACGTGACTTATTTAGCCAGACAGAAGCATTTCAGTAGGAGGCTGTGGCGTGTAAGAGCCAAGGAATGCGTGACGGGCTGCTCTGGGAAAGAAGGGGTCTGATGGTGACTTGCTTAATAAATTGTTCAAGGCACACCTTCACTGAAAGGCCGTACGCTGCTCCCCTCCCAGTTGCTCTTCGCGAACCGTTTTTTTGCTTCAACATGGGTAACTGCCAAAGGAAGGCGTCAGGAAATTCGCTATCTGCACAGAGCGGCGATCGCGGCAAGAGGGCTGGGTTTAATGGGGAGAGCACAGCTTTACAGGAATCCAGCGCGTTTTGTGGGGGTCTCTTGATTTTTGCACGAAGCACGCATCACGCAGCAAAGTTGCTGCCTTAAACAAAAGTGCTTGACTTCTTCCTTAATGAAGGAAGGTGACTCCGGGTCTGGAGCTTCTGCCAATGGAAAGAAGCATGGTGTCAGTCTTTCAGGTCTAATAATTGCTTCCTGATCGTGCTTGGTAAACTTATGGGAAATTTAGGGACTTAATTCTGTGGGGAATGCTGAACCCCACGTGGTGTGTATGGCTAAACGTGGTAGTTCAAGTGCCTTCTTAGTCTGGACGGTTGTATCAGTCTTGGCTGGCAGCTGCCACAGGCGTTTGGGCACACAGGACTGTATCCTGTTTTGCTGAGGACAGCTCCTCATTCACTGACTGCATCAACTCGTTTTCCTGCATTGATTTGCCTGGGGCTTGCTTTTTTAGGACAGTGACATGAACTTAATCAGGCATCTATTAATTTTGTTTCTTCTACCTAGTAAGCTGTCAGGTACGGTTTTAGAGAAATAACGGTGACAAGGCTTTGCTGGTGTGGTAGTGTTTTCCTTATGTGGTGGAGAGAATGCTTAAATTGGTAGGAGAGAGTCACCAAAAACCAGGGCCTGTTGCACGTGTTGCAAATGCTTTTGCAGTTCAGCTTGTCAGGTTGCTGCTCGTAAACGTACGTTTCAGAATGAGCTATTCAAAAGCCGTGTGGGCACGGTGCTGGGCAGCCTGCTCTAGGTGACCCTGCTTGAGCGGGGGGGTTGGGCCACGTGGGTTCCAGGGATTGGAATCCTCTTTGTTGTGATTCTGTGATTCCGGAACTTGTGCTGAGAGGGGCAAGTGGTGTGGTACGCTGGAAATGCCTTATTAACTACTGTCTCCCTGTGCTGGAAGGCTGTGCGTGTGTTCAGTACCGAGACACTTGGCACCTCCATCCATCTGTCCAGGTAGAACAAGCAATGTAAAAAAGAGCATCAGATACAGGATCTTAGCTGTTGGGGGCTGTTGGGCTAGAGAGCTAAAATTCTTTCTTCTTCTCACCTTCTGCTGTAGATCCGTGCTTCTTGCAGAGCTTGTGGAGCATCCGCACAACCTCTGCAAGACAACGTGTAGGGTGCACTTGTGTGAAGTAAGCCTGACTCCAGAATTCTGATACAGACAGTCTCTGTTGTGCTAGTGGCTTTTAAGACTAAAACTTCGGTTTTGGATTAAATGTAGGGGTTTTGCCTAAAACATTTGGGGGAGGTTTTCTGCCTAAGTGGGAAAGAAATGACCCAGTGGTACTCACTAAATCACCGGCTAACTCGCTCACAAAATCCTCTTTCTGCAGGAGTAAAATATGGCAAACTTCTGTCAAGCTCAAAACTATTTATGGCTGACATGAGTCTATTTTTGCATTGTTTTCTTTATTTAGAGTAAAGAATGGGAGAGCTAACGGCTCGGGCAACGAGCAGTCTGCTGCAGTTTCCAGAGGTGACTCTTCAGGCACTTGGGGAAGATGGCATACCCCTAGATTCTGTGCTGTGCGGGAAGCTTTCTAGAGGTGAGCATTTTCCCTTAAATTTGGTGGTGGTATAAAGCTGTTACGGCCTGGAGGTTACCTGAAGCATAGGGTCATAGTATCAACTGTGTCAGGTTGGCGCTGTTAAGATGCATCAAGTTTGGAGAGAACAAAAAGGATGTTGTAACGATTGAAAATGCTAATATGAAAACACTGGTATAGTTAAACTTTGAAATTACAACCACGTGCACTGATCTTGTGCTATTAGAATAATTTACTTAAACCTGCTGAGTCAGTGAGCCCTGCTCAATTTCTACTTAAATACAAGGCAGTTTTCCAAAAAGTAATAGTGTTGGTTTGGGCTGTATTTATTTGCACCAGCTCAAGCTCTATGACCGTCATAACATCACACGCAGAAATAGTTCTCCCACAATGTTACAGCGGCAAAAGCCCCTGCTTTTTCTTTTCTAGTCTGAATAAAAACAGAAGGAAGAGGGCAGCACTGTTAAGCGCTGCAGCCGTATTTCCAAAGTATTTAATAGGATGCAGATGAGTAGGCAGCGAGAGCTGCTGGAAGTGGCTAAGCAGATTAGGTAGTTGACTTTCCAGGTGATCTGAAAGCAGAGCTGGGTGCCGAGCTGGATGTCGAGGCTTCTGTCAAGACCAGGTAGAATCTATCTGCCTAACTGTCAATGCAGTAATGGAGTTAATACTTCCTTCGAGTTTGAAGCAGTTCAGGGGAGCAAATGTCTTAAATTCTTTCTGTGATCGGCACGTGTAAAAGTTTAAATTTACTAATGCAGTGCCTGTTTTAAGACAATCTCTTGCTGAAGTCCAAATCCCTGCCCAAAGTAGGCACGCGTCAAGTGAAATTTATAAACTAAAAATGAATTGGCTTAGATTTGTTATATTTGAGGTATGCTTTAAGACTTGTATTCCCGTCTGTATGTAGATGATTTCTAGCAAAACCAAGCCGACTATGGTATAAAGACTATAGATCAATATATTGTAATCTTTATCCCAAACGATCAAAATTCTTCAGTGCAGGAATGACAAGTACAAATGCAAAATAAAAAGGTGGTTGATGTTAAGATGTGTTGCTTGAGGATTTCAATGGGTGATTTTAGAGAACTGACCAGAATTAGGGAAGTCGGTCTTCCTCCGTTAGGGCCTTTTATTGAAGGAAAGGGGCAGTGACTGTGACTTTTTTCAGTTGTTTTGAGTCTTGTATTGGAAATTTGCTTTAGTCGGCTTTCTTTTCTCTTACAGGGAGAAATGGCCTAGCATGGTTGGCGTGTGGTCCTCAACTGGAGGTGGTGAACTCTGTGACAGGAGAGCGGCGCTCTGCATATCGTTTCAGTGGAGTAAATAAACGGCGTCCCACTGTTCGTGTGGTAAAGGAGTTTTCCTGGCAGAAGAGACCTGGACTACTGGTTGGGTTGGAAGAAGCAGCGGGAAGTGTTCTCTGTCTGTACGACCTTGGAATATCGAGAGTGGTTAAAGCAGTTGTTCTTCCAGGAAGGGTATGTACTTTTTAAGCGGCGAAAGGAAGCTTTTATGTTGTTAGGTGCTGCATAATCCTGCTTCAGGAAAAGCTTTGGAGCGCCTCTTTGCAGGAGGTGTTTTGTTCTGAATTGCATTAACGTACTGTCACTTCAGAGAATCCAGTCGAGAGAGCCTTGATGTAAAATCTTTGGCATAACGGTACCATTATCTTCTGAGTCTACTGAGAGTAAACCAAATTTCCTGCTTTTATTGTAGAGCACATAGTTACCTAATTCTCCGCTTCCACAAAAAGGCATTGCAAAATACCTTTTCCTGGCCAGAGTGAGAAAGGAAAAAACCCCACTCTTTCAAGCGTCCGTAGCATGCGTTTCCTAAACGGTTAATTTCTGTTAGAAATAATGTCTTTAAAATACCTCAAACTTCCACAGTTGTGCTGTAAATGACTGAGACACATTCCCATGAATCTCAGGCTAGCAAGCAGGTCTGACTTTAGAGCGGAACACATTTTTGTGTTGACCTAAGTAGGAAAAACGAGCCTTGAGTGAGGTATCTGACAGACTGTTGAAAGATTGACTTTCAGTCTGAAGTCCTTGAATCTCTGCTCATTGAATATTGTGTTTGTGTAGATGGGATGCACTGGTGTGATGTTACTCATTTTTTTCTGTCTTCTGTAACCCATAAACTCAAGTGTCGTAATGTCCCCTAGTCTCATTGTCTTAATGTAAACAAGAATCAGCGTCAGTTAATAGAAAACCCAGATTCCCTGTATTTTTCTCACCTTAGAATCTGCCACAAATAAATACTTTTCTGTTACTCAGCTTTCCATAACGTGATTTGGTTTAACTTGCTAGAATACAGCTGGAGGGAGTTTTGTTTGTTTGTAGTGCTACAGCGTGATTACTAGCAGTAAGCATTTGTATTGTGGTAATTTCTAAAGATATAAGTTGGGTTGGTGCTCCGCTGTGTTAGTTTGCCTATCATCTTGATAAATCTTAGAGTTTGAGGTGGAAGGACAAGCTGTGTGCTGACATCAGCGTATAATCAGCAAGTAAACTATGTTTGTGAAAAAGGTCATAGCTTTGTTAAGTTTTATTTCTTTGATCTACATAAGCAGGGAATAGGAAAAGGAAAGGTTAAGAAGGATCACGTCACATACCGAATCTGTGTCTAGCAAAGTGATTTGAAATAGAACGTAGTTAGACCTGCCCGTTGTATTGGGGAGTTCTTCTATACCGCAAGACAATGGTTCAGGAGAAAATATGAAGAAGCCTCGGGGGGAAAAGTTGGCTGTTGTGTGATAAAGGTTATGGATTTTGGAATAAAGCCAAAGCTTACCTGAAGTTCTGCTCTTATGCCCTCAACGCTCTTGATGACAAGCATGTTTGGCCTGTTGCTTTCATTTTGCTTCCTATCTTTTTGCTATTAGCTTAGTTAGATCAGCATAGCCAGGCCACAGGTATTGCTAGTCGGACTGTTAACTTCTAAGTTGTGAGTGGGAGTAAGGGTTAGCAAAAACAAGGAGATAAAACTTGCCCTTGGCCACTGTCCCTATGCTTTGAATTTATTCTGTAACTCATACTTCCAAATTATACATTACGTAACATGCGTTTTTAATCTGCCTGAACGTTTCTCTGATTTCCGTAATGATTATTTTTAAAACTAAACTGCAGACCTAGTCTTAACATCACGTTCTGCAGTTTTTGTTGTTACTGTTTTAAGGCTTTGATGAGCACCTTAATTTCTGGACTGTTTTCCGTGTGGGTATATCTTCAGTGGACAACTAAGTTCTACAGGTTAACCCTAACTTTGAGCAACTCTGGTCCAAGGTGTCAAGCCATTAGTGTATTAATACAGGGTATTTATAGTGACTGTATGACTGCCTTTTAGTGTAAGAGTAGATGTGTAGTCATTCAGAGAGCAAAGGAATGAGTTAAAAAACCCAAACTCACAAGCTGAGAAAGAATTTAGACATAATTTTTTTTTTCCTTTTTTTTTTCCTTGGTCTCTTCTCCCATGTATCTAGCAATAGAACGAGAGGAAACGGCCTCAAGTTGTGCCAGGGGAGGTTTAGACTGGATATTAGGAAAAATTTTGTTACTGAGAGAGTGGTCAAACATTGGAAGAGGCTATGCAGGGAGCATAGCAAACGTGTAGACGTGGCACTTTGGGACATGGTTTAGTGGGCATGGTGGTGTTGGGTTGATGGTTGGACTTGATGATCTCACAGGTCTTTTCCAACCTTAATGGTTCTGTGATTCTGTGCTCTCTAACTGCCCTCTGGATATACAGGTGAAATGCCGCAGACAACTGAAAGAGTTAATGGAGTATTATTTGAACTGGATTCTAGTAAAAGCAAATCTGAATTTAAAACATTCATTATATTGAATTGGTTTCTAATGGTTGTATGTTTCAGAACTATGGGAGGGTTCAAATTTTGCTGGTTTGTATGAGGCAGAAGGGTAGCATTCAGATTCAGTGAGGTGAGAAAAGCGTCCTTTCTTCATTCCCAGAATGAGTTGGCAGTAGTCTGGGAGAATATGAAAAGCCAGTGCACAGCGCAGTGGAAAAATATGCAGTTTCAGGAGCTTCTACGTGGAAAACTGAAGTGTTAAAACCAGGCAACATTTTTGGAAGACCGTATGCAAAAATGGAAGAGATTCCTTTGGGGCCAGTTGTACAATGAAAGAAATCTTAAAAGAAAAAGAAGTTAGAAGGAACTCTTGACCTTTGGCTAATTCTGCAGCAAGATATGCACAGTATTTTGAAGATTGGAAATTTCATTAGCTTTCCTATAAATCTGACAGAAACCCAAGTTGTCCAAATTACTGTAGGTACTTCTAAGATTAGAATTCTCGTGACCAAGATGAAAGGTAAATTCTGTGGTAGATTTCCAGGCAGTGTAGTCCCAGCAAGTGCTTGATATGGGAGAGGAGAAAACTTTGGGGCTTAGGGGTTTGGTTATTTTTCCCCACTTCTTGGGGGGTGGGGGTGGGGGGCAGGGGAAATGTATTAAAAAATGGACTGCCTTGTGATGCTCACTTCTTTGTTTTACTTTCCTGTCAAACTGTGCTGTTGATGTAAAGGTTCCTGGTTTTGTTGTGCTGCTTTTTGTAAGAAGGCTAAACCATAGCCTCTGTTCTTTTGTTGTATAGCTTTAGTGCCGGAGTCTTTGTGCGCTTGTATCTCTGCTATAGCAGTCCGTATAGTCCTGGGACGTGTTGCAGGTGCTGAAAGGTCTGTCTTCCCCTTGTAATAAAGCTGCGTGCAGACTGCTCCACATGTTCAAGAGCAGTGTGCGCTTCTTCCTTAGCTGGAGTTAGCTCTTTCTCTAACAAGCTGCTGTTCTTTTTGCCGTTGTTTTAGGCTGGCTTTTAAAATTTCTGTTAACATTCCTAAAAGTGCCGGTGTGCATTTACACCTTTTCTGACTTTATCTGGTGGTTATTTTTATTCTAAATGAGGACTCGTGTAAATTTTGCTAAGCTACTATCTCCCTTCAACACTTTCCAAAAATGTTTCATTCCCATGGAAAATGGTGTGTCTACCGTGCAGCTTGACCGCTGCCTCATCTGACTTACAGCCATGATCTCTCCGAATACCTGTTTGGCAAAGAAGGCGTAGACTGTATTGCAGTGCTGATGGGCTGTGAGCAGTGGGAGAACTAGGTGTAGCTTTGTCTTTCTAACTTAAGTCCCTTAAATAGGATGAAGTTTCTTGCATATAACTGGTTTTCTGTGTTTAATTCTTAGAGTTAATTATTTCTAAGTAGCGAGTGGCAATTGGTAAGCTGTAATAATAGAATGGACCTTTTCAGCTGAAGTTAATTCAGTTAAATATTAACTTGTCGCTTTCCTGCAGGTAACTGCCATAGAACCCGTCATTAATCACGGAGGACCCAGTACGAGCACTCGGCACCTACATCAGAGTCTGCGATGGTTCTTCGGAGTGGCAGCCGTGGCTACAGATGTTGGTCATCTACTTCTGGTTGACCTTTGTTTGGATGATTTTTCTTGCACTCAGAATGAAAGAGAAGCATCGGGTAAGCTTGCCGTTTTTAAGCTTGAATTTAAAAGTCAGAAATCTTGTGTCTTTTAAAGAAACTATATGCATCCCGCTTTGAAGATACTCGTGTGCAGACATTCATGGCTACTGGTTACAGGCGGCGGTTTGACATCGTGTAGTCCTGAAGTGATTAAAAATGGGAGTGGCTTAATACGCCTTCTAATGTTATAAATGCCCCCCTCCCACCAAGATCCCCATGTCACTATGATTCTTGCCAGCGAGGTGTAGGAATTTTCCCATCTGGGTCAGTGCAGCTGCCTGATAGGAAGTTGTGTCAGAGGTGCCCTATTTCTTGGGAATGTTCTTCTGCTTCTGTTAATTGACTTGGGGCAAATTTTAGGCTTGTTTTTTAAAATCAACCCGACTTATCAAAAGTCATGCGTTTGGATGAACGAAATCTCTGATTTGTGTATTCAGATTGCATAGACTTTTTTGGCTATTACAACAGTGGCTTCAGGAGCTGATGTCACTTCAAATAGCTTCGTCATGAGGCCCAAACTCCTGATTTACAGAGTCCAAGAAGAATTTGTCTATGAAGGCTACACTTTTACCTGGTTTTGAACGACGAGTGAGAACAACTTTCCGATCAGAGAGCTGTTGTGTTCTTTGAAAACGTACAAAATGGAAATGGCAAAACCAGTGTTGCATAAAGGGGTATTTTGCCTGGGACGGTAGAATTAGGTTATACACCTTGTCACGTCGGTGTTTAAAATGCAACCTCAGTGGCATAACGCATTCATTTATTGCGTGGTGTTGGGTGTCTAGGTCTGGAAGCTGTCACTGGAATTCCTGCTGAAGTTGCACAAAGAAGAGAAACTGTGGCCGGAGAAGGGAGACATCTCTGTTTGCAATTACAAAATCCTTCAGGAACAGCAGTATCAACCCTGTGCTACATAAGCAGAAGCAATCAGCTCGCTGTGGGTTTTTCAGACGGCTACCTGTCACTATGGAATATGAAAACTTTGCAGAGGGAGTAAGTAGGCCTTTACACTTGACCATGCCTGGAGGTGCAGGGCTCTCAATGTTTTGCTTAAGGAAGTATGTTAATTTAAAGAGAACTTTTTCGGGGACTGAAATTCTGAGTATAGTCTTGGAGGGTTTAGCAATCCTCTTCTGAAATAATTGTTAAGTCATACATGGACTAAATGGGACCGCCTTCTCCCGAATGGACTAGGATTGTTTTCCGTATTGTGCCTGTGAATTGAGGAATTGTGGAAAGCACGCTTCTTTGGGTTATGCCAAGCAGTTAGGATGTGATAGAGCTGGTTTCCATAAGACCGTTTGTTCTATCAGTAGTATTCAGTGAAAGCAGGAAATGTGTGTATTTTGACGAAACAGATTTTAAAAATTATTTTTCAGGAGAAGTTCCTGCAATTAGGGCATATGTTGAAAGTCTTAAGTATGTTAATAATGTGATTTAACCTGTAGGCACCACGCTCAGCTTGAAGGAGGAAGGATTCCTGTCTATGCTGTTACTTTTCAAGAGCCTGAGAATGATCCTCGCAATTGTTGCTACTTGTGGGCTGTTCAGTCTACACAAGAAAGGTGAAGAAAAACTTACTATTAGCCACTGAATTAATTGTTATATATAAAGATATATTTGTTCACATACAGTTAATACCTGTATATTTGTTTTGTCTGTTTAGCTGTGCGGGAGATTCTCTCAGGTAGGGAAGCTGTTAAGCTTACAATGCAATTTTGACAGGATTCAACGGACGTGAAGGAGGGACCTAGGAGTTCCTCTCTTCTGAAAGAAGGCAAAGCAACAGTGGCTGTATTTTTGTGCTTGCATTCTTAAGTGATTTCCTTTGTTGCTTGATGACTGCTTCATGCTTTGTCTGATATTCACACCATGGTATTAACACAGTAGTTGAGGCTGCACACCTAGAACACTAACCGTGCCGACATAACAGCCTGCTGCCCCTAAAGGAGGGAGGTGACGGTACTGCCCATTACCTTGTGCCAACTTTAGCAGTCTCTGGAGCCTTCATGAGCCAGTTCAGCTCACCTGGCAGAGAACGATCACTGTTCAGCAGAAAAGTCAATGGCTTCCTGCTGGGCTAATGGATGAAATCGATATGTGGAAGGGTGCAGCATATGCAAGAGAGGGACTGGAACTCTGGTGGTGAGGGAAGGAGAGAAAGGTATCTCTCTCTCTCTCTCTCTCTCAGCATCAGCAAGCTGTTTGATCAACTCAGCTGTTCATAGGGTGGTAATCTTTTTAAGTTTGACTTTAAAGCAGTTTTGATTGAGAACTCTTCCCTGTGAAGAACTATTTCCGACAATTTTTAGCCCATACAACACAGTAAAGCTTTCAAAGGGTATGGTTAGCATTTGCCCCTGAAGCGGTTAGTGTCAAAATTTCCTCCTTTCTGATTCAGCGGCCAAATGTGACCGATTATCATGTCTTGGGAAGTGCTGTTTTTCTCTTCAGCAAGAGAGCGCTACTAAGAAAACTTCAGTCTAGATCTAATAAAATGGTAATGAGGACTATAAAGCAGCTTTGTAATCAAATTTCATAATGTACACCTTTTTCAGTGAAGGTGATGTTGTGAGTTTACGTCTGTTGCAGTTAGCATTTGGTGACCGAAAACGCTTGGCATCAGGACAGGTCATGTATGAGGTAAGACGTGCACGTATGTGAAAGGATGAAAATCGTAGTTTTCTCTAAGCGAGTATCAGTTAAGTTGGCAGGGGTAATATTTACCATCAAAATTCAGAGGTGACTAAAAAACCGTAATCTTTGGCTGCATCTTCTTGGGCATGGCCTTTGTCCATACTTTTTGACAACAACTCATGCCATTTCATACTGCGGCGTCGTGTGTTCCAACTAGATTCATCTGCAGAGAGCCCGTATAAAT
This sequence comes from Gavia stellata, assembly GCF_030936135.1. Lineage (NCBI taxonomy): Eukaryota > Metazoa > Chordata > Aves > Gaviiformes > Gaviidae > Gavia > Gavia stellata. The sequence goes on along the minus strand of NW_026776320.1, from coordinate 1,014,692 downwards.
TCAGTTGCTGAGGAGGAAGCAGCTTTTACAAATAAAATTATTCTTCATTTAAACACCAGATTAACGGCATGTCAGAAGAGAAGATAGGGCTTTGAATAGCTTTGTTTAACCAAACTGCAAGCTTCTGTCTGTCTCCCTTTCTTAAAGTAAGGTCATGCAGCTTTATTCTTTTCTGATCTTTGGGGTTATATATTCGTGTTTCTCTTTTGAGCTCTGTCAGCAGGACTTCAAATGAAACGTGTCTACAGTGTCTCTCTTAAGTGTTGGTCCTGAAATGTAGGAGCTCTAAAGATATCTCCTTCTACTTTTTGGCTGGGTTACCTATGAAATCTACTCTTAAAGCCAGCAAAATACGTCAATGCAGGAGCCGGTGGTATGATTTGGTCAAAAGAGTAGACGTAAATTGTTAGAACTGGCTCCAATGATGATGTTGTGTTTAAAATAGAGGTGAGGTATCATTATATCTCAGAGATGTAACAGATAGCAGACGCATCTGTATAATGTATAATTCTCTTCGGTAGTATGCTTGAAACTCTTCCAAAATCTTTTTGAGGGGGAAGCGATCTTAATTCCGAGCAATTCTTTCCTCCTCTTTTGATACTTTCTCTTGCATGTTCTCAATAGGTATGCAATGAAATAGGGGTGATTCTTGCATCGTGGTACTCCGTTTCAATAGGGACGGGGCGTTTTGATTTTTTTGAATAAGTTTAAATGTTGACCTTTTTCCTTATATATGGGAAAGCTCCTTCCTCATCTGTAAATGTTGCTGTTGAATAAATGAAGGTTAGGCGTTTGGAAAAGGTGGTGTTTCTTTAAAATGCATTACCTATCCTGGTGACAAGGTATAAATATCTTCAGGTCATTCAGCGTGGTCTAAATATGGATGTCATCTCCTTATCTTTATGTGCATTTTTTTTATGACACAAACGTACGATGCTCTAGAGGAACAGAGCACCCTGATTGGTTTTTTTCCTAATTTTAAATTAAAATTTAATTTGGTGGGGTTTTGTTGTTGTTGGTGGTGGTTTTTTGTTTGGGTTTTTTCTTAATTGTAGAGCGGCTATTTGTCCACAATACACACATTCATGTGTTGCATTGTAGACAGTTTGAAGGAATGCTGTATTTGGAGAGGCAGTATTTCAGTTAATGCTTGCTTAGAAAATGGTGCTATCAGAGGTTCAACACAATCCTGCTGGAGTTTCTGAATATCCCAACGTAGTTTGCTGACTCCGTAGGAATTCGTGATCCTAAACGCATTGCCCATGTGCATCCCACGTGCTCTCTGTTTTCCCCTTTTGCTGTTGGGTGTGCTCGGTGAAGGAACTGAGGGATATTTCACCCATTAGTCTCTGACCAGATTAGAGGAGGAGCTGGTAAGAGCTTACGTGGTTTGAAAGGAGATTGCTAAGCAGTTAGAAGTTCTCATAGCTACTAGAGAGAGAGATGTGTTTTCACTCTAGTGGTGAGCTTGTAGAGAACACCTCTCAAAAGAGCTTTAGCTGCTGTAATGCCATGACTTCTCTACCTACCTCAGTTCTGTTCTCAAGACATGGAGCAAAGAGCTTTGCATGCATATGACGTGTTGCATTATTTCGGATGTCTCTTTGTAGATATATATTTAGGTTTGTAAAGAAACCTTGATGTTGCAAGGCATTCTGCAGAACATGTTTAGAAATGAATAATGTTAGGGAAATGCTAACTTTTGAAAGCGTGCAAAGCCTTTGCAGCCAAACTTACCCGTTACGATTTGGCACTTAATTCTCTTGCATGTCAGCTGTAGTTTCTATTTGCCATCAGAAATAAGCGCGTGGGAAACATACACTAGAATATGCATATTATATTAGAGATATACGTTCTTTCGTATTTAGGTATAATGTATGTTTTCATCTCCAAATGACCTTTTCTCTCTCCTTTCATTTTTTCCCCAGGGTTTGGAATACTGTGACGAAAAGTGCAGTTTAGATCTCACGAATGGAGCCATTCCCCTGAGAGGGGAGGCCAGCAATACCAAATTACTCAGCTGTCAGACTGTAGAAAAATTTCCCAACCATGCTGACGGAGAGGATAGCATTAACAAAGGTTTGTTCTGATGTCCGCGTTTGGCTATTCTAAAATAGATGGGTTCGGAATCTAAGCGATGAATGCTGCTCTGTACCCACAGTCTGCAAGTCTTAAATATCTGTATAGACTAGCTTGTTGGGCTTATTTAAAAAGAAAAATTGGGTGCTTAAGTTATGTGGGACTCCTTTAAAGGAAAAAACAGCCTTTATTTTATGCTTGCTGACATGCCATAGCGATGTATGGTGGGGTCATGTCAGTGTTTTATTCCTCCAGCTGTTGTCTTTGAACAGTAAGATCATTCTCTCCCTTGCTTAGGAATGTTACCTTTCTGTCTCCTTTTTATGAACTTTGAGGCATGGAGAAATACCTGTAATTTTTCTGATGGTTTCTAATGAGCTTTTTTTCAGAATCTGTCCAAGTTAAGTTCTAGGCACACATGAGCTTCTGCTGGATGTGGGTTGAGGCTAGCAATGAAGCTGTCTTCTGAATGATGAAAATAATTGCTATCTTCAAAGGCAGTTTCAGGGGCTAACAAAACTGAAACGGCACAGAAGTTCACAATGCAACCTAGTAAAGTGTGTGAGGATCCCTAAACGGTCATGATGAATTCAAGAGAGAATCATTTTGCCAAACAAAGTGTCGTCTTGTTCCTTGCCCCATTAGGGTGAACGATCTACCACATACTTTGCTTCTTACATCTGGAGAATGCATTCTCCCCAGAGAAGAAAGACCATTCCACTTACTGAGAGAACTGGAGTGCAGCATTGTGAATGTTTTATGTTACAGTCTTTATTCCGCTTTCCTGTTTGTTGGGTTTGGGTTCTTTTTGTATTTATTTTTGTGTGCTAGTTGTGTTCTTTCATTCTGAATATGCTGGAGAGGAGTTATTCTTAAAATTTGTAATTGACTCAGGTCTGGAAATTAATAATGCCAGCTGAGCAATACAAGTGTATACAATAAGTATTTGTCTGCTTTCTAAAAGTAGCAATGTATGTGTTGCTAGCACATCTTTTTTTGCTAAACTGTTCATCTAGCTAAATGTCTTGGTCAACTCTTCATGTATGGAAAACCGAATTAGCTAAGAAGCGTGTATTTGATTTGGCTTAGAACTGATACAGTTTGAATGAGAAAAAGGGGCAGTATGACTGAAACCTACCACAGGGATGTTTGCTACTCCGTACATAATTTTTTTTATTATTCTTAGCAAGTGGTGTGTTTCAGGAGCGATAGAACAGAATTAAGCCAAAGCAGAAAGTGGTGTTTTAAAAATATCAGCTGTATCATATTTTCTACAAATAAGAAACAATGTCTTGTCTTTTCCAGTAATATCCCCTGACACCAGCGTATCAATCTTCAGTTGGCAAGTGACGACATGTAGTCAGAGAAAACCATCTACTTATTTGGGTGTATTTGACATTAATCGCTGGTATCATGCTCAAATGCCAGATTCGCTAAGGTAGATTTTCATTAAGTTGTTCTCAACATCCCTGCAAATAATTCATTTGAAAGTCAGCGTTCAGCTTATGCACTTGTTTTCTTTAAGGCCAGAAGAGTTCCTTCATGATTGCCCCTATTTTGCACTGTGGTCACTGGATACTGTAATAAGTATGACTTCGCCAAACCTCATTTTGGATATTCTGGTCTGTGAGCGGAGTCTAAGTCGGGGACTTCCTCCTTCTTATCCACCACCGGAGCAGTTTTTTCATCCAAGCACCTATAATTTTGGTAGGTATTTCACCGCTTTTAACAGCGAGAAGCGTAAATTGAGGTCCAACGCCATTTACTGGTTCTCTTGTTCGTTGTTTTTCACTCAACAACCAAACCAAACCAAAAAACCCCAACCCCCCACAAACCCAGCTCTGATTACATTGTACCAGCAAGGTATGTAATGTTGTGAAATGCATCTGACATTCTGCTGAGTTTTGGGGTTTGGTGCTTTTGTCACGTAGCCGGTGAAGTGGTGATGGTTACAAAATGAAATGACTTTGAACTGAAGCTCAAAGCACAGCACCTCGATAGCACTAGAGATGAAATTTCTACATGCAGTAATAATTTTTTAAAAAAGGTTTGCCTGCGATCTGACGAAGAAAATGGGTACTCAGTTATATCTTTCCAGATATTGCTGTTTAAAAAAAATAAAGTGGTCCTAACATAACTGTGAGAGCATGGAATGTTGTCAAACGTTCCTTGTTTCTGCAGATGGTTCGTGCTTGCTGAACTCCGGAGTCGTTCATATGACTTGCACCGGCTTGCAGAAGGAGGTGATCTTTTACTGTATCTTTATTAAGACTGCCAAGAGATGTAGCTTTTCTAAGTTTTCTCTTGCACTGCTTTCAGTGTCAGAGACCATTTTATGCTCATCCTGCCCATCCACACGCAGAATCGCAATTGTACCCTGCCAGTTTTATGCCAATGGCAACGTTTTCGGTCCACTCTTGGGACTTTAGAACTACCATTGTCTATTGTTGAAGCACGATCAGGGATTGAGTGTCTAGAACGGAATACAACGTTGCTGTAGGAGCAAGAACAAAAATGTCGTGGAAGGCGGCGAAAGCTGTTACTTCTATATTACCCATCAGTCCAACTGCCTGCTTAGGCTTGAGTTAGGGTCTGGATCCCTGATTAACCTGAAAAAGGAGGACAGAATGGAGAAAATGAAAAATTATTTGACTGTTTAAGAAGCAATGAATTCTTTGTTCTCCCAGACTTGGCCAAATCATAACTTCTGAGCCACTGCACAGATTGTAACAAATAATTTTGAATTAAGTTTGAGCTCACTAAACATTTCCAACGTCAACCAGCTTCTGCACAAACAAGCATAGCAAGGGTCTTCCACAGTGTGATTTGAAGTTGTGTGTCAGTTTTGGCTTCGATAGAATGCATTTTGCGTCAGCGTTCGGGGAAAAAGAAAGGCCTGTGTATTGACAGAGAAGCTAGAAAATAATCAAGCATTGCAAGGGCTGACATTTTGTTTTACAGGACTTTGTTTATAAACTGTAACTGTTAGTTTGGCTGCCGTCTTTAAGACTCTACATAGTAATGCTTACTGAGATGGCTAACCTAAAGGGTATTACTGACGGAAGCTTTCTGACAGTTTCAGTGAACATTTATGTTATTTCTCGTAGTGGTTATCCAGAACCTTAGTGACTGAATAATAATGCTGTCTTAATCTGTAGTTTTTGATTGATGTTTCAGACCTTGAAATTTTTGAAGAAATCTGGTCCTTTGACAAGTGAAGCCATTCACGATAGCTACAATAGGCGTCTTGCAGCTGGCTTGCTGTCTCCAAGACTAGTTCATGTCCAGCCATCCAGTTTGAGTCAGGTGAGCGCATATCAGGGAATCAAGGGGGAAACACACCCATCTTGTCTGACGGGGCTCCAGAGGCTACAAGACACGATAATCTGATTTTCCTATTATTTGCAAGTTGCACTGAAATGCAGGTGGTGACTTTAGTGAGCAGAAGTAATAGCAGTCCTAGATCCAAGCTACTGAGTTTGACTGGGAACAGCCCTGACAGATCTGTCTTTAGAGACCCATCTATTAATTCTGTGCCACAGCTATGCACAAGGAAGCATCTTTCCCTCAGAACAACCTTTATCCCTGTCAGTTTCTCAAAGCATAGGTTCAGCGCAGTAGCTGACGATGGGGGTGTCTCGCTAGGATGTGAGCTGTTGCAAACATCAGCTTGCTGCATTATACCCGATCATTTGCTTCCAAGGAAGTGGGCCGTGGTAAACGATTCCTGTTGTCAGCTCTACCTGACAATTTCCTCACCGCTTCCCTTCATTTTCCCATCATCAGTCGGCCTCTTTTCTGCGGCCTCTCAAAGCAGATCTTCACCTCTGTAGCCTTTGCCTTGCGCTCCAGTAGCCCCATTTCCCCCGCTTAGACAGCCCTCTTGTAGCTGCAACACCTTAGCTGCCTTTATCTCATGACGCCCTCTCCCTTCGATCCTCTTTATCCCACCATGGTGACTTCAGGCCCCTCTTTCCCAGGTTTTCCATTTGCAGCGCACCACCCCTGCTCTCTCATCTGAAGAGTTTCATGAGAGATGGAGCCTTTGTGATGAACAGCCCATCCTCAGCCAGGCAGCATCTAAGCGAAATGATCAGCTGGCTAGTCATCATACAGTGGAGCAATTAGTAGGAAGGGGAGAGCGGTCTTCCCACCGCCCTCATCTTCCTGTCTACCGGATTCTTTGCCAGATTTGTGGAAGTGTCTTAGGGCAAATAACACTTCTGCGCAGTGTGGTAGCTAAAATAAATTTCTTGGCCAGCTGACCTAGCCCAGAGACTGCTTATTTTGCAAGCCTGATGTAGACTCTTACATTCAAATTAGATGTTCTGCTGTCAGCTCCAGTTTGGGAATAACTTGGGAAATCAAGGCATTTTTTAATAACCTTTGCTGCATTGTGACTGTATCGTTCAGAGACTTGTTAGGCATTTGAGCAGGGATTTCTTTTGAATGTTAGTAAGGCAAACTTCAGAATTAGGGTCAGGAAGCTTGGTTTGGAGTTTTGTTTGCCACCCTACGTAGTATTTGGTGTGTTTTCTTGTCTGAAAGCAGCTTTCAGAAACAGAAGGAAGTATCCCATGTGTATTCTAATGTGTAGAAATCGCTTTGAATGCAATGATTTTACCCAGAAGGGAAAGAGACTTTTGAATTACGTTTCAAACAAAGAAACAAACAAAACCCAACCAAACAAAACAGTGAAATTTTATGAAGGATCATTTCAGCTGAAAGAAGTATCAACACCAGCTGAAATAAACTACTCCTTAATATCGCATGCCTGTGCGTATCTGTGCATTATCCTTCTGAAGGATTACCAGCACGTTAGAATACAGTATTTGAACAGCCTAAAATTTAAACCTATTAGAATTTAAATGGTTCACTTCTTTTCTGTCATCTGAGAAAAGTATAACTTCATGTTTTGGTGTCAGAACTGCTTCATGTCTTCATAGTCTAGAAAGCTGCTTGACCTGAGCTTCACTGTTCCCACGCAGAGAGGGTGTTTGTTCTGTCCCCTTCATGCATTCCTGATGGCGAGCTCATGTGCACAAAATGCGTAATGGGTATTAGCAGAGGATGTTACCGAAAGTAGTTACCTGGAACTCAGGAAATTGAGACTATAATGCAGAGGCGTGCAAATAAAGATTAGAATTAGCCTTCAGTAAGTTGAAATGTCAGCGGAAAAGTTTAATGTGTTCCTCAGACCAAGCAGCAGTCCAGCCTGTGGCTAGAATTCAGAAGAAGAATGTGGAATTAGTTGCAGGTGTACTACTTGACTTTGTGCTGTCTGCATGAGTATACCGGTAGAAGCAACCATTTGCTGTTGATGGTTCAGCTATTGAAAGTATGTAAGATTCTCATTTTACTTTGTCTGTTATGTTTAGAAGGAGCAGTTAGAAGTGGTATTGTCAGCTGCTGTCCGGACAGGTTCTTTAGAACTTCTGACTGGGTGCATTAAACAGTGGGCATCTGAAGGTAATACTTCTTTACATTGTTTTTATGTTATATATTGGTTAGTTTGAAGTTGTTGATTTGTTTCTTTTTTGTTGTCTCTTTTTAAAGAGCAGCCAAGTTCTGCTGCTAATTTACGGCTTGTTCTTGAGTGGACATGGAACAAAGTGATCTCTACAAAAGAAGAATTGGACCAAATATGTGGGTACTAGTGTAGTCATTCCACAAACATAAAATCATTCCTTCTAATTGAGCTTATCCAGTAATCTGCTGGTATATGGCATTGCACGCGGTTCTTTAAGTGTGCTTTGAAACTCTGAAATTGCTCTGTAGGCTAATGCTTTAATGTTTGTTCTTGAAAAGGTGTTCCGCTCTTTGATGGCTCTTGCAACTTCGTTGACCCACAGACATTACAGTCTCTTCAGCACTGCCAGTTGCTTTTGAGCAACCTTAGCACAGTCTTAAACTGTTCTCTAACAGAAGCACAAGAGCTGACTGAAAAAGGTTTGTCATAGTATTATTAATTCTTTGGTATGCTTTCTTAAGGTTTGGAATTATGCTTGGGTTGTAATTGTGGGAACGTGAGCTTTTGTTGGGTTTGGTGATTGGAAGACGGTTAAATTTAGCTGGGCGAAGGGGCTTAAATCTGAGAAGCTGGGACGACCACTCAATATGCGTTGAGTTCAGGGAAGCAGTTTCTTGTGGAGTTCATGCAAGCGGCTAGGGGAGACTATGCTCAGCAAGAAGCTATGTAAGCAACTGGGTTGAAATTGCAGCACCTGAATGTGGTAATGCTCAACATGTTTCTTTTTAAATCTTAGCCAGCAATTTATAATTGCATGCAAATATTGAATTGCAAATTACTAAAAAAGATAAAGGAAGCGCAAATGAGTGACTTGTAAAGTAAGTTACTTGAGTTTCTGTAGCTTTTTAGATCATAAGTTGTTCTTGGCATATTGAGAAAAAGAAAGACTGTCCCTTTGCTCTAGTAAAAATCTCTGCTACTTGAAAACCAGGTGTCGTCTTCATGCATGTATTTAATAGTTCAGGCTTAATTTTGTTTCATGTTAACCTTTAGCGAATCTGGTTCTTTGGAGGGGTTGCTTTCTCTTTTGGTGGTGATTGTGGGTTTTTTCTTCAAATAAGAAAGCGATACAGAGTAGAAAATGCAAAGACGAGAGATTTCTACCGTGTCATTTTTGTATTTTCTATGTAGTATGATGAAGGGAGTTTTGTAAAAAGGAAAGGAATTGCATAACAAAAATCATCCTATGCCTTTTTTCAGGTTTTGCAGACTTGACAAACAAGAAGGTGGTAACTAGCCTCATTTCTTTGTACGCACGAGTGGTCATCTGGTTCTGTCGAGCGGGTCTCCTTCCAGAGGGTTTAGGTAAGCATAAACCATAAGACATTTGTACCAAGGAGACTGTGCAGTAAGTGATTCCTAGGAACACGTGCTTAGCCACGCTTTTGTAAATGTTTTGTCAGCAGCAAGTCCTGTTGGTTCAGTGACAACGTATGCCGAGAAGCTCTGGTGGTGAAATTGAGATTCTACAGGTTTTTCAAATACATAGCGTAGAATAATGCAAGCAGTTTCTTTCCTGGATGTTTTTTAGAAATAGCAATAAGGCTCTGATTCAAGGAGCTGCTTGTGTCCACAGCTTGAAATACTTGGGATTTTAGACAAATTAGTATTAGGCAACAAACACCTGTTGGAATGCTTGTTTGTACAGTAAAAGCACTACCTGCATGTTTTGAACTTTTTATGTCTTGCTTGAGGAAACAATACGCCTTGGAAATGCTTCTTTATTTGGATGGATTATAAGTTCTATTGTCAGCCCTAATTGTCTTTACAAATGCTCACATGACATGTTTAAAAAGCCATTCCCTTTGAGAACTGGTGTTTTTTATAGTGAACTTCAGCTAACGCTACATGTTCTGAATGCTACGTCAACTGCAAGCTTGAAATGGCGCTTGAGACAAGAAGGAATTGAGTTTTGTCTCTTACATCTCTTCTGGCAAAGGCAGAAATGGGCTTGGCTTCTTTCAGAGTTGGAGGCTTCTTGATGCTTACCTTGTGTCTGCCTTTTTAGTCAAAAATTTTAGTTGAAAAACGTGCTATTTTTTCTTTAACTTGCTTTTATGTTATTGCCTGTAGATGGTGATATGCATTTGTCTCGACCTTTCTACAACTATCCTCTGATTCAGAGCTACCATGCTGGTCAGCGACAGAAACTTGAGCGTTTGTCAAGGTAAGCCTTACTGGAAAACTCTGGAACACTTCCACTGCAAATTTAGAAGTGGAAGGGAACGGCTTTTATCTCAGCCGTTGTATTTGCTGTGCTTAATGCATTTGCCGGCCATACTCGTGACGTCAGTGATGCATGTGTTCTCTTGAGCCCAGGGGTTCCTTGCCCATGGTAAAATCCTTATATATCCCTCGGCTTAGTACCACTTGTTGGTATCATCGTTTTTTGTAGGGTACTTAATTCATTGGCTCATCTGTATCATTTGTCACTACTGGAAAAGATCACGTGACTAGGCTAGGATCAGTCGTGTCTGGTTCAGGAAAGCACAGCGTTCACAGAACAATTGTTTTGGACACAGAAGAAAGCATCTTTAAAAAGAAAAAAAATCATCTCTTTTATGGGCTAGTAATAGATGGTAAGAATTGTATTGGCCTAAAGCTCCTACTCGCAAGTACCTTTGTGTAATTTCGTAAGACAGTCAGAGTTACGTGTAGTTGGCACACCTAGCACTCTATTGGCTAGTGCATAGAAGTCCCTTCCTAACGTAAACTCTCTTTCCTGGACTAGCTGACTAGCATATAGGTGATAGGCCTTGGATTAGACGATAATAGGTTTTTCTTTGGAAATGGTACTGGAAACTAAGGAAAGACCTAAACAAGCTTAGGCTATGGCACTGTGAAGAAGAGGCTGCAAGATGAGTTAAGGTGGAAGCTGCAGCGTATTAGGTATTGACTGTAAAGTTCATCTTTCTGAGCTTAATTCTCAAGTAACTTGCACACAGGCTCATGTGATCCTTAGAAGCACACAAGCTCTGGTGTGCTTTTGGCGCTTGCTATCGTTGGGAAATTAAAGGGTAGCGTCGCAGTCAGCAGAAGGCTGTGATGGACTTGTGACGAATGTAATTGTTAAAAGTTCAGCCATCCGTAATTGTAATTCTATTTTGACCTCCGTTAATAACTGAACATGATCTAACGAACATCTTTCACCTGACTCAGAAATGTCTTTCACGTGCATTTCAAGTCCTAATCGTGCCTTTGTATGTCTGTTACTTTCTTTGACTCCTGGGAGCTTTTTTGTTTGCTTTTGAGTGGAGGAAATCTGTTACACTGCGAGGCTGGAATTCGTGGTTTACTCTGTCTGAATCCTTGCTACCTTCTGTTCCAGAGGAAAATGGGATTCTGACTGCTTGATGATTGATGGAATGGTTTCCCAGTTAGGAGACCAAGTTGAGAAGTTGTGGCGGAGAGATGAAGGAGGAACTGGGAAATATCCACCTGCTAGTTTACATGTGAGTGTTATGTTCACAGAAAACAAGAATGACAATAGCAACAACAACAAACCCTCACCCCCCCAAAAAAAAAACCCCCACCCAAAAGGCAGTGATTTATGAAAGACAGGAGTTTTTAAAAAACTTTTAATGTTTCATTTCAGGCACTGCTGGATCTCTATTTACTAGAAAGCCTTGAAGAAAGTTACAAGCATGCAATTGTATCCTTTCTAGTTATTTTTATTACACCTTCAGTATATGCACGTAAATGTTCTTAAATGCTTGTCACCTACGTGTTTCATAACATTTTTTAATTTATCCTTCAAACACAATGCAAGTGAAAACATTTAGTTTAGAATTAAGTCCTAGACAGAAGCATTGTTTTATTTCTTTGTACTGTGCATTTCTTTTTTCTTTTTTTTTTAATGTTTTGTTGCAAAGCTTTTGTTCTGTTAAAAGTGCACGCCCACAGAATAGTAAACAGAGGAAAAAGTCATTGGGCAGAAACTTAATTTCTAAGCTGCGGAAATATCCAGAATTGTTTTTGTTGTTTGTTGCCTAAGCCGAGAGGAGAGCCTAGAGAGCAAGGGGTTTAAAAACTGTTGTACCCCAGAGCTGTCTTATTAGAGTACGTCCCTAAAAAGGGATGTCAGAAAGCGAAGATGACACTGCCAGTGAGTGATCCACATAGTGGTGTAAATCCCATTTTAATCATTCCGAGCTGAGTTGTGTTGTAAGGACACCATAACTTACATTGGTTCATATACTCTGGAAATGAGGAAAAAAACCAACTGTAGAATTTGTTTGCTTTAATAACTAAGCGTGGGATGTTCCAATGTTTTGAATGTCCAACTGGTAGCTCCACTGACTAAAGAGGGAGCCTGAGTTTCTAACTGAAGTAGTTAAATACCCGAAGTTAACCTTTTTGAATGCCTTACAGAAACCAAAGAGCCTTTCTTTCTGGTTATTTATTCGGAATGCAGTTTTGTGGTTAGGACCCGAGTGTCGTCAGGTTAGAATAGCTTAAAACGGCAAGACTAAGCCATTAGTATTTTCTGCTTCCTACCACTTGCATATCCTTACTTCCTGATGTTTTTCTAAATGTTATGTGATAAATTTTGGTCTTACAAATTTATTAGCCTTAATTAGATACGTGATACCAGACAATTTACTTGCTGCTAGATGTCATGCATTCCTTTCCGAACAAAACAGAAACTTTAATCGACTCCTTCCCAACTGCCTTTGCTATCCCTTGGGGTCTTGTTAAGCTTGTTCAAGGTTTCTGGCTTCTAGATCACAATGATTATGAAGTAAGTATGTAACAGTTTAGCAAGACATACATTGCAGTACAAAGCGATAATCTAGAAAGCAATTTTAATAAATTGGTGCTTAGCTAGTAACAGGTGATAAAACATCAGAAGCTTTTTTGTAATACTGCCACGACATCTTCAGCAATAAATTATGCTTTGAAATGTTTGTTTCAATGACTTTGACAGGCAGTTGGTGAAAAGGAAGACAAAGTCCACTTTAATAATGCTTGATATTTGACTTTTCAAAGCCATGCGTTTAGGCTGTTTTCAGCAGACCAGTTGAGCACTTTCTCCAAAACAGTGGTTTAGGTACTTTAAATACTAAAGGTAAGATCATAGCAGCCAGAGTTGAGACAGAAGACTGCAAAAGTGACTTTTCAACATAATCCATGTTCTTTCTGATGCTGAAGGTTGTTCTTTGCCTGTCACAGCGGTTTGTCTGGGAGAAGAACTTATTATTTAGTAGTGTATTTATAAAAAGCCATGTTTGTATACAGAGATATGATGAACCTAGAAAAGTGTGACCTACTCCTTTTAAAACACTCACTTTGTTCTGTATGGCTAACTGAATGCTCTAATGCTTTTTCCTGCAAATACTTGTTATTTACATGTCCCGTATCAGGTATTTCATTGGTTAGTCACCTAAGTTTATTTAACACCCGTTCACCCTTCCTTAAGAAACTTTTGAGTATTTTTGTTGCCTGCGTGTATGTATGTATCTTAGTAAACGTGATCTCTGACTTCTACAGAATTCGCTGGCCCTGCTCTTTCATCCAGCTACAATCAAAACTGTGTCATGGCAACATATGAGAATTCTTCAGTCCCTCATGTGCCAAGGAGAGCATAGGCGAGCCCTCAGATACGTACAGATGATGAAGCCCTCAATGTCAAGCAGTAGTGAAGCGCGGCTTTTCCTCACTGTGTTGTTGTCCAATAGGTAAAGAAATATATCCCCCCGTTTTGGCGCTCAAATATTGTGACAGGTGGAGAACAAACAATACAAATCACGACGCCCTAAATTTCCTTTAAACTTTGAGTACCACAACTTTGGGGCATCTTTTTGGCTATACTATTAATATTCCTTTACGTCTCAAAAAAATTAATTGCAGGTGCATGGTGGAGGCTTGGGGTCTGTTGAAGCAACATAACACTAATTTAAACCTAGAAGAGCTGTTAAAACACATGTTTGAAGTCTGTCAGGAGGTGGGACTAATGGAAGACTTACTGAAGCTACCTTTCACAGGCCCTGAACGAGTAAGTGTGGACAAGAAAATAAAAATCTTCATCGTCTCTTTGAACAGAGAAGAGGCAGATTCATAATCGATTTTTGAAATGTGTTATTTCTCACAGGAGTGTTTGGAGAAGTTTTTACAGACCACTGCTGGTGTTCAGAATCGCGAACTTCTTTTAGTCCAGCATCTGCAGCGTACCAACTATATCCCAGCACTACAGTTGAATCAGACAATGAAGGTTAATCGCATGGTAAGCGTCAAGTGTGCAAGGTTCTCTTAGGTGTTACTAACCGGTTTTGATAGTACTCAACAATGCTTGGGGTTTTATACTGTTCTTTGAAATACTAGGAATAAGCTTCTACACCTTAAAGTTACAGCCGAACCTAAAAGTTGAACAAAATATTCCACTACTCCAAAGCGTGTGCTGATGGGTAGCACTTGCTGCTGTTCTGTGCGGGGGATGCATTTTACTGTATCTGCAGAGGACGTTTATTCACTCATTAGAAATAGCACAGGCAGTTCTGTGCAACGAACTTCTTGTAATTCGTCAGCGTTCTGCTTTACGCTTTTCATTCATCAGAATGATCGTGATCCTTGCTTGAGAGAGAGCGCGCTTGCCAGAAATTCTGTATTAGACCAATATGGCAAGATCCTTCCTAGAGAAAGGAAGCTGGATGTAGAGAGAGCCAAGACTAACCATTTGCCTTCATCGGTCTTAAGAGAAGGTAATTTTTCGGGGGGGAAATACAATGGACAGCTAACCATCGCTTTGATTACACGAGGCTGAGAGTTTTTCCCTCTCGCTTTACAGTCGCAAGACCAAAGCCATTATCAACAGTAACAAAACAAGCTAATGCAGGAAATGTGCACCCAAGAGCAACTTTCATCAGTAATGTATTGTCCAAAATTGGAGAAGGATGGGGAGCAAACAAGCAGAAAACCAGTTTCTCACAGCATGATAGGTAAGCAGCCTTTTAACAAAGTTTAGTCTTGAGCTACATGTTTGGAGAGAGAGAGAAAAATCCATTTGAATTGCGTTAGCGTTTTGGAGGGAAGGTGCGCCTGAATAGAGCTTTGTCTGGCTTTTTTACGCATACAATATGTAGCATTTAAGAATCAATACATCGTAAGTAATATTTGGAGAGTGAGTTTTTCTGCCATGATAATAGAGCAGAAAAGAGGCTAGTAGTTGTCAGATGATTTTCCTGCAGGTGGTATGGTCAAATAAACTTGGATTCTGGTATGTTTGGACTTCAGGGGAATGAAAGTCATTTACATTTTCCTTTTAATTCTAGTCCTGGAGTGACAGAACCACCAGTCATAACACATCCTCTCCCTGATGCAGAGTCGCGCAATGCATCTGTTGGGGCACGAGTTAGAAAATTTTTAAGAAAATGTTCCAGGTATAGTAGATCTACAGAATGAATATTTCAAAAAGGTGTTGCTTCTCATATATATATATTTGTGTATGTGTGTGGGTGTGTACACTTCCCGTGCTTGCAAAGCGTTCTGTTTGCATTTAGTTTTGTGTCTGTTAAAGAAAAGGCCAACTTAGGGACACAACTAAATGGAGAATTTGAAGTGGTCCCAGCATTGAAATGTGGATGCATTTTCTTCTGACACGAGAATGACATCACTTGTGCAACTTAACATTGGAGTACTCTTGCCTCAGAGGCAGTGATTTAGGAAATTAAGTATGAAATGTAACGAAATAATTGAAAAGAAGAAAATGCCTCTGACTTGTTGGTGGGCCTGAGACATCACCCCAACAGGGAGGGTTCACCTGTATTTCTTGTTCATGGAATGTTTTTGTTACGTACCATCTCAGATTTCTTGAATGCAGCATGATTCTTTCCACTGATTTATTTCTTTTCGTATTTTAAATTGTGTACCATAACAGATTGCTGGGTTTGCTGGCTCGTCCTGTTCCTTCACGCTCTGCAGCATGGGGTGGTAGCTCACATTCGCCATGCAGAGCTTCTACTTCATTCATGCCATCCAGCCCACTGAAACCAAATACGCATGGTTCCGTCTCACAAAAGAAGTTTTCAGGAGCATCAGAGCTGAATTTACTAGAGACTCCTCTTGTGGTTAAGGTTCGTACTGTAAAAAAACGGTAACAACCAACCAAACAAAAAGCCTGTAAACTTTGTTTAAAATGAAACCACCAGAAAAGTCTTTAGAAACAAACACTGATTGGTCTCAAGGAATGGAAAAAGGTTTTCGGTGTCCCAGACTTCAGATGAAGTTAAATAGGCTGTCAGTTAGTTAGCTCGTTTCGGCTTTGGGAACAGAAATCTCAGAAATGGAGCATGTGATTGCGTACACTGAATACTCTGGTCTCTGTCCCTTAACCGCATAAACTTTTCTCTGTAGGAGAGAGTACATTGTATGTTTCTAACTTTACATTCAGTGGTGATGTGAAAGGAAACGCAGTATTTCACTGTCCTCAGTTTTGTCTCCCTCAGTTGGAAGTTAGTCTGTTTGGTAATCAATAATGCATTAACAGACGTTTTTTAACTCCAGGTCATTGAAGATAGTGCGGGTAAGGCGCAAACCTCAGAAGCAGCACCTGAAGCATCGCCATCTAGTGAACTACATCCGTCAGGCAATCTTCAATACAGCTATAATACCACAGAGCAACAGTTTCCATGGGATTTGCCTGCTAACCAAGATGGTGAATGTGATGCAGCTGAGGGAGATGGAGAGCAGAGTAATTTTCCTTTAGTCTTGGAAGGAGAAGGTGGTGAAGCAGAGATGGGAGACCCTACACTGTTAAATGCTTCTAAACCGTCTGGCACAACAACAGGGGAAAAACCTGTGAACAGTTTAGGAAATACTGAAAACCAAGAACATGTGACAAATTCAGTGTCCCCTGTAACTAGTGATCAGGAATCTCAAAATATTGCAGAGTCACTCCCATATGTGCCTGAACCCCTTAAGGTAGCTTTTGAGAACTTACTGTATGTAATCAAAAGCACAAGAATTAAAGAATTGACATCTGGAGTTGTAGAACAATCTATTCATGAAACCACAGGCAGAAAGGAAACTAGATCCCAGAAGGCAAAAGCTCCCTTACCAACTGTGCCAGAAGAAGTGGAAGATGAAACCAGCACACGTCAAGTAGAGCATGCCGTCACTCCTAGAAGACGCGCAAGGGGACAACTGACTAGCAGTCAAAGTATTCCATCGGCAGGCCATCAGCAACTACTGAAGACAGCCAAACCCGTTTTGTTAGGGCTGTCTCCTAGGAGAAGTACCAGGCAAACAAAAGAAGCATCTGAGACTTCTAGCCTTCAAACAGAAGAAAATGCTCAAGATGATGAGCACATACCTGTGATCCCTGTTACTCCTAGGAGAGGTAGGAAGCCTAAACGGGCCAATTCAGAAGAAGTAGAAAGCAGCCATTCTGGAGGGATTCTCCAGATCCGTGTGTTTTGAGTAAGACAGGTCAAAACATTTGCCTGTCCTGTTTTAGATGTCTTGTAGCTGGAGAAGAAATCCAGGGTGCTTTTCCTTAGAAATAATGCTAAGGTCCTAATCATTAAAGAATAACCGTATAAAGAAACTTTTTCGTTGCTGGACTGTGGTACAAAGAGTTCTGTACAATTTCTGTAGTCTGGAAGCATTAGAGGGCGGTCAGTATAGCTCTTGTTTGGCCTGAGCTAGCAAAATTATCCCAGTCCTGCATGCTGTCTGCAAAGGTAATTGCTGGATCTGGAGGAAGCAGACAGTAGAAACAAAGAAGAAGAGGAGGATGTTTCTAGAACGGAACCTGTTGAGATAAAAACAGGTTAGCAAGCAGTTGGGTTTCAACGCCACCAGTCAATCTTTAGAGAAAAGAACAAGCAAGGACCTTAGCTGCATTCTTGTAGAAGAGGGGAAATGGAGTCAAGAAAGGAAAGGAGCGTTGCTGGAATGAGACGGGTATCCAAAGAGAAATGAGAAAACTTGCTACCGGATTTTAAGAAGGAGGGGTGTTTTCTGAAGTTTTTATGTGTTAGGTCCATAACATATGAAGTTTAGTTTGTAAACAGAATATCAATGGCCATTTTGTTTTCTTGACTGAAATTACGCATCAGACTTCTTGTTTTACTGGAAAGAAGACTTCAGACCTCCTGTGCATTTGAAGTCTTGGTAGCATTATTTTGTTAGATCGCTATCGTAGGTAAAATGCGTAAAGGCTCACTTTAAAATCATATGATCATTTTAAAAGAAGTGATGTTAAGTGCAACAGGGAAGTCATCCTTCTGTCTGTTTTTGTAGGATTTGTGGAAGAATCAAATGCTGACTCTCTTACCCTTCCTGAGGATGGTAAATTGGTGTTTAAAGCTGCTGAGGCTGCTCCTTTGGGGACTGCACGTGAAGGGTAAGTTTATAAAACAGATACACTGTTGGGTTCACACAACATGTAACACACAACTGCTGGCTTTCCTGTGTTTGAAAACTATGATTGCGAGCCGGTATTGCTTCTTTCCTGTGTTCTGATATACAACGGCTTTTCGATTCCTTTCTGGCTGTGAACAGAACTAATTTGGCGTGAACAGAAGTCAAATTGACTAGCTGTCCATTTGAACCTTTTTTCTGAAATCATTGCAGACCCCCAAGTACGGTGATAAAGATTTCATTCAACAGGCTATATGAACCTTTGAACGGTTTGAGGGTTACTAAGCAGATACTGTGAACAGAAGCCCTGCTTTTGTCTGAAAATGGTGTAGCTAAAAATTACACCTGAGATTCCTGTAACGTTAGTGAGTTTATCTGGGGGCTTTGGATACTTTCTGGCAGTATTTTAGACACTTAATTTCTGTTTTCTGTGTGTGCTCCATTAGCATCTCCTTGCTTATGGAAAGGGAAGCAGTTTTCTCACCAGATACTTTAAAAGCTGCAAGTGCTTAGCGAGAAAGACGGACTGTTAGCAATGAAACAACCCTTGATTTCAAGTGGTAACATGCCCGGGTACAAACTTTTGTTGGGTTTGTTCTAAACCTCCAATAGAGCCGTTGCACTCTTTCTACAGAAGACAAATGGTGTCTCGTTCTTTAATATCGCTCTGGTGTTATGTTATTATCTAGTGTTAGATAGCCGGGAAGAATGCTAAGGACTTGATTCATTGCATAAGAATGAGTCACAAATTGAATGCAGATATGTTGCTAAAGGAATTTCTGATTTTTCTTAATTTTTTCTGTTTTGAAACATGAAGATTTTACAGTGAGAAAGCAACTTGTAAAGCTCTTCAGGGTTTGTTTTGAAGCTTACTGACGACTGTCTCTCTCTCTGTTCATGAAGTGAAACACACCACCAGGAGTCCAAAATGTCCTCTGCATCAGAAGAAAAAGCCATACCAGTTGCAACAAACCCACAGCTTTTCTGGATCCCATCACAGGGTGGTAGCTCACATTCGCCATGCAGAGCTTCTACTTCATTCATGCCATCCAGCCCACTGAAACCAAATACGCATGGTTCCGTCTCACAAAATGAAAAAATTCATGAAACCACAGGTAGAAAGGAAACTAGATCCCAGAAGGCAAAAGCTCCCTTACCAACTGTGCCAGAAGAAGTGGAAGGTGAAACCAGCACACGTCAAGTAGAGCATGCCGTCACTCCTAGAAGACGCGCAAGGGGACAACTGACTAGCAGTCAAAGTATTCCATCGGCAGGCCATCAGCAACTACTGAAGACAGCCAAACCCGTTTTGTTAGGGCTGTCTCCTAGGAGAAGTACCAGGCAAACAAAAGAAGCATCTGAGACTTCTAGCCTTCAAACAGAAGAAAATGCTCAAGATGATGAGCACATACCTGTGATCCCTGTTACTCCTAGGAGAGGTAGGATGCCTAAACGGGCCGATTCAGAAGAAGTAGAAAGCAGCCATTCTGATGGGCAAACATCACCTGTCCGTACGCAGTCCATAGCTGTTACTCCAAGAACAGGATTAAAGAGAGCAAAG
This sequence comes from Gavia stellata, assembly GCF_030936135.1. Taxonomy (NCBI): domain Eukaryota; kingdom Metazoa; phylum Chordata; class Aves; order Gaviiformes; family Gaviidae; genus Gavia; species Gavia stellata. The sequence goes on along the minus strand of NW_026776320.1, from coordinate 995,163 downwards.
GAAGCCGCATCTGAGCTCATGGAAGTGGCTAATGAGGAAACTTCTCTTGCTGGAGGTAGCATTATTGCTTCTGCTGCTTCCAAAATGACTAGAGGAGGAAAACGTTCAGCAGGAGATCAGGGAACTGGGCAGAATGACACTGATCATGAGACAAAAATGGCAGTCCGTCCCAGCAGAAGTGCAAGAAAACGGGAAATCATTCTTTTACAGTTTACTGAAAATATTGTCAAGGATCAAGAGGTGCAGCCTAGTGACCACCTCCTTTTTCCTGTGCCAACTAAGAGAGGCGGAAGAATAAAGAGGAGTTCATTGGAAGCTTCAGAAAATTCTCACCTTGATCTGTCTAAACCATCGCTGCCTCAAACAGAATTTCAACTTCCTGTCACTCCTAGAAAAAGTGCTCTGAAGAGGGCACACAGTCTCTTGGCAGGCACAGAATCTGTCTCTACTCAGGAAGACATACGTTCAGGAGGGAGAGCGGAAATCTGTGATACTCCTAAGAGAAGAACAATAAGTGTTCCACATGCTAAACCAGAAAAAACGGCTACTCATGAGCAAACACCCGCCCGGACGGCTGGGGAATCAAGCACACCCAGGAGTACAGGAGGGACAGGGCGGTGCGGCAGGAAGAGACGCTCAGTATTGGAGGAGAGCACAGGGGAGGAGGCCTTCCCCCAAGGACCCGGTGGCAATCCTTTGCTGCCTAAATCCACCAGGATGTGCCGAAATACTTAGAATTTTAGCAGATCGTATGGCAAGAATATGCCCAGTGTGCAAACAAGGCCGCAGATAGCTAAGCAGTTTAATTCCCCCGTCAGAAGTTCCTTTTGTTAGGAATTGTTCCATTGTTAGGCAATGCTTGTAACCTGTTAGCCTAGGCCAAACAGAAAATACTACCAAAAAAATAGAATTTCAAGTAATAAGCTAGCATTTGTTTCTTATTTGGTTTGTACTTTTGTCTTCTGTGCAAAACTTGCGGGTTTCCATTCCAGAAATGCTTTTTTCACCAAAGTAGTCGAGGTAATGAGTCTGTTTGATACGCTTGGCGAGAACTGTACCATGGTTCCTTTTGAATTAAAGCTGTTCCTAAAAGAAAACGCATTTTCCAGTGCACTGTGCTATGCGGCTGAGCGGTATGTGCGGTAGAGGGAAGAAGGCATGTGATGGTTACTGATGCGTCCCTTCGTTCAGGTCACTTACTCCTTGGCTCTGTTATCACCTGGCATGGTTCAAGAGCAGGCTTATCCCACAGCAGTCATTGGTGTGGTGTGCGTTGCTGCTGAACTTGGTTTAAATCCAGACTAAACCATGAATTATTAGTGAATGACTGATCACTTGTCTTGCGATACTACAATTGTAATTTTAACACACAGAGAGAGAAGAATGCAGGGAGTAGGTGCGTGATTTCTAGGAACACCACCAGCACAAGCATATGTGACCCTAGGAATCGAGGGCCCAGGAAAACCTTTACTTTTGATCTAGCCTATTGGTCTCATAGCAGCTTCCTAAAGGGCAAGAATGGTATGCTCATCTCAGCAGGACCCAACAGTTTACGCCAGCCAGGTAAGATTTTATTCCAAGAACCAACTAAAAGCAGTTTTAGCTAACACACACTTGTAGACTGGTCGGTTCGTTTATCTCCCATTACTAACACGCATGTAAACGTAATGCAAACGACTGGCACTTGTCAGTTTACTGGTTTGCAGCATTATGTAGGTTTTGTCTACATTTCTGTCATCCTGGAACTCAGTACCACTTTCAAGTGTGTTTGCACATCCTGATTCCTGATTTAAACTATTAGTGGGAGCACCCGTAGCGGACAGCAGTGCTCGTGTATGCATTTGCTCGCTCATCTACGAAGAGGATGCACTTGATCTTTTTTTAGAGAGAGGTCTTTTGTGATCTTGGTCAAGGAGTGCTGGGGAAAGCCTGGCGGGGTTATAACGCTACTCTGCTGGCATATGGTCAGACCGGCTCAGGGAAGAGCTATTCGATGCTCAGATACGGTGCAAACGGAGGCCTGGTGCCCGTGGTGTGCAAAGAACTCTCCAAAGCCACCCGGAGTTGGGAAAAGAACAAGCAGTACCAGGTGGGATTAGCACGAAGTGTCATTTATTTCCAAGATCTTTCCAGGTTGCACTTTAAAAGACTCGGGTCATTTCAAATGAGCAAAAATAGAAACTGTGACCGTATGGAGCAACTTACAGTACAAGCCATAGTGGAGCCTAAGAAATAGTGTTGACTAAAAAGTTGATGTAGTACAGGTAGATTTCCAGATAAAACCTAAAACGATGATTTGTCACCGGTGCAATTAACTGATCCCTAACGTGAGAACCAAAAATGTTAGTTTCTAGTAAACCTTCCTTTTTTTTAACAACTGTTCAAACAGTGATCTTCCTTTACCTGCCATAAAGTGAGCTGAACTTTAATCTCTGTTATGCTTCCTAACTTCACCCTTGCACAGGGTATTCATGAGAAAGTCTTTCCAGCACCTCGGTAAAGAAAAGTAATGCTTTCTTCTGTTCGCCTTTGTAGGGTACAGAAGCTTTATAGTGCCATACCTCTCCTATACAGTAGGAGCGACCTTTTTAGCCTTGCAGGACAGCTGTTGGAGCTGCTGGATGCTCCCACTCCATCAGCACCCTTCTGCGCTTGTAGCCGGGTGGATTCTAGCACCGCTGTAAGCAGAAAGCTTCACTCCCCCCGTGCACTAGTGCCTTCTGTCTACAAAAACACCACCCTGATTACTGAAGGCTGCTTGTGACTTACTCCTGTGGTACTGTCGCAAATGAGTGGTTTAGGCCGCTTAAAGAATCACCGTCAAGGGTATTGGCAAAAGCGATTTTACCAGAAGTTTATAGAATGCGACTTAACAGAATTCGATGGCAAGGTCCACTCTGCTACTTACTAAAACATACAAAGGAAAACCAAATAAAAATTGAATCGGAATGATTTAGGCAGAGAGACTGGAGAAACAAAAGGGTAAAGAGGACTCTGCCATTGAGTCACGAGGTCCAGAATGGACCCCTCTCGCTTTCTAAACTCCTTCTCAGGGAGGAGTCTAGGTGCGGCTGAATCCAGACTTACTCTCAGACGTGGTCAATGGTCCATGTCTAAAGGAAAGGGTGTAAGGAATAAAGAAATCCTCCTGTTGAGTCACGAGGTTCAGGGAAGACCGGCTAGGTCCACTCCTAGTCCCAGACTTGGTCAATGCTTTATATCTAAAGGATATCCTTATCTCGACCCATGAGCCTTTTGTTATATTTTCTCTCCCCTGTCCAGCTGAGGAGGAGAGGGATAGAGTGGCTTTGGCGGGCACCTGGTATCTAGCAAGGGTCACCCACCACACCTTGTCATAACCTGACTGGAAATCTATCTTATTCCTTCCAGGTCTATCACACACCTCTAAGCTTCCCTCATTCAATTTGCTCAGCAGTTCAGAGCTCACAGTACACCAAAGCTTCCTCAACAGCAACATGCCCCACTATTTATAGATTGCTGAGCCTCGATGAAATTTCCAGAGAGTGTGCAAGTCATCTCAGAACAAATTTCGCAGTCCAACCAGAAGAGGCTGGCTTCCTACCATGTTTTAAGCCATACCATGAACACAGTACTCAGCCTTTGCAATAAAACAAAGCAGTGCCTGTATACCGGAAGCATTTTTAAACTGAAAGAGAGTAGGTTTAGACTGAACACAAAGAAGAAATTTTTTACAAGAAAACCAGAACAGGTTGTATCCAAGTTGTATCCAAGTGTCCAGGACACTGGAACAGGTTGTATCCAAGTTGTGTATGCCCCATCCTTGGAAGTGTTCAAGGTCAGGTTGGATGGGGCTTTGAGCAACCTGATCTAGTGCAAGATGTCCCTGGCTATGGCAGGGGGGGTGGACTAGATGATCTTTAAAAGTCCCTTCCAACCCAAACCGTTCTGTGATTCTCTAATTTGCTGTTTAAATCAGAGACTTTCCAAAAGCTTCCTTGAGTGCCATTTCCTTACCTGCGTTAAAAGTGCAAAAAGTAGAAATGTGGTATAACATCATGTTTTAGTAAGTGTAGACATCAGCTTGCAGGCACAGCCACAACTTGCCGTTTCATGTGTGATGTGTAGTGCAGTAGGTTAACTTTTCTTTCCTCAGCTTTGCAGTTAGCCATTGTCGTTAAGCTTCTCCAGCTTGAATTCTGAAGCAAGTTTAATTAGACGTAACATGGCTTTGTGTTACTCTGCAAAGGTCTTGATTGAGCTTTCCACTTATTCATGTGAATGAAATAACGGAAAACCCTTAAAATAAATGATGGCTTACAAATCAAAGATGTGAGGGACAGTGCCCTAAAATAATGGACTTGGTACCCATTCTGCTCAAAGCTCTTCTGTGTACAGGCATTAAATAGAGGAGTGCTGGCCTTCCTTAAAAAAAAAAAAAAAAGGGAGAATGACAGCAGCAGCATATCTTTTTCCTCCATCCTCTCCTCATGCACACATAGGTGGACTTCTGCGTTACAATATACATACCTATCATAACTCCTGGCAAGGTGGTAAGAGACACATCTCTGAGGTGGCTGACCATATCCCTATCTCGTCTCCTTTACCGTGCCTCTAGAAAGGACTCTAGCCAGCACCTCGGCAGGTATAAGGGAAAGGACAAAGGGGAAAAAGGGAAGAGGGAAGAGGATGGTTGTTCTCAGCCCTTCTTGTTGAGAGGTCATTGTGCAGCCAAGGAGCGCAGACATCATGGAGTGAGAGGGACAGCAATTATAGGGGATGGAGCTGGGGTTTCAGACCCCGTTCCCTGAGATGTGCATGCATTTGACAGGAGACCATTACTGGGTTAAAAATAAACACAGAAATGAGAACCTTGGGTCACTTTCCTCCCCGGAAAGCACCCTAACTGTTAAGCTATATTCAGTTTGCCTCACTTCATCCTCCCCCCATGCCTGCATTTTGCAGTGCTACCCCAGGCACCAGCACAGACCAGAACACTGCTGTCTCTGTGTCCGGAGCCTGCATTTGCCTGAGGGACCCGGTGAGGCTCCCTGGCACAGGGCAGGCTTCCAGGCAGGCTTTGGTCTCCCCCTCCTCTCCGATGCAGCGGCACCGGTCCACAGCAGAGGAAACAGGCGGAGGGGCTGGCACATTCTCTTCCACCTGCTGCTCTTTTGCAGACATCCAGCACACCCAGCAATTGTCTGGTAAGAAACCTGTAAGAAGCACCTTTGGGTTCCTAGTGAACATTTTGTTCCAGTTTTGAGGAAACCAGTGGACATGACCTGACAAATGTCACACAATTTTTAAGTTATGTACACAGTAAAAAGAGAAGCTCTGAAATCTAAGGAGAATGAAGTTCTGTGGAAAAATATCAGAGTAGCCAACAGAGGCAGCGAGATTCCAGGAAAGGCCTTGTGCCATAAGTGTCATTTACTTTACATGTAAAAAAAACCACCCCTATTTTGAGCTGGAAGCACTTACTCCGTCCTACATGTGACAGCCACTGTCATGGCCAGACTCAGGCTTGTGTCAGGCTCCTGGAGAGGGCAAGGAGACAAACCTTTGTGCTCATGAGTGGTCATGAACACATGCTGTCAAGTACAGGGCATGTGCTGGCCCATAAGTTACCTCTCTGCAAAAGGCAGGGAACTGGAGAATGGACCCTGGTTGTATATAAAATTAATGAGAGTCCTGGGAAGAGCAGAATTTTAGTCATTCTGCTGTAAAACCGAAAAGAGCAGGAGAAATACAGCCAAGACACGCTGGGGAAGCCAGTCAGGATTTACTGAGTGTAAGCTAGGTTGTTTTTCAGAAGTTATTGAAGCTTTAATGATAATAAGAGATTGACAACAAAAAAGATGTTTTCTGCTTTTATCTTTGAAAGTCAACAGCTATTAATAAATATACTGTACTGCCCTGATTAGAAAGATCAGAAGAAACAAAGTTTTCAGCTTTCAGTTTATTCTGCAAAAAGGCCCTTGTTGATAGAGCTTTGCTGTGAGCGCTGGTGGAAGACAGGAACAAAGTGAGGTTGCCTAAAAATTTGAAAGTATTGCCTGATGACTGATTGATCGTGCTTGATTGATAATATCTCAAGGTGATTCTGCAAGCCAGAAAATCCTGTGCTGGTCCCACACTGACCGATTACTGAGGTGTATGAGGTAGACAAATTGCTTGCCCCTGTTTACAGACTAATAGTAGAAACTCACCCTTCAAATAAAAATGTCAAGGAGTGGAAAAACAAACATATGCCCTTGGTAAAGTATATTGCTAAGGTGTGTATTCCAGCAATTTAAATTTATGGGTTTGTGTAAGACTAAATATTAAATTGAGCACAAAATTTTTAAAATACATTTATAATCTTCAATATGTTTTAGGAAAACGTTATTACCAGTTTATTTTCTGTTGTTATTGGTGGAGGTGGTGTTACTGCTGTTTTGTTTTTACTGTTATTGCTGTACTGGAACTTCTTTTCTCCATGGGTCAAAAGAACTTTATATTTGAGTCACTGGCTCAGTTATTAGATTCTATGAAATTCATTCATTTGCTCAAGTCAAATATGGTATATACTTATTTAATAAAATATAAAGGGATATATTCACTTTTCTGAGGAGACACCTCAGAAAAGGGCTTTTTGTTTCTGGTTATCTTATGGCACAAAGTCTCTAGGAAAACTTTTTGACAAAATACCAGATTTTCGATGAGGATTCAGAGTCAATAACAAGGACAGTGCAGCTCCATTGGCCCCAAGAGCGTGTTAGAGCAGTAGTTTTTGCAGTAGGTTAACATGTTACGATGCTCCAGGAACTGCCGTGTGCACACTGACAGGGCAGCCAGCTCAAAATGTGCATTGACTAGCATTGAAAAGCCTGCAATGAACTCGGGCAGCTCACTGAGGTCAGCACAAAACTCCGAAGCAAGCCCAGTCCACTGTATGCAGAGTGACATTTGCCTCACCATTACCCAAATGACCATGGGCTCAATTCGTCCTGTGAGACTCAGCTTTGGAGCTGCAGAGCTCTATTACCCCTGGGAAGCAGTGAGAGTAATTTTGTTTGATGACTTGATGTACATAGAAAACTTCACTTAGGTGAATTCTAAGGGTGCCTTGAAACTCATTAGAGGCTTGGCTCTCAAGGCTTCTGAGCACCTGGAGCACCTCGCAACATGAAATGCAATAACAACATGGGCTTAATAAAGCAAGACCAAAAGTACCTTTCACAGCATGACTAGATTCTTGTCAGAAAAATAAATTCTATTCAGCTACTTTTATAAAATTAGTAAATATGAGGAAGCGGCACATCTGGCTAACTGTTATGGCAGGAAGATATTAAAAAATTAGGTTTAATGAAGACAGATTTAGTCTCACTGTCCATTTAAATACCAGACAGAAAGGTATGATTCCAAACATGAACGATCTTCTGGTTGCCTCAAAAGAAACACTTAAAGATGTGTGAAGTTCAGTAAGTGGTTTCAGCCAACAGGGAGACGGTTTCAGGTTCAAGAAATAATGTCCCAGGAGTTGCTTTCTTTATTCCAGTTTTCCTACTGGGAAACTTAAAATTTAGATAGACATTCTCTTGGAAAAAAGCCCATGAATTACAATAAGCACATTGGCTCACTTTATAGCATCACCAGTGAGTTCTGTAAGCATACGCTGTCATTATTTGAAGGCAACATAAGGATAGGTGGGGTTTCCTGAACTGAAAACTAATCCAGCCTAATAATAAAATAGCAAAAATACGCTCTAATTGTTGTACAGTTATAGTTTGATATTTATAGTTTAGTCTCAGCATCAATCTTTATAAGCCCATATGAGAATTACATGAGAATTCAGTTCCATGAGAATCCTGAGAAATCAGATTTCTTGGTCCACCAGACTGTTACTTGAGAATTAAGCCTGACTCTTTGAAATGGCGTATTCCATCACTGTGTTTTCAAATAGCTGGCCGTTTCCTTTTTCCTTTCTTTCTTCCTTCCTCTCATGTCACGAGATGAAGGAGAAAGGTGTATTTAGATAATAAAGTATTTTATGTATCTCTTGGAATAAAAACAAACCATCTGTTTGCAAAGAAGCTTTATTATTACTTGTTTTCATTACTCTATGGTTTCTTATCATATAATGAAGAATATAGCTTATTCTCTTTCTTCTTATACACTCATTTCCTTTGCTCCCTGAAAAGTATTTTTCATACATAATAAATTTGCCTGCCAGATGCATCCCTTTTGCAACTGTGACCAGACAATTTTTAAGGTTCAAAATACATTTTGAAGGTCAGAAAAAGCAGCCTGCTCAGCCCTAAAAGTAACCAGGTTCTTAAGGGTTCCTAGAACTAGTAGGATGAAGAAATGAAAGCAGAGACCTAGAGTGCATGTGGCGTTAATAACGGTGCTTTTCACCTCTGCGTTACTGATTCAAAATGAAAGTTGCTACCCTGTGATCATTATTCAGTGACCCATATGGAATGTGTGGATGACCTCCATCTAGTTCCTAGCAGATATTTGTCTGTCGTGTAAAAGCAAACACAAAGGTTAGTGCCCTGCTTAGAAGTTTCAAAAGAGAGGCTGATAACTGCTCTGCCACTGCTATTGTAATTTTTTGGTCTGTGTAGTTTCACTTTCTGGCTTTGTCCACTTAGTCTGGAAGTTTGTGGGAGCAAGAGACTGATTTTAAAAACAAGAAAGTGATGTAAAGCCACATGCTAACTTGGATGGCACAAGAAAATCTGCTCAGCACAAATGACTGCGGAAGCAAAGCTTCTGTGATACGATTTTTTCCTGCTTTAGTCTGATGTTCTTATCCCTCACAACACCTGTTTCAGTAACTCTGAAAGACTTTAGAAGCCTCTCATGACACAGTCAGCAGCTCACCTGCGATTCGCATTTCAGTTCCTTTGATATAATCAGTAAATTGCAGTATGCAGCCCATGATGGAACTACTAACATTTGTGAAAATTGGAGGAACAAACCCCTGAGACCTCATGAATTTTCTGCATTTGGCTGAATAAAGAACCTAAACTCACATCCAAGATTCTCTGGTATCAGAGCCTGAAAGAAGTTTCTGCCAGAATGTCTTTAGGGGATAGATATTCATGAGCACCTACATACACCCATTACGCTCAAAAGTCTGAGGAAAAAATGTGTTCAAAATACCACTGAAGTCTTCAGAAAGTCTTCCATTAGATTCAATGGACTTTGCGGCAGAGTGAGAGATACAGCACAGAATCGCTGTAATTCCCTTTTACATGAATGCTCTACACGACCTCAGACAGATGACACTTGTAATGGCACAGAAGGAGAGATCTGGTCGGCCGGGGAAGCCACTTACACATGGCATAGTACGTTAATTATATTTGTCCCTGTGATGCTAGGACACTTCTTTGTTTTCTTCGTGGAAAAGAGTGCAGTAAACCTCCACAAAAATGAGTGTGGTGATAAAAGGGTGGTTGTTTTTTCTGAATGCAAAAAGAAAAAGATCAGGGATGAGACTACAGGTCTGTTCAATCATTACATTCATTTCTCCCAACAAAACCAGGATCATCCTACTACAGGAGTATTCGTATCAGCCCACTGCTGCTAACACTCTTGGGCATACCACATTAATTCAAGATTGGACCAGTGCTTCTTTCCTTGACATTGATCTCTAGTATAATCACAGGCAGTTTGCATCCCCCGTCAAATGCAAATCCTTAAACCAGCACTCGGACCTCTCCCATTTAGTCTCAGGCCCGTCAGCCAGAAGCTGGAGAGTAGGTTATAGTGACAGCAAAAGGAAGAAATCAAGCAGCCCCAAAAGTGAAACATTAACAGGATTGTAGAGAGAATTTTAGAGAGTAGAGAAGTAGCTGAGAAACTGTGAAGAACAGCAAGTGATATAGAAACAGTTTAGAAACAAAGTAGTCACCAAACAGATCTCATAAATCATTAAATCTCATGGATTGTTGACGTCAGTTAAAAGTGATTTTCCTTTTATGATAAGAGATGATTTCTCACATCTCGCCAAGATTATACTGCTTTTATCCTGTTATTTGGGGAATAATTCTTCACTCTCTTTCATATCGGAACTTATTTAAAATTTGTGAGACCCTGTAAATCCACTTTAAAGCTGATCTATTACTTCAGGTTTTCAAGCCTAGCAAACTCAAACTGCTATTAACAAAAAAAAAACCCCTCCAACAAGATTGCTTTGCATGGGTTCAGCTTTACCTTGGCTCACCCAGCTCTAAGAGCTTTCTACAGACCGGGGTTTTTTCCTTGGCCTAGGATAGGGATCTTGTTTTGGTGAAGAAGTTATATCTGCCACATGGCCACTGTAAAGCAGACTTAACACCTGGTTTTTTTCTCAATGTTGCCTCCAGGCAAGGGAGAAGGTTGGAAAAGTCACTTTTACAAGCAGAACTTTTTTTCTTTTTTTAATTCTATTTTCTCCTCCCTTTCTTGGATGGCAGTACTGAGTGCCAGGTCTAATGCCTTGTATTAATTTTTCACAAGGAACTAATTCATTGTGTCTTGGTTTATGCCCTTAATTTTTTTCACACTGTTCATAGATTATTCTCAGTCATGCTTTTTGCATGCTTTTTGCATGCTTTTTGCATGCTTCCAGTATAACTGGCTTGTTGTGGGTATGAAGATCGTACATGGACTCCAAAGGTGAATAAATTAATGAGGAGAAAATCCAGTGAACTAACAATGACCATGAGAATTTCCTAGCTAGCAAGCTGTAAGGCAACAAGCTCCCCTGCAGCCCATGCTGAAGCCATTCTTGTTTTTATGCCCTGCATCAATAACCATACAGAGATAGAGAGAGGATATAGGCAGAAAAAGAAGCACAAGGAAGCGTGAATTATCTTAGTGAATTTAGCTCCAGTTTTGACTCCACTGAATACTTCCAAATATTCAGCATGACCCAAACTGAAATTTTTGCTCGTGGGTGCTTTAACCATTAATTTTGATTGCCTGTGAGCACACTCTCTGGCTCAATTAATATTTAATTAGAATTATTTCAGCAAGAGGGAGGGTGAATTTTCTCCTCTCAAAAAAAGAGATCATCTGGCAGAGGGTGCAACCAAAATCAGATTTGCTGCAGGCTTGAGCATTACAGTTAGAGAGCGACTGTCTGCTGCTATTACCACCTTCTCCTACAGGCATGTTTTGAAAGACAAGCACTGCAAGGAGAAGGATTTAAAACACTGTGCATTTTAGATCAAGTCTTCTCCAAGAATTATTGGTGAAGCTCAATATGAAGATGGCCATAGGGTCAGCAACATTAAAAAAATTGGTCTATCTTTTATGTGGTGTGCCTGTCCTCCTGAGCATAGGACCAAAATGCTTCCAGGGATACGGTGGCACTATTGTGTAAGACATAGTTAAAGATTTTCTATTTCCTCATTTCTCACACAACAAATCATGAATATCTTGTCAAGACTGCAGACATGTGTCACTGTTTACAGGAACCGGTTATAATTTTTATTTTGAAGCTAGCTGAAGAATACACATCTGTGAAGGAAAGCTAAAGGAGAAATCTACTATGGCTGCAGAGCAAAATAATGAATGTAATCCTGGAAAGCTGTTCAATTTATGTATTATCATGACTAACAGACGTTTGCAGCTATTTGTTCTTTTCCCAGGAAAGGTAATCCAAACCTGGAGAAGAGAGATAATACATTTCCTTGAACTACAAATTCATTTCAGCATAATCATGGTAATTGATGTATTCCAAAATGGTATCTTGAAAATAGGACTAAGCACATTTCTTCACAAAAAATTAAGCAGGACAGTCTGAGTAGAAAAGGTCAGATAGAAAATTATATTGTAAACACTGTGTAATATCCTGATTGTATCTACAAGACTTTTCCTTCTTTCCTCAATGTTTCACCAAACCTTTATGCTGTAGCCTGAAGCCAAAGTACTTTAAAGGCCCATCATGATAGCTGGTCAACCAAAATTGAAAAGCAGCATTTGCTTTACACGTTGCCTTCAATGTCACAGAAAAATAACATTATCATATTCAGCTACCCATAACATGGAAAGATGCTTCAAGAATAGGATGGACATCCTTGGAGAACAAAATGGGTGAGTAACTTGGCAAGATGTATGTCAGCAGGACTGTCTGAAGAGGACAATAATTCCTTAACTAAGTTCCCGTGACCAAAAATGACAACACTGCTGACTCTCCAGCTGTAAGATTGAGATGGCAGAATTTCAGTGGTATGTGGGATGTTAAAAACAACCTAGAAATGGCTTATTTTTCTTCTTCTTTGAAATGAAAAAAGACTTTTTTAAGTGCTGACTTCAGAGAAAGAATTCCGAAAAACCATTTTTTTTCAATAGAGACCGAAATCATGGCGTGCTTATTCACCTATCTAATGGATAATAAAGAATCCATTTTTGAACCAGGCAAGCTCCCTTTGGCTTTAATGAGTTCCATACTTAGGTAGGAACTGAGTAAAGACTCAAACCCAACCATGTCCATTTTCCTCCAATGTCCATGCTCTTCTGCCTAACCTATTGAAACATTGAAGATATGCACAAACACTGCTGAAGAATGGAGTTCCATTTGATTGGTGTCACTTTTAGAAACAAATGCTCACAAACTTTTCATGTGAGCTTTATATATATATATATTAGTTGAAAAGTACACAATATTTTAACTGTCTCTTTTTTCTGTTTAAGTATTTTCTAGAATAATTCACCATTAAGGCAGTTATGCAATAATTTTCCAGCTCTTCTTTTATATAGCTATCAAATCTACTTTTCCAAGAGTGTTAAGCGACTCTCTTGGTTTCCATGAATTTTAAAACATTATTTCTGAAATTTCAGACCTTTTCTCCTCATTATTTTCATATTCTCCATATATATTTTACGAATCTGCTTGTTTACCATTGTTTTGTTACATTCTTATCAAACATCACTTTGTTTACCCTTTGCTCTTTCTCGTCTGATTCTTGTTGATAGTTGTTTTCTTGCTTCCAGCAGAACTCTTATGATTTCATTGCTATGCCCTCATTAGACATTTTTATTGAAAATGAACATATACAGCTGATTAGAACTTTACCCACCATTTGCAATCTTCATTTCACAGAATCCCAGAATCCCTAAGGTTGGAAAAGACCTGTAAAATCATCGAGTCCAACCATCAACCAACAAACACCACCATGCCCATTAAACCATGTCCCACAATGCCTCATCCACACATTCCTTGAACACCTCCAGGGATGGTGACTCCACCACTTCCCTGGGAAGTTTATTCCCGTGTCTTTCTCTATATCACTTTTATTTCTCATTTCGGAGTGCCCAGATTTTTGCTTTAAGTTTCATTTTTTCTGCAAGCATCTATACAGAGTACATATCACCTTTTACTTTTCTTTTTTCCTCTGCCTTAAATGCTTGGTAATTTAAATTTTCATCATTTTCATACATTTTTGGAAAGTGTATTAGATCTCAATGTGATAAAAGAATACAACCACCAAAATACTTTAGTATAGACAAAGTGCGAGGAGAACAGGTAGAGAGTGAAAGATGCATCACATAAAAAGCCAGGGTCTGAACACGAATAGATTTGTATTTCCTCAGAAGACGTTATTTCTTTGTCACACTTGGAATATGGCTCTGGATTCACCTAGCAGCTGACCAGCAGCATCCCTGCAGTCCTTAAGAAAGTCTTGCCGACCTAAAGGGACCTTGCCTTCCCCAGTAAATGAAGTTTCCTTCCTGTAAAATATTGCAGATCGTTGTTAGGTGAGTGATAGGTAAATAAAAAAAGTGATTGCCCTGTCTTACTACCAAAAAAAGTTTCTCCTCCACTGCAGGAGGTAAAGCAAAGGTAAAAATCGCCAAATTACCTTTACATTTGTGTATAACAAACTCAGGGCTATGTTAGCTCTATGAACTTCGACTAAAAGGATGAAAAGATTGCTCTGAATACACCCAAATAGGGATGAAGTCTGTCCTCCCTGAACTGTATAAAAGAGAGACCATTGAGTATAAGGATATGCTATCAAAAAAGCGCTATTAAAATCATTAACGTGAAGACACAAAAAAACCCCCCCAAAACCTAGCATTTAAGTTATTTACTAAAGCAACAACAATAACACTTTAATACAAACTAGCTATCATTTCTTTATGTACTGCCTGTAGAATCATAGAATGGCTCAGCTTGGGCAGGAGCTCAGGAGGTCTCCAGCCCAACGTGCTACTCACAGCACAGTCAGCTCTGAGGTCAGACCTGCTTGCTCAGGTTGGACTGGGAATGATCCCAGTCTGTCCTGGGAAAGGGCCGGGGGATCAAGTTTGGACTGGGAATGATCCCACTCTGTCCTGGGTGGGGGCGAGGTGATCCAGTTTGGACTGGGACAGGGCCCAGTCTGTCCTGGGAGGGGGCCAGGGGATCCAGTTAGGACTGGGAATGATCCCAGCCTGTCTGGGGAGGGGGACAGGGGATCCAGTTTGGACGGGGAATGATCCCAGTCTGTCCTGGGAGGGGGCCAGGAAATGCAGTTTTGACTGGGACAGGGCCCAGTCTGTCCTGGGATGGGGCCAGGGGCTCCAGTTTGGACTGGGAATGATCCCAGTCTGTCCTGGGAGGGGGCCAGGGGATCCAGATTTGATGGGGAATGATTCCAGTCTGTCCTGGGATGGGGCCAGGGGATCCAATTTGGACTGGGAACGATCCCAGTCTGTCCTGGGAGGGGGCCAGGGGATCAAATTTGGACTGGGAATGATCCCAGTCTGTCCTGGGAGGGGACCAGGGGATCCAGTTTGGACTGGGTATGATCCCAGTCTGTCCTGGTAAAGGGCCAGGGGATCCAATTTGGACTGGGAATGATCCCAGTCTGTCCTGGGAGGGGGACAGGGGATCCAATTTGGACTGGGACATGGCCCATTGCATCCTGAGTCGGGCCAGGGGATCCGAATTGGACTGGGAATGATCCCAGTCTGTCCTGGGAGGGGGCCAGGGGATCCAGTTTGGACTGGGACAGGGCCCAGTCTGTCCTGGGAGTGGGCCAGGGGATCCAGTTTGGACTGGGACAGGGCTCACTCTGTCCTGGGAGGGGGCCAGGGGATCCAGTTAGGACTGGGAATGATCCCAGCCTGTCTGGGGAGGGGGACAGGGGATCCAGTTTGGACTGGGAACGATCCCGGTCTGTCCTGGGAGGGGGCCAGGGGATCCAGTTTGGACTGGGACAGGGCCCAGTCTGTCCTGTGAGGGGGCCAGGGGCTCCAGTTTGGATGGGAATGATCCCAGTCTGTCCTGGGAGGGGGCGAGGGGATCCAGTTTGGACTGGGACAGGGCCCAGTCTGTCCTGGGATGGGGCCAGGGGATCCAGTTAGGACTGGGAATGATTCCAGTCTGCCTTTGAGACGAGCCAAGGGATGCATTTTGGACTGGGAATGATCCCAGTCTGTCCTGGGAGGGGGCCAGGGGATCCAGATTTGATGGGGAATGATTCCAGTCTGTCCTGGGATGGGGCCAGGGGATCCAATTTGGACTGGGAACGATCCCAGTCTGTCCTGGGAGGGGACCAGGGGATCCAGTTTGGACTGGGTATGATCCCAGTCTGTCCTGGAAAAGGGCTGGGGGATCCAATTTGGACTGGGAATGATCCCAGTCTGTCCTGGGAGGGGGACAGGGGATCCAGTTTGGACTGTGAATGATCCCAGTCTTTCCTTGGAGGGGGCAAGGGGATCCGGGTTGGACTGGGAATGACCCCAGGCTGTCCTGGGAGGCGGCCAGGGAATCCAGTTTGCACTGGGAATGATCCCAGTCTGTCCTGTGAGGTGTCCGGGGGATCCAGTTTGGACTGGGAATATTCCCAGTCTGTCCTGGGATGGGGATAGGGGATGCATTTTGGACTGGGTCACGGACCATTCTGTACTGGGCAGGGGCCAGGGGACCCAGTTTGGACTGGGAAAGATCGCAGTCTTTCCTGGGAGGGGGCCAGGAGGTCAAGTTTGGACTGGGAATGATCCCAGTCTGTTCTGGGAGGGGGCCAGGGGATCCAGTTTGGACTGGGACTGGGCCCAGTCTGTACTGGGAAGGGGCCAGGGGATCCAGTTTGGACTGGGACAGGGCCCAGTCTGTCCTGGGAGGGGGCCAGGGGATCCAGTTAGGACTGGGAATGATCCCAGTCTGTCCTGGGAGGGGGCCAGGGGATCCAGTTTGGACTGGGAATGATCCCAGTCTGTACCTGGAAGGGACAAGGGGATCCAGTTTGGACTGGGAATGATCCCAGTCTGTACTGGGAGGAGGCCATCAGATCCAGTTTGGACTGGGAATGATCCCAGTCTGTTCTGGGAGGGGGCCAGGGCATCCATGACTGCTCTGGGATAAGCCTGCCTCTGTTTGCACCGTATCTGAGCATCGAATAGCTCTTCCCTGAGCCGATCTGACCATATGCCAGCAGAATAGCGTTATAACCCCGCCAGGCTTTCCCCAGCACTCCTTGACCAAGATCGCAAAAGACCTCTCTCTAAAAAAAGATCAAGTGCATCCTCTTCATAGATGAGCGAGCAAATGCATACACGAGCACTGCTGTCTGCTAGGGGTGCTCCCACTAATAGTTTAAATCAGGAATCAGGATTTGCAAACACACTTGAAAGTGGTACTGAGTTCCAGGATGACAGAAATGTAGACAAAACCTACATAATGCTGCAAACCAGTAAACTGACAAGTGCCAGTCGTTTGCATTACGTTTACATGCGTGTTAGTAATGGGAGATAAACGAACCGACCAGTCTGCAAGTGTGTGTTAGCTACAACTGCTTTTAGTTGGTTCTTGGAATAAAATCTTACCTGGCTGGCGTAAACTGTTGGGTCCTGCTGAGATGAGCATACCATTCTCGCCCTTTAGGAAGCCGCTATGAGACCAATAGGCTAGATCAAAAGTAAAGGTTTTCCTGGGCCCTCGATTCCTAGGGTCACATATGCTTGTGCTGGTGGTGTTCCTAGAAATCACGCACCTGCTCCCTGCATTCTTCTCTCTCTGTGTGTTAAAATTACAATTGTAGTATTGCAAGACAAGCGATCAGTCATTCACTAATAATTCATGGTTTAGTCTGGATTTAAACCAAGTTCAGCAGCAACGCACACCACACCAATGACTGCTGTGGGGTAAGCCTGCTCTTGAACCATGCCAGGTGATAACAGAGCCAAGGAGTAAGTGACCTGAACGAAGGGACGCATCAGTAACCATCACATGCCTTCTTCCCTCTACCTCACATACCGCTCAGCCGCATAGCACAGTGCACTGGAAAATGCGTTTTCTTTTAGGAACAGCTTTAATTCAAAAGGAACCATGGTACAGTTCTCGCCAAGCGTATCAAACAGACTCATTACCTCGACTACTTTGGTGAAAGAAGCATTTCTGGAATGGAAACCCGCAAGTTTTGCACAGAAGACAAAAGTACAAACCAAATAAGAAACAAATGCTAGCTTATTAATTGAAATTCTATTTTTTTCGTAGTATTTTCTGTTTGGCCTAGGCTAACAGGTTACAAGCATTGCCTAACAATGGAACAATTCCTAACAAAAGGAACTTCTGACGGGGGAATTAAACTACTTCGCTATCTGCGGCCTTGTTTGCACACTGGGCATATTCTTGCCATACGATCTGCTAAAATTCTAAGTATTTCGGCACATCCTGGTGGATTTAGGCAGCAAAGGATTGCCACCAGGTCCTTGGGGGAAGGCCTCCTCCCCTGTGCTCTCCTCCAATACTGAGCGTCTCTTCCTGCCGCACCGCCCTCTCCCTCCTGTACTCCGGGGTGTGCTTGATTCCCCAGCCGTCCGGGCGGGTGTTTGCTCATGAGTAGCCGTTTTTTCTGGTTTAGCATGTGGAACACTTATTGTTCTTCTCTTAGGAGTATCACAGATTTCCGCTCTCCCTCCTGAACGTATGTCTTCCTGAGTAGAGACAGATTCTGTGCCTGCCAAGAGATTGTGTGCCCTCTTCAGAGCACTTCTTCTAGGAGTGACAGGAAGTTGAAATTCTGTTTGAGGCAGCGATGGTTTAGACAGATCAAGGTCAGAATATCCTGAAGCTTCCAATGAACTCCTCTTTATTCTTCTGCCTCTCTTAGTTGGCACAGGAAAAAGGAGGTGGTCACTAGGCTGCACCTCTTGATCCTTGACAATATTTTCAGTAAACTGTAAATGAATGTTTTCCCGTTTTCTTGCACTTCTGCTGGGACTGACTGCTATTTTTGTCTCATGATCAGTGTCATTCTGGCCAGTTCCCTGATCTCCTGCTGAACGTTTTCCTCCTCTAGTCATTTTGGAAGCAGCAGAAGCAATAATGCTACCTCCAGCAAGAGAAGTTTCCTCATTAGCCACTTCCATGAGCTCAGATGCGGCTTCCTTTGCTCTCTTTAATCCACTTCTTGGAGTAACGGCTATGGACTGTGTACGGACGGGCGATGTTTGCCCATCAGAATGGCTGCTTTCTACTTCTTCTGAATTGGCCCGTTTAGGCTTCCTACCTCTCCTAGGAGTAACAGGGATCACAGGTATGCGCTCATCATCTTGAGCATTTTCTTCTGTTTGAAGGCTAGAAGTCTCAGATGCTTCTTTTGTTTGCCTGGTACTTCTCCTAGGAGACAGCCCTAACAAAACAGGTTTGGCTGTCTTCAGTAGTTGCTGATGGCCTGCCGATGGAATACTTTGACTGCTAGTCAGTTGTCCCCTTGCGCGTCTTCTAGGAGTGACGGCATGCTCTACTTGACATGTGCTGGTTTCATCTTCCACTTCTTCTGGCACAGTTGGTAAGGGAGGTTTTGCCTTCTGGGATCTAGTTTTCTTTCTACCTGTGGTTTCATGATTTTTTTCATTTTGTGAGACGGAACCATGCGTATTTGGTTTCAGTGGGCTGGATGGCATGAATGAAGTAGAAGCTCTGCATGGCGAATGTGAGCTACCACCCTGTGATGGGATCCAGAAAAGCTGTGGGTTTGTTGCAACTGGTATGGCCTTTTCTTCTGATGCAGAGGACATTTTGGACTCCTGGTGGTGTGTTTCACTTCATGAACAGAGAGAGAGACAGTCGTCAGTAAGCTTCAAAACAAACCCTGAAGAGCTTTACAAGTTGCTTTCTCACTGTAAAATCTTCATGTTTCAAAACAGAAAAAATTAAGAAAAATCAGAAATTCCTTTAGCAACATATCTGCATTCAATTTGTGACTCATTCTTATGCAATGAATCAAGTCCTTAGCATTCTTCCCGGCTATCTAACACTAGATAATAACATAACACCAGAGCGATATTAAAGAACGAGATACCATTTGTCTTCTGTAGAAAGAGTGCAACGGCTCTATTGGAGGTTTAGAACAAACCAAACAAAAGTTTCTACCCGGGCATGTTACCACTTGAAATCAAGGGTTGTTTCATTGCTAACAGTCCGTCTTTCTCGCTAAGCACTTGCAGCTTTTAAAGTATCTGGTGAGAAAACTGCTTCCCTTTCCATAAGCAAGGAGATGCTAATGGAGCACACACAGAAAATAGAAATTAAGTGTCTAAAATACTGCCAGAAAGTATCCAAAGCCCC
The DNA here is from genome assembly GCF_030936135.1 of Gavia stellata. Taxonomy (NCBI): domain Eukaryota; kingdom Metazoa; phylum Chordata; class Aves; order Gaviiformes; family Gaviidae; genus Gavia; species Gavia stellata. Next base: position 975,644 of record NW_026776320.1, on the reverse strand, counting down.
CAGATAAACTCACTAACGTGACAGGAATCTCAGGTGTAATTTTTAGCTACACCATTTTCAGACAAAAGCAGGGCTTCTGTTCACAGTATCTGCTTAGTAACCCTCAAACCGTTCAAAGGTTCATATAGCCTGTTGAATGAAATCTTTATCACCGTACTTGGGGGTCTGCAATGATTTCAGAAAAAAGTTTCGAATGGACAGCTAGTCAATTTGACTTCTGTTCACGCCAAATTAGTTCTGTTCGCAGCCAGAAAGGAATCGAAAAGCCGTTGTATATCAGAACACAGGAAAGAAGCAATACCGGCTCACAATCATAGTTTTCAAACACAGGAAAGCCAGCAGTTACATGTTGTGTGAACCCAACAGTGTATCTGTTTTATAAACTTACCCTTCACGTGCAGTCCCCAAAGGAGCAGCCTCAGCAGCTTTAAACACCAATTTACCATCCTCAGGAAGGGTAAGAGAGTCAGCATTTGATTCTTCCACAAATCCTACAAAAACAGACAGAAGGATGACTTCCCTGTTGCACTTAACATCACTTCTTTTAAAATGATCATATGATTTTAAAGTGAGCCTTTACGCATTTCACCTACGATAGCGATCTAACAAAATAATGCTACCAAGACTTCAAATGCACAGGAGGTCTGAAGTCTTCTTTCCAGTAAAACACGAAGTCTGATGCGTAATTTCAGTCAAGAAAACAAAATGGCCATTGATATTCTGTTTACAAACTAAACTTGATATGTTACGGACCTAACACATAAAAACTTCAGAAAACACCCCTCCTTCTTAAAATCCGGTAGCAAGTTTTCTCATTTCTCTTTGGATACCCGTCTCATTCCAGCAACGCTCCTTTCCTTTCTTGACTCCATTTCCCCTCTTCTACAAGAATGCAGCTAAGGTCCTTGCTTGTTCTTTTCTCTAGAGATTGACTAGTGGCGTTGAAACCCAACTGCTTGCTAACCTGTTTTTATCTCAACAGGTTCCGTTCTAGAAACATCCTCCTCTTCTTCTTTGTTTCTACTGTCTGCTTCCTCCGGATCCAGCAATTATCTTTGCAGACAGCATGCAGGACTGGGATAATTTTGCTAGCTCAGGCCAAACAAGAGCTATACTGACTGCCCTCTAATGCTTCCAGACTACGGAAATTGTACAGAACTCTTTGTACCACAGTCCAGCAACGACAAAGTTTCTTTATACGGTTATTCTTTAATGATTAGGACCTTAGCATTATTTCTAAGGAAAAGCACCCTGGATTTCTTCTCCAACTACAAGACGTCTAAAACAGGACAGGCAAATGTTTTGACCTGTCTTACTCAAAACACGCGGATCTGGAGCATCCCTCCAGAATGGCTGCTTTCTACTTCTTCTGAATTGGCCCGTTTAGGCTTCCTACCTCTCCTAGGAGTAACAGGGATCACAGGTATGCGCTCATCATCTTGAGCATTTTCTTCTGTTTGAAGGCTAGAAGTCTCAGATGCTTCTTTTGTTTGCCTGGTACTTCTCTTAGGAGACAGTCCCAACAAAACGGGTTTGGCTGTCTTCAGTAGATGCTGATGGCCTGCCGATGGAATACTTTGACTGCTAGTCAGTTGTCCCCTTGCGCGTCTTCTAGGAGTGACGGCATGCTCTACTTGACGTGTGCTGGTTTCATCTTCCACTTCTTCTGGCACAGTTGGTAAGGGAGCTTTTGCCTTCTGGGATCTAGTTTCCTTTTTACCTGTGGTTTCATGAATAGATTGTTCTACAACTCCAGATGTCAATTCTTTAATTCTTGTGCCTTTCATTACATCCGGTAAGTTCTCAAAAGCTACCTTAAGGGGTTCAGGCACATATGGGAGTGACTCTGCAATATTTTGAGATTCCTGATCACTAGTTACAGGGGACACTGAATTTGTCACATGTTCTTGGTTTTCAGTATTTCCTAAACTGTTCACAGGTTTTTCCCCTGTTGTTGTGCCAGACGGTTTAGAAGCATTTAACAGTGTAGGGTCTCCCATCTCTGCTTCACCACCTTCTCCTTCCAAGACTAAAGGAAAATTACTCTGCTCTCCATCTCCCTCAGCTGCATCACATTCACCATCTTGGTTAGCAGGCAAATCCCATGGAAACTGTTGCTCTGTGGTATTATAGCTGTATTGAAGATTGCCTGGCGGACGTAGTTCACTAGATGGTGATGCTTCAGGTGCTGCTTCTGAGGTTTGCACCTTACCCGCACTATCTTCAATGACCTGGAGTTAAAAAACGTCTGTTAATGCATTATTAATTACCAAACAGACTAACTTCCAACTGAGGGAGACAAAACTGAGGACAGTGAAATACTGCGTTTCCTTTCACATCACCACTGAATGTAAAGTTAGAAACATACAATGTACTCTCTCCTACAGAGAAAAGTTTATGCGGTTAAGGGACAGAGACCAGAGTATTCAGTGTATGCAATCACATGCTCCATTTCTGAGATTTCTGTTCCCAAAGCCGAGACGAGCTAACTAACTGACAGCCTATTTAACTTCATCTGAAGTCTGGGACACCGAAAACCTTTTCCCGTTCCTCGAGACCAATCTGTTTGTGGTATGCCTACCTTTCAGTTTGTACTTCACTCTAACTGTTATTAATTCCTGTGAGTATAATCCTACAGGAAACGGACAGTATAGTCTATATGGTACTTAGAGGACATCCGCAATGAATCCAAAGAACTCATCGGCCCTGGTAGAAGTAAGAACAATGGGGGAAAACCCGGGACACTGGAGAATCGCTAGTTCTCATTTTCAGCCCATGTGAACAGCTTTTTAAAATTCATATTTTACAAAGTTTAGATGTCAAGGAAACGTGTTTTTACAAAAAAAAAAAATTAGTTTTAAGCAGCTGGAAATATCTTGACACTGAAATTAACTCATTACTGGGAATTCTGTTTATGTTAATAAGGAACAAATAGTAAAGGATCTAAGCACGTAAATCATTCTGAAAATGAGTTCGCTTCCCACATCGTTTTCTCATTCGGTAAACGGCCCCCAGTATCGACAAGCTGCACTCCCCAACTTTTCTTATTGCCTTTAACATTGAGATTATTTATTTTTTCAGTCAAATAAGAAATGTTTAAGTTCTAGTAAACCAAATCAATGCATGCTTTTTTGAAAAATAGGTTAGGCATTTTTCCTTCTACTACTACAGCTCTCAAGGGCCCAAGTCTTGACAGGTTCTATTCTGTGTTATAGGTACAGAAAATGCATAGGAGACAAACGTATCTGCCATCACGTAATGAGGTTTTAGCTTGTCGGCTAAAGAAACCGAGACTTTTTCGTGTGCCTTCTAATTGCAAGTAAGACAGGACTGTCCTCAGTTTGCAAAGTGTTTTTGATTTTGCAGAAAATGGGAGAATAGTTTACTTACATTAATTTCCTCAGTTTTAGGAAGAGCGTTAGCAACACTTGCTTCTTCCTGCGGAAAAGGAACATTTTCTTCAACTCCAGCTGCTTCTAGGTTACGTTCTTTAGGTAAATCCACACGCTTCCCCTCAAGGCGATTTTCGGAATGAGTACTGACCACATCCTCACTGTCAAGGATACTTATCACAGCTGGAAGAGATTTGTATAATTTTAACTTAAGTAAGTGCTATATAAATGACACAGGTTTAAACAACAGGAAGTAACAGAGGGAGCAGGAGCCAACAATACAGTTCTCCATCCTGACACATATATCGGGCTTTCTCCAAAAACTAGAAGCCAGAACTATCTGTCTGGTAAAGGAGGCAGCCCCACAGTATTTTTTTATTTAAAAAAAAAAAAAAAAAAAAAAAAAAAAAAAGAGGGAAGGGAAGGGGAAAATCAGCTGTCAAGTCCATAGAGAAAAAGAACGAGAGAGAAAAGGGTGACTGGAAAGGCCCACTGATAGCTCATTATTCTTCACAGCCTGAATACCGAGGATGCATCATCTTTTGAAATAGTAACTCAAGCAGCAGATCCCATAGCACACAAATTAGTACTGGTGTACAACATTAAAATAGATACTGATCTCTCCTTCCAATTTCTCAGTATCTTTATCAAGAACAGGAACATGCACTGTGCATTTGCTACAGGGACTTCCTTTGAGGAGGCTATTCTCTCTACAGTTTAATCAAAGCTAGCAGCAGCATGCTAGTACTACTTCAGTCTGACACCCCTGTAGTGGTATGGCAAACCACACATTTTACTTCAGGAGTTCAGCTCCCTTAACTCACGTAACCTCTCCAACACACTGTACACACATTCAATGTCTGCCTCCGGGGATCCAGAAAGCTGTGGGTGTGTTGCAACTGGTATGGCTTTTTCTTCTGATGCAGAGGACATTTTGGACTCCTGGTGGTGTGTTTCACTTCATGAACAGAGAGAGAGACAGTCGTCAGTAAGCTTCAAAACAAACCCTGAAGAGCTTTACAAGTTGCTTTCTCACTGTAAAATCTTCATGTTTCAAAACAGAAAAAATTAAGAAAAATCAGAAATTCCTTTAGCAACATATCTGCATTCAATTTGTGACTCATTCTTATGCAATGAATCAAGTCCTTAGCATTCTTCCCGGCTATCTAACACTAGATAATAACATAACACCAGAGCGATATTAAAGAACGAGATACCATTTGTCTTCTGTAGAAAGAGTGCAACGGCTCTATTGGAGGTTTAGAACAAACCAAACAAAAGTTTCTACCCGGGCATGTTACCACTTGAAATCAAGGGTTGTTTCATTGCTAACAGTCCGTCTTTCTCGCTAAGCACTTGCAGCTTTTAAAGTATCTGGTGAGAAAACTGCTTCCCTTTCCATAAGCAAGGAGATGCTAATGGAGCACACACAGAAAATAGAAATTAAGTGTCTAAAATACTGCCAGAAAGTATCCAAAGCCCCCAGATAAACTCACTAACGTGACAGGAATCGCAGGTGTAATTTTTAGCTACACCATTTTCAGACAAAAGCAGGGCTTCTGTTCACAGTATCTGCTTAGTAACCCTCAAACCGTTCAAAGGTTCATATAGCCTGTTGAATGAAATCTTTATCACCGTACTTGGGGGTCTGCAATGATTTCAGAAAAAAGGTTCAAATGGACAGCTAGTCAATTTGACTTCTGTTCACGCCAAATTAGTTCTGTTCACAGTCAGAAAGGAATCGAAAAGCCGTTGTATATCAGAACACAGGAAAGAAGCAATACCGGCTCGCAATCATAGTTTTCAAACACAGGAAAGCCAGCAGTTACATGTTGTGTGAACCCAACAGTGTATCTGTTTTATAAACTTACCCTTCACGTGCAGTCCCCAAAGGAGCAGCCTCAGCAGCTTTAAACACCAATTTACCATCCTCAGGAAGGGTAAGAGAGTCAGCATTTGATTCTTCCACAAATCCTACAAAAACAGACAGAAGGATGACTTCCCTGTTGCACTTAACATCACTTCTTTTAAAATGATCATATGATTTTAAAGTGAGCCTTTACGCATTTCACCTACGATAGCGATCTAACAAAATAATGCTACCAAGGCTTCAAATGCACAGGAGGTCTGAAGTCTTCTTTCCAGTAAAACACGAAGTCTGATGCGTAATTTCAGTCAAGAAAACAAAATGGCCATTGATATTCTGTTTACAAACTAAACTTGATATGTTACGGACCTAACACATAAAAACTTCAGAAAACACCCCTCCTTCTTAAAATCCGGTAGCAAGTTTTCTCATTTCTCTTTGGATACCCGTCTCATTCCAGCAACGCTCCTTTCCTTTCTTGACTCCATTTCCCCTCTTCTACAAGAATGCAGCTAAGGTCCTTGCTTGTTCTTTTCTCTAGAGATTGACTGGTCGTGTTGAAACCCAACTGCTTGCTAACCTGTTTTTATCTCAACAGGTTCCGTTCTAGAAACATCCTCCTCTTCTTCTTTGTTTCTACTGTCTGCTTCCTCCGGATCCAGCAATTACCTTTGCAGACAGCATGCAGGACTGGGATAATTTTGCTAGCTCAGGCCAAACAAGAGCTATACTGACTGCCCTCTAATGCTTCCAGACTACGGAAATTGTACAGAACTCTTTGTACCACAGTCCAGCAACGACAAAGTTTCTTTATACGGTTATTCTTTAATGATTAGGACCTTAGCATTATTTCTAAGGAAAAGCACCCTGGATTTCTTCTCCAACTACAAGACGTCTAAAACAGGACAGGCAAATGTTTTGACCTGTCTTACTCAAAACACGCAGATCTGGAGAATCCCATCAGAATGGCTGCTTTCTACTTTTTCTGAATTGGCCCATTTAGTCTTCCTACCTCTCCTAGGAGTAACAGGGATCACAGGTATGCGCTCATCATCTTGAGCATTTTCTTCTGTTTGAAGGCTAGAAGTCTCAGATGCTTCTTTTGTTTGCCTGGTACTTCTCCTAGGAGACAGCCCTAACAAAACGGGTTTGGCTGTCTTCAGTAGATGCTGATGGCCTGCCAATGGAATACTTTGACTGCTAGTCAGTTGTCCCCTTGCGCGTCTTCTAGGAGTGACGGCATGCTCTACTTGACGTGTGCTGGTTTCATCTTCCACTTCTTCTGGCACAGTTGGTAAGGGAGCTTTTGCCTTCTGGGATCTAGTTTCCTTTTTACCCGTGGTTTCATGAATAGATTGTTCTACAATTCCAGATGTCAATTCTTTAATTCTTGTGCTTTTGATTACATACAATAAGTTCTCAAAAGCTACCTTAAGGGGTTCAGGCACATATGGGAGTGACTCTGCAATATTTTGAGATTCCTGATCACTAGTTACAGGGGACACTGAATTTGTCACATGTTCTTGGTTTTCAGTATTTCCTAAACTGTTCGCAGGTTTTTCCCCTGTTGTTGTGCCAGACGGTTTAGAAGCATTTAACAGTGTAGGGTCTCCCATCTCTGCTTCACCACCTTCTCCTTCCAAGACTAAAGGAAAATTACTCTGCTCTCCATCTCCCTCAGCTGCATCACATTCACCATCTTGGTTAGCAGGCAAATCCCATGGAAACTGTTGCTCTGTGGTATTACAGCTGTATTGAAGATTGCCTGGCGGACGTAGTTCACTAGATGGTGATGCTTCAGGTGCTGCTTCTGAGGTTTGCACCTTACCCGCACTATCTTCAATGACCTAGAGTTAAAAAACTTCTGTTAATGCATTATTAATTACCAAACAGACTAACTTCCAACTGAGGGAGACAAAACTGAGGACAGTGAAATACTGCGTTTCCTTTCACATCACCACTGGATGTAAAGTTAGAAACATACAATGTACTCTCTCCTACAGAGAAAAGTTTATGCGGTTAAGGGACAGAGACCAGAGTATTCAGTGTACGCAATCACATGCTCCATTTCTGAGATTTCTGTTCCCAAAGCCGAAACGAGCTAACTAACTGACAGCCTATTTAACTTCATCTGAAGTCTGGGACACCGAAAACCTTTTTCCGTTCCTCGAGACCAATCAGTGTTTGTTTCTAAAGACTTTTCTGGTGGTTTCATTTTAAACAAAGTTTACGGGCTTTTTGTTTGGTTGGTTGTTACCGTTTTTTTACAGTACGAACCTTAACCACAAGAGGAGTCTCTAGCAAATTCAGCTCTGATGCTCCTGAAGACTTCTTTTGTGAGACGGAACCATGCATATTTGGTTTCAGTGGGCTGGATGGCATGAATGAAGTAGAAGCTCTGCATGGCGAATGTGAGCTACCACCCCGTGCTGCAGAGCGTGGAGGAACAGGACGAGCCACCGAATCCAGTAATCTGTTAAGGTACACAATTTAAAATACGAAAAGAAATAAATCAGTGGAAAGAATCATGCTGCGTTCAAGAAATCTGAGATGGTACGTAACAAAAACATTCCATGAACAAGAAATACAGGTGAACCCTCCCTGTTGGGGTGATGTCTCAGGCCCACCAACAAGTCAGAGGCATTTTCTTCTTTTCAATTATTTCGTTACATTTCATACTTAATTTCCTAAATCACTGCCTCTGAGGCAAGAGTAATCCAATGTTAAGTTGCACAAGTGATGTCATTCTCGTGTCAGAAGAAAATGCATCCACATTTCAATGCTGGGACCACTTCAAATTCTCCATTTAGTTGTGTCCCTAAGTTGGCCTTTTCTTTAACAGACACAAAACTAAATGCAAACAGAACGCTTTGCAAGCACGGGAAGTGTACACACCCACACACATACACAAATATATATATATGAGAAGCAACACCTTTTTGAAATATTCATTCTGTAGATCTACTATACCTGGAACATTTTCTTAAAAATTTTCTAACTCGTGCCCCAACAGATGCATTGCGCGACTCTGCATCAGGGAGAGGATGTGTTATGACTGGTGGTTCTGTCACTCCAGGACTAGAATTAAAAGGAAAATGTAAATGACTTTCATTCCCCTGAAGTCCAAACATACCAGAATCCAAGTTTATTTGACCATACCACCTGCAGGAAAATCATCTGACAACTACTAGCCTCTTTTCCGCTCTATTATCATAGCAGAAAAACTCACTCTCCAAATATTACTTACGATGTATTGATTCTTAAATGCTACATATTGTATGCGCAAAAAAGCCAGACAAAGCTCTATTCAGGCGCACCTTCCCTCCAAAACGCTAATGCAATTCAAATGGATTTTTCTCTCTCTCTCCAAACGTGTAGCTCAAGACTAAACTTTGTTAAAAGGCTGCTTACCTATCATGCTGTGAGAAACTGGTTTTCTGCTTGTTTGCTCCCCATCCTTCTCCAATTTTGGACAATACATTACTGATGAAAGTTGCTCTTGGGTGCACATTTCCTGCATTAGCTTGTTTTGTTACTGTTGATAATGGCTTTGGTCTTACGACTGTAAAGCGAGAGGGAAAAACTCTCAGCCTCGTGTAATCAAAGCGATGGTTAGCTGTCCATTGTATTTCCCCCCCGAAAAATTACCTTCTCTTAAGACCGATGAAGGCAAATGGTAAGTCTTGGCTCTCTCTACATCCAGCTTCCTTTCTCTAGGAAGGATCTTGCCATATTGGTCTAATACAGAATTTCTGGCAAGCGCTCTCTCTCTCAAGCGAGGATCACGATCATTCTGATGAATGAAAAGCGTAAAGCAGAACGCTGACGAATTACAAGAAGTTCGTTGCACAGAACTGCCTGTGCTATTTCTAATGAGTGAATAAACGTCCTCTGCAGATACAGTAAAATGCATCCACCGCACAGAACAGCAGCAAGTGCTACCCATCAGCACACACTTTGGAGTAGTGGAATATTTTGTTCAACTTTTAGGTTCGGCTGTAACTTAAGGTGTAGAAGCTTATTCCTAGTATTTCAAAGAACGGTATAAAACCCCAAGCATTGTTGAGTACTATCAAAAACGGTTAGTAACACCTAAGAGAACCTTGCACACTTGACGCTTACCATGCGATTAACCTTCATTGTCTGATTCAACTGTAGTGCTGGGATATAGTTGGTACGCTGCAGATGCTGGACTAAAAGAAGTTTGCGATTCTGAACACCAGCAGTGGTCTGTAAAAACTTCTCCAAACACTCCTGTGAGAAATAACACATTTCAAAAATCGATTATGAATCTGCCTCTTCTCTGTTCAAAGAGACGATTAAGATTTTTTTTTTCTTGTCCACACTTACTCGTTCAGGGCCTGTGAAAGGTAGCTTCAGTAAGTCTTCCATTAGTCCCACCTCCCGACAGACTTCAAACATGTGTTTTAACAGCTCTTCTAGGTTTAAATTAGTGGTATGTTGCTTCAACAGACCCCAAGCCTCCACCATGCACCTGCAATTAATTTTTGTGAGACGTAAAGGAATATTAATAGTATAGCCAAAAAGATGCCCCAAAGTTGTGGTATTCAAAGTTTAAAGGAAATTTAGGGCGTCGTGATTTGTATTATTTGTTCTCCACCTGTCACAATATTTGAGCGCCAAAACAGGGGGATATATTTCTTTACCTATTGGACAACAGCACAGTGAGGAAAAGCCGCGCTTCACTACTGCTTGACATTGAGGGCTTCATCATCTGTACGTATCTGAGGGCTCGCCTATGCTCTCCTTGGCACATGAGGGACTGAAGAATTCTCATATGTTGCCATGACACAGTTTTGATTGTAGCTGGATGAAAGAGCAGGGCCAGCGACTTCTGTAGAAGTCAGAGATCACGTTTACTAAGATACATACATACACGCAGGCAACAAAAATATTCAAAAGTTTCTTAAGGAAGGGTGAACGGGTGATAAATAAACTTAGGTGACTAACCAATGAAATACCTGATACGGGACATGTAAATAACAAGTATTTGCAGGAAAAAGCATTAGAGCATTCAGTTAGCCATACAGAACAAAGTGAGTGTTTTAAAAGGAGTAGGTCACACTTTTCTAGGTTCATCATATCTCTGTATACAAACATGGCTTTTTATAAATACACTACTAAATAATAAGTTCTTCCAGACAAACCGCTGTGACAGGCAAAGAACAACCTTCAGCATCAGAAAGAACATGGCTAGGTTGAAAAGTCACTTTTGCAGTCTTCTGTCTCAACTCTGGCTGCTATGATCTTAGCTTTAGTATTTAAAGTACCTAAACCACTGTTTTGGAGAAAGTGCTCAACTGGTCTGCTGAAAACAGCCTAAACGGATGGCTTTGAAAAGTCAAATATCAAGCATTATTAAAGTGGACTTTGCCTTCCTTTTCACCAACTGCCTGTCAAAGTCATTGAAACAAACATTTCAAAGCATAATTTATTGCTGAAGATGTCGTGGCAGTATTACAAAAAAGCTTCTGATGTTTTATCACTTGTTACTAGCTAAGCACCAATTTATTAAAATTGCTTTCTAGATCATCGCTTTGTACTGCAATGTATGTCTCGCTAAACTGTAACATACTTACTTCATAATCATTGTGATCTAGAAGCCAGAAACCTTGAACAAGCTTAACAAGACCCCAAGGGACAGCAAAGGCAGTTGGGAAGGAGTCGATTAAAGTTTCTGTTTTGTTCGGAAAGGAATGCATGACATCTAGCAGCAAGTAAATTGTCTGGTATCACGTATCTAATTAAGGCTAATACATTTGTAAGACCAAAATTTATCACATAACATTTAGAAAAACATCAGGAAGTAAGGATATGCAAGTGGTAGGAAGCAGAAAATACTAATGGCTTAGTCTTGCCGTTTTAAGCTATTCTAACCTGACGACATTCGGGTCCTAACCGCAAAACTGCATTCTGAATAAATAACCAGAAAGAAAGGCTCTTTGGTTTCTGTAAGGCATTCAAAAAGGTTAACTTCGGGTATTTAACTACTTCAGTTAGAAACTCAGGCTCCCTCTTTAGTCAGTGGAGCTACCAGTTGGACATTCAAAACATTGGAACATCCCACGCTTAGTTATTAAAGCAAACAAATTCTACAGTTGGTTTTTTTCCTCATTTCCAGAGTATATGAACCAATGTAAGTTATGGTGTCCTTACAACACAACTCAGCTCGGAATGATTAAAATGGGATTTACACCACTATGTGGATCACTCACTGGCAGTGTCATCTTCGCTTTCTGACATCCATTTTTAGGGACGTACTCTAATAAGACAGCTCTGGGGTACAACAGTTTTTAAACCCCTTGCTCTCTAGGCTCTCCTCTCAGCTTAGGCAACAAACAACAAAAACAATTCTGGATATTTCCGCAGCTTAGAAATTAAGTTTCTGCCCAATGATTTTTCCCTCTGTTTACTATTCTGTGTGCATGCACTTTTAACAGAACAAAAGCTTTGCAACAAAACATTAAAAAAAAAAGAAAAAAGAAATGCACAGTACAAAGAAATAAAACAGTGCTTCTGTCTAGGACTTAATTCTAAACGAAATGTTTTCACTTGCATTGTGTTTGAAGGATAAATTAAAAAATGTTATGAAACACGTAGGTGACAAGCATTTAAGAACATTTACGTGCATATACTGAAGGTGTAATAAAAATAACTAGAAAGGATACAATTGCATGCTTGTAGCTTTCTTCAATGCTTTCTAGCAAATAGAGATCCAGCAGTGCCTGAAATGAAAAATTGAAAGTTTTTTAAAAACTCCTGTCTTTCATAAATCACTGCCTTTTGGGTGGGTTTTTTTTTTGGGGGGGGTGAGGGTTTGTTGTTGTTGCTGTTGTCATTCTTGTTTTCTGTGAACATAACACTCACATGTAAACTAGCAGGTGGATATTTCCCAGTTCCTCCTTCATCTCTCCGCCACAACTTCTCAACTTGGTCTCCTAACTGGGAAACCATTCCATCAATCATCAAGCAGTCAGAATCCCATTTTCCTCTGGAACAGAAGGTAGCAAGGATTCAGGCAGAGTAAACCACGAGTTCCAGCCTCGCAGTGTAACAGATTTCCTCCAGTCAAAAGCAAAAAAAAAAGCTCCCAGGAGTCAAAGAAAGTAACAGACATACAAAGGCACGATTAGGACTTGAAATGCACGTGAAAAACATTTCTGAGTCAGGTGAAAGATGTTCGTTAGATCATGTTCAGTTATTAACGGAGGTCAAAATAGAATTACAATTACGGATGGCTGAACTTTTAACAATTACATTCGTCACAAGTCCATCACAGCCTTCTGCTGACTGCGACGCTACCCTTTAATTTCCCGACGACAGCAAGCGCCAAAAGCACACCAGAGCTTGTGTGCTTCTAAGGATCACATGAGCCTGTGTGCAAGTTACTTGAGAATTAAGCTCAGAAAGATGAACTTTACAGTCAATACCTCATACGCTGCAGCTTCCACCTTAACTCATCTTGCAGCCTCTTCTTCACAGTGCCATAGCCTAAGCTTGTTTAGGTCTTTCCTTAGTTTCCAGTACCATTTCCAAAGAAAAACCTATTATCGTCTAATCCAGGGCCTATCACCTATATGCTAGTAAGCTAGTCCAGGAAAGAGAGTTTACGTTAGGAAGGGACTTCTATGCACTAGCCAATAGAGTGCTAGGTGTGCCAACTACACGTAACTCTGACTGTCTTACGAAATTACACAAAGGTACTTGCAAGTAGGACCTTTAGGCCAATACAATTCTTACCATCTATTACTAGCCCATAAAAGAGATGATTTGTTTTCTTTTTAAACATGCTTTCTTCTGTGTCCAAAACAATTGTTCTGTGAACGCTGTGCTTTCCTGAACCAGACATGACTGATCCTAGCCTAGTCACGTGATCTTTTCCAGTAGTGACAAATTATACAGATGAGCCAATGAATTAAGTACCCTACAAAAAACGATGATACCAACAAGTGGTACTAAGCCGAGGGATATATCAGCATTTTACCATGGGCAAGTAACCCCTGGGCTCAAGAGAACACATGCATCACTGAAGTCACGAGTATGGCCGGCAAATGCATCAAGCACAGCAAATACAACGGCTGAGATAAAAGCCGTTCCCTTCCACTTCTAAATTTGCAGTGGAAGTGTTCCAGAGTTTTCCAGTAAGGCTTACCTTGACAAACGCTCAAGTTTCTGTCGCTGACCAGCATAGTAGCTCTGAATCAGAGGATAGTTGTAGAAAGGTCGAGACAAAGGCATATCATCATCTACAGGCAATAACGTAAAAGCAAGTTAAAGAAACAATAGCACGTTTTTCGACTAAAATTTTTGACTAAAAAGACAGACACAAGGTAAGCATCAAGAAGCCTCCAACTCTGAAAGAAGCCAAGCCCATTTCTGCCTTTGCCAGAAGAGATGTAAGAGACAAAACTCAATTCCTTCTTGTCTCAAGCGCCATTTCAAGCTTGCAGTTGATGTAGCATTCAGAACATGTAGCGTTAGCTGAAGTTCACTATAAAAAACACCAGTTCTCAAAGGGAATGGCTTTTTAAACATGTCATGTGAGCATTTGTAAAGACAATTAGGGCTTATAATCCATCCAAATAAAGAAGCATCTCCAAGGCGTATTGTTTCCTCAAGCAAGACATAAAAAGTTCAAAACATGCAGGTAGTGCTTTTACTGTCCAAACAAGCATTCCAACAGGCGTTTGTTGCCTAATACTAATTTGTCTAAAATCCCAAGTATTTCAAGCTGTGGACACAAGCAGCTCCTTGAATCAGAGCCTTATTGCTATTTCTAAAAAACATCCAGGAAAGAAACTGCTTGCATTATTCTACGCTATGTATTTGAAAAACCTGTAGAATCTCAATTTCACCACCAGAGCTTCTCGGCATACGTTGTCACTGAACCAACAGGACTTGCTGCTGACAAAACATTTACAAAAGCGTGGCTAAGCACGTGTTCCTAGGAATCACTTACTGCACAGTCTCCTTGGTACAAATGTCTTATGGTTTATGCTTACCTAAACCCTCTGGAAGGAGACCCGCTCGACAGAACCAGATGACCACTCGTGCGTACAAAGAAATGAGGCTAGCTACCACCTTCTTGTTTGTCAAGTCTGCAAAACCTGAAAAAAGGCATAGGATGATTTTTGTTATGCAATTCCTTTCCTTTTTACAAAACTCCCTTCATCATACTACATAGAAAATACAAAAATGACCCGGTAGAAATCTCTCGTCTTTGCATTTTCTACTCTGTATCGCTTTCTTATTTGAAGAAAAAACCCACAATCACCACCAAAAGAGAAAGCAACCCCTCCAAAGAACCAGATTCACTAAAGGTTAACATAAAACAAAATTAAGCCTGAACTATTAAATACACGCAGGAAGATGACACCTGGTTTTCAAGTAGCAGAGATTTTTACTAGAGCAAAGGGACAGTCTTTCTTTTTCTCAATATGCCAAGAACAACTTATGATCTAAAAAGCTATAGAAACTCAAGTAACTTACTTTACAAGTCACTCATTTGCGCTTCCTTTATCTTTTTTAGTAATTTGCAATTCAATATTTGCATGCAATTATAAATTGCTGGCTAAGAATTAAAAAGAAACATGTTGAGCATTACCACACTCAGGTGCTGCAATTTCAACCCAGTTGCTTACATAGCTTCTTGCTGAGTGTAGTCTCCCCTAGCCGCTTGCGTGAACTCCACAAGAAACTGCTTCCCTGAACACAACGCATATTGAGTGGTCGTCCCAGCTTCTCAGATTTAAGCCCCTTCGCCCAGCTAAATTTAACCGTCTTCCAATCACCAAACCCAACAAAAGCTCACGTTCCCACAATTACAACCCAAGCATAATTCCAAACCTTAAGAAAGCATACCAAAGATTTAATAATACTATGACAAACCTTTTTCAGTCAGCTCTTGTGCTTCTGTTAGAGAACAGTTTAAGATTGTCCTAAGGTTGCTCAAAAGCAACTGGCAGTGCTGAAGAGACTGTAACGTCTGTGGGTCAACGAAGTTGCAAGAGCCATCAAAGAGCGGAACACCTTTTCAAGAACAAACATTAAAGCATTAGCCTACAGAGCAATTTCAGAGTTTCAAAGCACACTTAAAGAACCGCGTGCAATGCCATATACCAGCAGATTACTGGATAAGCTCAATTAGAAGGAATGATTTTATGTTTGTGGAATGACTACACTAGTACTCACATATTTGGTCCAATTCTTCTTTTGTAGAGATCACTTTGTTCCATGTCCACTCAAGAACAAGCCGTAAATTAGCAGCAGAACTTGGCTGCTCTTTAAAAAGAGACAACAAAAAAGAAACAAATCAACAACTTCAAACTAACCAATATATAACATAAAAACAATGTAAAGAAGTATTACCTTCAGATGCCCACTGTTTAATGCACTCAGTCAGAAGTTCTAAAGAACCTGTCCGGACAGCAGCTGACAATACCGCTTCTAACTGCTCCTTCTAAACATAACAGACAAAGTAAAATGAGAATCTTACATACTTTCAATAGCTGAACCAGCAACAGCACAACTTCAAATCACACTGTGGAAGACCCTTTCTATGCTTGTTTGTGCAGAAGCTGGTTGACGTTGGAAATGTTTAGTGAGCTCAAACTTAATTCAAAATTATTTGTTACAATCTGTGCAGTGGCTCAGAAGTTATGATTTGGCCAAGTCTGGGAGAACAAAGAATTCATTGCTTCTTAAACAGTCAAATAATTTTTCATTTTCTCCATTCTGTCCTCCTTTTTCAGGTTAATCAGGGATCCAAACCCTAACTCAAGCCTAAGCAGGCAGTTGGACTGATGGGTAATATAGAAGTAACAGCTTTCGCCGCCTTCCACGACATTTTTGTTCTTGCTCCTACAGCAACGTTGTATTCCGTTCTAGACACTCAATCCCTGATCGTGCTTCAACAATAGACAATGGTAGTTCTAAAGTCCCAAGAGTGGACCGAAAACGTTGCCATTGGCATAAAAGTGGCAGGGTACAATTGCGATTCTGCGTGTGGATGGGCAGGATGAGCATAGAATGGTCTCTGACACTGAAAGCAGTGCAAGAGAAAACTTAGAAAAGCTACATCTCTTGACAGTCTCAATAAAGATACAGTAAAAGATCACCTCCTTCTGCAAGCCGGTGCAAGTCATATGAACGACTCCGGAGTTCAGCAAGCACGAACCATCTGCAGAAACAAGGAACGTTTGACAACATTCCATGCTCTCACAGTTATGTTAGGACCACTTTACTTTTTTTAAACAGCAATATCTGGAAAGCTATAACTGAGTACCCATTTTCTTCGTCAGATCGCAGGCAAACCTTTTTTAAAAAATTATTACTGCGTGTAGAAATTTCATCTCTAGTGCTATCGAGGTGCTGTGCTTTGAGCTTCAGTTCAAAGTCATTTCATTTTGTAACCATCACCACTTCACCGGCTACGTGACAAAAGCACCAAACCCCAAAACTCAGCAGAATGTCAGATGCATTTCACAACATTACATACCTTGCTGGTACAATGTAATCAGAGCTGGGTTTGTGGGGGGTTGGGGTTTTTTGGTTTGGTTTGGTTGTTGAGTGAAAAACAACGATCAAGAGAACCAGTAAATGGCGTTGGACCTCAATTTACGCTTCTCGCTGTTAAAAGCGGTGAAATACCTACCAAAATTATAGGTGCTTGGATGAAAAAACTGCTCCGGTGGTGGATAAGAAGGAGGAAGTCCCCGACTTAGACTCCGCTCACGGACCAGAATATCCAAAATGAGGTTTGGCGAAGTCATACTTATTACAGTATCCAGTGACCACAGTGCAAAATAGGGGCAACCATGAAGGAACTCTTCTGGCCTTAAAGAAAACAAGTGCATAAGCTGAACGCCGACTTTCAAATGAATTATTTGCAGGGACGTTGAGAACAACTTAATGAAAATCTACCTTAGCGAATCTGGCATTTGAGCATGATACCAGCGATTAATGTCAAATACACCCAAATAAGTAGATGGTTTTCTCTGACTACATGTCGTCACTTGCCAACTGAAGATTGATACGCTGGTGTCAGGGGATATTACTGGAAAAGACAAGACATTGTTTCTTATTTGTAGAAAATATGATACAGCTGATATTTTTAAAACACCACTTTCTGCTTTGGCTTAATCCTGTTCTATCACTCCTGAAACACACCACTTGCTAAGAATAATAAAAAAAATGATGTACGGAGTAGCAAACATCCCTGTGGTAGGTTTCAGTCATACTGCCTCTTTTTCTCATTCAAACTGTATCAGTTCTAAGCCAAATCAAATACACGCTTCTTAGCTAATTCGGTTTTCCATACATGAAGAGTTGACCAAGACATTTAGCTAGATGAACAGTTTAGCAAAAAAAGATGTGCTAGCAACACATACATTGCTACTTTCAGAAAGCAGACAAATACTTATTGTATACACTTGTATTGCTCAGCTGGCATTATTAATTTCCAGATTTGAGTCAATTACAAATTTTAAGAATAGCTCCTCCCCAGCATATTCAGAATGAAAGAACACAACTAGCACACAAAAATAAATACAAAAAGAACCCAAACCCAACAAACAGGAAAGCGGAATAAAGACTGTAACATAAAACATTCACAATGCTGCACTCCAGTTCTCTCAGTAAGTGGAATGGCCTTTCTTCTCTGGGGAGAATGCATTCTCCAGATGTAAGAAGCAAAGTATGTGGTCTATCGTTCACCCTAATGGGGCAAGGAACAAGACGACACTTTGTTTGGCAAAATGATTCTCTCTTGAATTCATCATGACCGTTTAGGGATCCTCACACACTTTACTATGTTGCATTGTGAACTTCTGTGCCTTTTCAGTTTTGTTAGCCCCTGAAACTGCCTTTGAAGATAGCAATTATTTTCATCATTCAGAAGACAGCTTCATTGCTAGCCTCAACCCACATCCAGCAGAAGCTCATGTGTGCCTAGAACTTAACTTGGACAGATTCTGAAAAAAAGCTCATTAGAAACCATCAGAAAAATTACAGGTATTTCTCCATGCCTCAAACTTCATAAAAAGGAGACAGAAAGGTAACATTCCTAAGCAAGGGAGAGAATGATCTTACTGTTCCAAGACAACAGCTGGAGGAATAGAACACTGACATGACCCCACCATACATCGCTATGGCATGTCAGCAAGCATAAAATAAAGGCTATTTTTTCCTTTAAAGGAGTCCCACATAACTTAAGCACCCAATTTTTCTTTTTAAATAAGCCCAACAAGCTAGTCTATACAGATATTTAAGACTTGCAGACTGTGGGTACAGAGCAGCATTCATCGCTTAGATTCCGAACCCATTTATTTTAGAATAGCCAAACGCGGACATCAGAACAAACCTTTGTTAATGCTATCCTCTCCGTCAGCATGGTTGGGAAATTTTTCTACAGTCTGACAGCTGAGTAATTTGGTATTGCTGGCCTCCCCTCTCAGGGGAATGGCTCCATCCGTGAGATCTAAACTGCACTTTTCGTCACAGTATTCCAAACCCTGGGGAAAAAATGAAAGGAGAGAGAAAAGGTCATTTGGAGATGAAAACATACATTATACCTAAATACGAAAGAACGTATATCTCTAATATAATATGCATGTTCTAGTGTATGTTTCCCACGCGCTTATTTCTGATGGCAAATAGAAACTACAGCTGACATGCAAGAGAATTAAATGCCAAATCGTAACAGGTAAGTTTGGCTGCAAAGGCTTTGCACGCTTTCAAAAGTTAGCATTTCCCTAACATTATTAATTTCTAAACATGTTCTGCAGAATGCCTTGCAACATCAAGGTTTCTTTACAAACCTAAATATATATCTACAAAGAGATATCCGAAATAATGCAACACGTCATATGCATGCAAAGCTCTTTGCTCCATGTCTTGAGAACAGAACTGAGGTAGGTAGAGAAGTCATGGCATTACAGCAGCTAAAGCTCTTTTGAGAGGTGTTCTCTATAAGCTCACCACTAGAGTGAAAACGCATCTCTCTCTCTAGTAGCTATGAGAACTTCTTACTGCTTAGCAATCTCCTTTCAAACCACGTAAGCTCTTACCAGCTCCTCCTCTAATCTGGTCAGAGACTAATGGGTGAAATATCCCTCAGTTCCTTCACCGAGCACACCCAACAGCAAAAGGGGAAAACAGAGAGCACGTGGGATGCACATGGGCAATGCGTTTAGGATCACGAATTCCTACGGAGTCAGCAAACTACGTTGGGATATACAGAAACTCCAGCAGGATTGTGTTGAACCTCTGATACCACCATTTTCTAAGCAAGCATTAACTGAAATACTGCCTCTCCAAATACAGCATTCCTTCAAACTGTCTACAATGCAACACATGAATGTGTGTATTGTGGACAAATAGCCGCTCTACAATTAAGAAAAAACCCAAACAAACCACCAAACAAAAAACCAACAACAACAACAACAAAACCCCACCAAATTAAATTTTAATTTAAAATTCGGAAAAAAACTAATCAGGGTGCTCTGTTCCTCTAGAGCATCGTACGTTTGTGTCATAAAAAAAATGCACATAAAGATAAGGAGATGACATCCATATTTAGACCACGCTGAATGACTTGAAGATATTTATACCTTGTCACCAGGATAGGTAATGCATTTTAAAGAAACACCACCTTTTCCAAACGCCTAACCTTCATCTATTCAACAGCAACATTTACAGATGAGGAAGGAGCTTTCCCATATATAAGGAAAAAGGTCAACATTTAAACTTATTCAAAAAAATCAAAACGCCCCGTCCCTATTGAAACGGAGTACCACGATGCAAGAATCACCCCTATTTCATTGCATACCTATTGAGAACATGCAAGAGAAAGTATCAAAAGAGGAGGAAAGAATTGCTCGGAATTAAGATCGCTTCCCCCTCAAAAAGATTTTGGAAGAGTTTCAAGCATACTACCAAAGAGAATTATACATTATACAGATGCGTCTGCTATCTGTTACATCTCTGAGATATAATGATACCTCACCTCTATTTTAAACACAACATCATCATTGGAGCCAGTTCTAACAATTTACGTCTACTCTTTTGACCAAATCATACCACCGGTTCCTGTATTGACGTATTTTGCTGGCTTTAAGAGTAGATTTCATAGGTAACCCAGCCAAAAAGTAGAAGGAGATATCTTTAGAGCTCCTAAATTTCAGGACCAACACTTAAGAGAGACACTGTAGACACGTTTCATTTGAAGTCCTGCTGACAGAGCTCAAGAGAGAAACAAGAATATATAACCCCAAAGATCAGAAAAGAATAAAGCTGCATGACCTTACTTTAAGAAAGGGAGACAGACAGAAGCTTGCAGTTTGGTTAAACAAAGCTATTCAAAGCCCTATCTTCTCTTCTGACATGCCATTAATCTGGTGTTTAAATGAAGAATACTTTTATTTGTAAAAGCTGCTTCCTCCTCAGCAACTGAATTTATACGGGCTCTCTGCAGATGAATCTAGTTGGAACACACGACGCCGCAGTATGAAATGGCGTGAGTTGTTGTCAAAAAGTATGGACAAAGGCCATGCCCAAGAAGACGCAGCCAAAGATTACGGTTTTTTAGTCACCTCTGAATTTTGATGGTAAATATTACCCCTGCCAACTTAACTGATACTCGCTTAGAGAAAACTACGATTTTCATCCTTTCACATACGTGCACGTCTTACCTCATACATGACCTGTCCTGATGCCAAGCGTTTTCGGTCACCAAATGCTAACTGCAACAGACGTAAACTCACAACATCACCTTCACTGAAAGAGGTGTACATTATGAAATTTGATTACAAAGCTGCTTTATAGTCCTCATTATCATTTTATTAGATCTAGACTGAAGTTTTCTTAATAGCGCTCTCTTGCTGAAGAGACAAACAGCACTTCCCAAGACATGACAATTGGTCACATTAGGCCGCTGAAACAGAAAGGAGGAAATTTTGACACTAACCGCTTCAGGGGCAAATGCTAACCATACCCTTTGAAAGCTTTACTGTGTTGTATGGGCTAAAAATTGTCGGAAATAGTTCTTCACAGGGAAGAGTTCTCAATCAAAACTGCTTTAAAGTCAACCTTAAAAAGATTGCCACCCTATGAACAGCTGAGCTGATTAAATAGCTTGCTGATGCTGAGAGAGAGAGAGAGAGATACCTTTCTCTCCTTCCCTCACCACCAGAGTTCCAGTCCCTCTCTTGCATATGCTGCACCCTTCCACATATCGATTTCATCCATTAGCCCAGCAGGAAGCCATTGACTTTTCTGCTGAACAGTGATCGTTCTCTGCCAGGTGAGCTGAACTGGCTCATGAAGGCACCAGAGACTGCTAAAGTTGGCACAAGGTAATGGGCAGTACCGTCACCTCCCTCCTTTAGGGGCAGCAGGCTGTTATGTCGGCACGGTTAGTGTTCTAGGTCTGCAGCCTCAACTACTGTGTTAATACCATGGTGTGAATATCAGACAAAGCATGAAGCAGTCATCAAGCAACAAAGGAAATCACTTAAGAATGTAAGCACAAAAATACAGCCACTGTATTGCTTTGCCTTCTTTCAGAAGAGAGGAACTCCTAGGTCCCTCCTTCACGTCCGTTGAATCCTGTCAAAATTGCATTGTAAGCTTAACAGCTTCCCTACCTGAGAGAATCTCCCGCACAGCTAAACAAACAAAACAAATATACAGGTATTAACTGTACGTGAACAAATATATCTCTATATATAAAAATTAATTCAGTGGCTAATAGTAAGTTTTTCTTCACCTTTCTTGTGTAGACTGAACAGCCCACAAGTAGCAACAATTGCGAGGATCATTCTCAGGCTCTTGAAAAGTAACAGCATAGACAGGAATCCTTCCTCCTTCAAGCTGAGAGTGGTGCCTACAGGTTAAATCACATTATTAACATACTTAAGCCTTTCAACATATGCCCTAATTGCAGGAACTTCTCCTGAAAAATAATTTTTAAAATCTGTTTTGTCAAAATACACACATTTCCTGCTTTCACTGAATACTACTGATAGAACAAACCGTCTTATGGAAACCAGCTCTATCACATCCTAACTGCTTGGCATAACCCAAAGAAGCATGCTTTCCACAATTCCTCAATCCACAGGCACAATACGGAAAACAATCCTAGTCCATTGGGGAGAAGGCGGTCCCATTTAGTCCATGTATGACTTAACAGTTATTTCAGAAGAGGATTTCTAAACCTTCCAAGACTATACTCAGAATTTCAGTCCCCGAAAAAGTTCTCTTTAAATTAACATACTTCCTTAAGCAAAACATTGAGAGCCCTGCACCTCCAGGCATGGCCAAGTGTAAAGGCCTACTTACTCCCTCTGCAAAGTTTTCATATTCCATAGTGACAGGTAGCCGTCTGAAAAACCCACAGCGAGCTGATTGCTTCTGCTTATGTAGCACAGGGTTGATATTGCTGTTCCTGAAGGATTTTGTAATTGCAAACAGAGATGTCTCCCTTCTCCGGCCACAGTTTCTCTTCTTTGTGCAACTTCAGCAGGAATTCCAGTGACAGCTTCCAGACCTAGACACCCAACACGACGCAATAAATGAATGCGTTATGCCACTGAGGTTGCATTTTAAACACTGACGTGACAAGGTGTATAACCTAATTCTACCGTCCCAGGCAAAATACCCCTTTATGCAACACTGGTTTTGCCATTTCCATTTTGTACGTTTTCAAAGAACGCAACAACTCTCTGATCGGAAAGTTGTTCTCACTCGTCATTCAAAACCAGGTAAAAGTGTAGCCTTCATAGACAAATTCTTCTTGGACTCTGTAATCAGGAGTTTGGGCCTCATGACGAAGCTATTTGAAGTGACATCAGCTCCTGAAGCCACTGTTGTAATAGCCAAAACAGTCTATGCAATCTGAACACACAAATCAGAGATTTCGTTCATCCAAACGCATGACTTTTGATAAGTCGGGTTGATTTTAAAAAACAAGCCTAAAATTTGCCCCAAGTCAATTAACAGAAGCAGAAGAACATTCCCAAGAAATAGGGCACCTCTGACACAACTTCCTATCAGGCAGCTGCACTGACTCAGATGGGAAAATTCCTACACCTCACTGGCAAGAATCATAGTGACACGGGGATCTTGGTGGGAGGGGGGCATTTATAACATTAGAAGGCGTATTAAGCCACTCCCATATTTAATCTCTTCAGGACTACACGGTGTCAAACCGCCGCCTGTAACCAGTAGCCATGAATGTCTGCACACGAGTATCTTCAAAGCGGGATGCATATAGTTTCTTTAAAAGACACAAGATTTCTGACTTTTAAATTCAAGCTTAAAAACGGCAAGCTTACCCGATGCTTCTCTTTCATTCTGAGTGCAAGAACAATCATCCAAACAAAGGTCAACCAGAAGTAGATGACCAACATCTGTAGCCACGGCTGCCACTCCGAAGAACCATCGCAGACTCTGATGTAGGTGCCGAGTGCTCGTACTGGGTCCTCCATGATTAGTTATGGGTTCTATGGCAGTTACCTGCAGGAAAGCAACAAGTTAATATTGAACTGAATTAACTTCAGCTGAAAAGGTCCATTCTATTATTACAGCTTACCAATTGCCACTCCCTACTTAGAAATAATTAACTCTAAGAATTAAACACAGAAAACCAGGTATATGCAAGAAACTTCATCCTATTTAAGGGACTTAAGTTAGAAAGACAAAGCTACACCTAGTTCTCCCACTGCTCACAGCCCATCAGCACTGCGATACAGTCTAACGCCTTCTTTGCCAAACAGGTATTCGGAGAGATCATGGCTGTAAGTCAGATGAGGCAGCGGACAAGCTGCATGGTAGACACACCATTTTCCATGGGAATGAAACATTTTTGGAAAGTTTTGAAGGGAGATAGTAGCTTAGCAAAATTTACATGAGTCCTCATTTAGAATAAAAATAACCACCAGATAAAGTCAGAAAAGGTGTAATTGCACACCAGCACTTTTAGGAATGTTAACAGAAATGTTAAAAGCCAGCCTAAAACAACGGCAAAAAGAACAGCAGCTTGTTAGAGAAAGAGCTAACTCCAGCTAAGGAAGAAGCGCACACTGCTCTTGAACATGCGGAGCAGTCTGCACGCAGCTTTATTACAAGGGGAAGACAGACCTTTCAGCACCTGCAACACGTCCCAGGACTATACGGACTGCTCTAGCAGAGATACAAGCGCACAAAGACTCCGGCACTAAAGCTATACAACAAAAGAACAGAGGCTATGGTTTAGCCTTCTTACAAAAAGCAGCACGACAAAACCAGGAACCTTTACATCAACAGCACAGTTTGACAGGAAAGTAAAACAAAGAAGTGAGCATCACAAGGCAGTCCATTTTTTAATACATTTCCCCCGCCCCCCTCCACCCCCCAAGAGGTGGGGAAAAATAACCAAACCCCTAAGCCCCAAAGTTTTCTCCTCTCCCATATCAAGCACTTGCTGGGACTACACTGCCTGGAAATCTACCACAGAATTTACCTTTCATCTTGGTCACGAGAATTCTAATCTTAGAAGTACCTACAGTAATTTGGACAACTTGGGTTTCTGTCAGATTTATAGGAAAGCTAATGACATTTCCAATCTTCAAAATACTGTACATATCTTGCTGCAGAATTAGCCAAAGGTCAAGTGTTCCTTCTAACTTCTTTTTCTTTTAAGATTTCTTTCCTTGTACAACTGGCCCCAAAGGAATCTCTTCCATTTTTGCATACGGTCTTCCAAAAATGTTGCCTGGTTTTAACACTTCAGTTTTCCACGTAGAAGCTCCTGAAACTGCATATTTTTCCACTGCGCTATGCACTGGCTTTTCATATTCTCCCAGACTACTGCCAACTCATTCTGGGAATGAAGAAAGGACGCTGTTCTCACCTCACTGAATCTGAATGCTACCCTTCTGCCTCATACAAACCAGCAAAATTTGAACCCTTCCATAGTTCTGAAACATACAACCATTAGAAACCAATTCAATATAATGAATGTTTTAAATTCAGATTTGCTTTTACTAGAATCCAGTTCAAATAATACTCCATTAACTCTTTCAGTTGTCTGCGGCATTTCACCTGTATATCCAGAGGGCAGTTAGAGAGCACAGAATCACAGAACCATTAAGGTTGGAAAAGACCTGTGAGATCATCAAGTCCAACCATCAACCCAACACCACCATGCCCACTAAACCATGTCCCAAAGTGCCACGTCTACACGTTTTTTGAACACCTCCAGTGATGGTCACTCCACCACCTCCCTGCATAGCCTCTTCCAATGTTTGACCACTCTCTCAGTAACAAAATTTTTCCTAATATCCAGTCTAAACCTCCCCTGGCGCAACTTGAGGCCATTTCCTCTCGTTCTATTGCTAGATACATGGGAGAAGAGACCAAGAAAAAAAAAGGAAAAAAAAAGAAAAAAAAATTATGCCTAAATTCTTTCTCAGCTTGTGAGTTTGGGTTTTTTAACTCATTCTTTGCTCTCTGAATGACTACACATCTGCTCTTACACTAAAAGGCAGTCATACAGTCACTATAAATACCCCGTATTAATACACTAATGGCTTGACACCTTGGACCAGAGTTGCTCAAAGTTAGGGTTAACCTGTAGAACTTAGTTGTCCACTGAAGATATACCCACACGGAAAACAGTCCAGAAATTAAGGTGCTCATCAAAGCCTTAAAACAGTAACAACAAAAACTGCAGAACGTGATGTTAAGACTAGGTCTGCAGTTTAGTTTTAAAAATAATCATTACGGAAATCAGAGAAACGTTCAAGCAGATTAAAAACGCATGTTACATAATGTATAATTTGGAAGTATGAGTTACAGAATAAATTCAAAGCATAGGGACAGTGGCCAAGGGCAAGTTTTATCTACTTGTTCTTGCTAACCCTTACTCCCACTCACAACTTAGAAGTTAACAGTCCGACTAGCAATACCTGTGGCCTGGCTATGCTGATCTAACTAAGCTAATAGCAAAAAGATAGGAAGCAAAATGAAAGCAACAGGCCAAACATGCTTGTCATCAAGAGCGTTGAGGGCATAAGAGCAGAACTTCAGGTAAGCTTTGGCTTTATTCCAAAATCCATAACCTTTATCACACAACAGCCAACTTTTCCCCCCAAGGCTTCTTCGTATTTTCTCCTGAACCATTGCCTTGCGGTATAGAAGAACTCCCCAATACAACGGGCAGGTCTAACTATGTTCTATTTCAAATCACTTTGGTAGACGCAGATTCGGTATGTGACGTGATCCTTCTTAACCTTTCCTTTTCCTATTCCCTGCTTACGTAGATCAAAGAAATAAAACTTAACAAAGCTATGACCTTTTTCACAAACATAGTTTACTTACTGATTATACGCTGATGTCAGCACACAGCTTGTCCTTCCACCTCAAACTCTAAGATTTATCAAGATGATAGGCAAACTAACACAGCGGAGCACCAACCCAACTCATATCTTTAGAAATTACCACAATACAAATGCTTACTGCTAGTAATCGTGCTGTAGCACTACAAACAAACAAAACTCCCTCCAGCTGTATTCTAGCAAGTTAAACCAAATCACATTATGGAAAGCTGAGTAACAGAAAAGTATTTATTTGTGGCAGATTCTAAGGTGAGAAAAATACAGGGAATCTGGGTTTTCTATTAACTGACGCTGATTCTTGTTTACATTAAGACAATGAGACTAGGGGACATTACGACACTTGAGTTTATGGGTTACAGAAGACTGAAAAAAATGAGTAACATCACACCAGTGCATCCCATCTACACAAACACAATATTCAATGAGCAGAGATTCAAGGACTTCAGACTGAAAGTCAATCTTTCAACAGTCTGTCAGATACCTCACTCAAGGCTCGTTTTTCCTACTTAGGTCAACACAAAAATGTGTTCCGCTCTAAAGTCAGACCTGCTTGCTAGCCTGAGATTCATGGGAATGTGTCTCAGTCATTTACAGCACAACTGTGGAAGTTTGAGGTATTTTAAAGACATTATTTCTGACAGAAATTAACCGTTTAGGAAATGCATGCTATGGACGCTTGAAAGAGTGGGGTTTTTTCCTTTCTGACTCTGGCCAGGAAAAGGTATTTTGCAATGCCTTTTTGTGGAAGCGGAGAATTAGGTAACTATGTGCTCTACAATAAAAGCAGGAAATTTGGTTTACTCTCAGTAGACTCAGAAGATAATGGTACCATTAAGCCCAAGACTTTACATCAAGGCTCTCTCGACTGGATTCTCTGAAGTCACAGTACGTTAATGCAGTACAGAACAAAACACCTCCTACAAAGAGGCGCTCCAAAGCTTTTCCTGAAGCAGGATTATGCAGCACCTAACAACATAAAACTTCCTTTCACCGCTTAAAAAGTACGTACCCTTCCTGGAAGAACAACTGCTTTAACCACTCTCGATATTCCAAGGTCGTACAGACAGAGAACACTTCCCGCTGCTTCTTCCAACCCAACCAGTAGTCCAGGTCTCTTCTGCCAGGAAAACTCCTTTACCACACGAACAGTGGGACGCCGTTTATTTACTCCACTGAAACGATATGCAGAGCGCCGCTCTCCTGTCACAGAGTTCACCACCTCCAGTTGAGGACCACACGCCAACCATGCTAGGCCATTTCTCCCTGTAAGAGAAAAGAAAGCCGACTAAAGCAACTTTCCAACACAAGACTCAAAACAACTGAAAAAAGTCACAGTCACTGCCCCTTTCCTTCAATAAAAGGCCCTAACGGAGGAAGACCGACTTCCCTAATTCTGGTCAGTTCTCTAAAATCACCCATTGAAATCCTCAAGCAACACATCTTAACATCAACCACCTTTTTATTTTGCATTTGTACTTGTCATTCCTGCACTGAAGAATTTTGATCGTTTGGGATAAAGATTGCAATATATTGATCTATAGTCTTTATACCATAGTCGGCTTGGTTTTGCTAGAAATCATCTACATACAGACGGGAATACAAGTCTTGAAGCATACTTCAAACATAACAAATCTAAGCCAATTCATTTTTAGTTTATAAATTTCACTTGACGCGTGCCTACTTTGGGCAGGGATTTGGACTTCAGCAAGAGATTGTCTTAAAACGGGCACTGCGTTAGTAAATTTAAACTTTTACACGTGCCGATCACAGAAAGAATTTAAGACATTTGCTCCCCTGAACTGCTTCAAACTCGAAGGAAGTATTAACTCCATTACTGCATTGACAGTTAGGCAGATAGATTCTACCTGGTCTTGACAGAAGCCTCGACATCCAGCTCGGCACCCAGCTCTGCTTTCAGATCACCTGGAAAGTCACCTACCTAATCTGCTTAGCCACTTCCAGCAGCTCTCGCTGCCTACTCATCTGCATCCTATTAAATACTTTGGAAATACAGCTGCAGCGCTTAACAGTGCTGCCCTCTTCCTTCTGTTTTTATTCAGACTAGAAAAGAAAAAGCAGGGGCTTTTGCCGCTGTAACAGTGTGGGAGAACTATTTCTGCGTGTGATGTTATGACGGTCATAGAGCTTGAGCTGGTGCAAATAAATACGGCCCAAACCAACACTACTACTTTTTGCAAAACTGCCTTGTATTTAAGCAGAAATTGAGGAGAGCTCACTGACTCAGCACGTTTAAGTAAATTATTCTAATAGCACAGGATCGGTGCACGTGGTTGTAATTTCAAAGTTTAACTATACTAGTGTTTTAATATTAGCATTTTCAATCGTTACAACATCCTTTTTGTTCTCTCCAAACTTGATGCATCTTAACAGCGCCAACCTGACACAGTTGATACTATGACCCTATGCTTCAGGTAACCTCCAGGCCGTAACAGCTTTATACCACCACCAAATTTAAGGGAAAATGCTCACCTCTAGAAAGCTTCCCGCACAGCACAGAATCTAGGGGTATGCCATCTTCCCCAAGTGCCTGAAGAGTCACCTCTGGAAACTGCAGCAGACTGCTCGTTGCCCAAGCCGTTAGCTCTCCCATTCTTCACTGTAAATAAAGAAAACAATGCAAAAATAGACTCATGTCAGCCATAAATAGTTTTGAGCTTGACAGAAGTTTGCCATAATTTACTCCTGCAGAAAGAGGATTTTGTGAGCGAGTTAGCCGGTGATTTAGTGAGTATCACTGGGTCATTTCTTTCCCACTTAGGCAGAAAACCTCCCCCAAATGTTTTAGGCAAAACCCCTACATTTAATCCAAAACCAAAGTTTTAGTCTCAAAAGCCACTAGCACAACAGAGACTGTCTGTATCAGAATTCTGGAGTCAGGCTTACTTCACACAAGTGCACCCTACACATTGTCTTGCAGAGGTTGTGCGGATGCTCCACAAGCTCTCCAAGAAGCACAGATCTACAGCAGAAGGTGAGAAGAAGAAAGAATTTTAGCTCTCTAGCCCAACAGCCCCCAACAGCTAAGATCCTGTCTCTGATGCAGACCATAGCCTTGATTTCCCTTTAAATGAGAAAACAAACAAAACCAACACAGATCGGAATTTGACACTAG
Organism: Gavia stellata; assembly: GCF_030936135.1. Taxonomy (NCBI): domain Eukaryota; kingdom Metazoa; phylum Chordata; class Aves; order Gaviiformes; family Gaviidae; genus Gavia; species Gavia stellata. The sequence continues at coordinate 945,857 of NW_026776320.1, read as the reverse complement.
AGCCAGTTTACCCAGCTACCTCATATGGTTATTCTCTAACAAAACTATACTTCCATTCAAGAGTTGCAGTCCCTGCCTAACGTGGCTAAGCTAGCAAAAGTTCCTAAAGCCAGTTCTGAAATTGCGCTCTTTTTTACATTGCTTGTTCTACCTGGACAGATGGATGGAGGTGCCAAGTGTCTCAGTACTGAACACACACGCAGCCTTCCAGCACAGGGAGACAGTAGTTAATAAGGCATTTCCAGCGTACCACACCGCTTGCCCCTCTCAGCACAAGTTCCGGAATCACAGAATCACAACAAAGAGGATTCCAATCCCTGGAACCCACGTGGCCCAACCCCCCCGCTCAAGCAGGGTCACCTAGAGCAGGCTGCCCAGCACCGTGCCCACACGGCTTTTGAATAGCTCATTCTGAAACGTACTTTTACGAGCAGCAACCTGACAAGCTGAACTGCAAAAGCATTTGCAACACGTGCAACAGGCCCTGGTTTTTGGTGACTCTCTCCTACCAATTTAAGCATTCTCTCCACCACATAAGGAAAACACTACCACACCAGCAAAGCCTTGTCACCGTTATTTCTCTAAAACCGTACCTGACAGCTTACTAGGTAGAAGAAACAAAATTAATAGATGCCTGATTAAGTTCATTTCACTGTCCTAAAAAAGCAAACCCCAGGCAAATCAATGCAGGAAAACGAGTTGATGCAGTCAGTGAATGAGGAGCTGTCCTCAGCAGAACAGGATACAGTCCTGTGTGCCCAACCGCCTGTGGCAGCTGCCAGCCAAGACTGATACAACCGTCCAGACTAAGAAGGCACTTGAACTACCACGTTTAGCCATACACACCACGTGGGGTTCAGCATTCCCCACAGAATTAAGTCCCTAAATTTCCCATAAGTTTACCAAGCATGATCAGGAAGCAATTATTAGACCTGAAAGGCTGACACCACGCTTCTTTCCATTGGCAGAAGCTCCAGACCCGGAGTCACCTTCCTTCATTAAGGAAGAAGTCAAGCACTTTTGTTTAAGGCAGCAACTTTGCTGCGTGATGCGTGCTTCGTGCAAAAATCAAGAGACCCGCACAAAACGCGCTGGATTCCTCTAAAGCTGTGCTCTCCCCATTAAACCCAGCCCTCTTGCCGCGATCGCCGCTCTACGCAGATAGCGAATTTCCTGACGCCTCCCTTTGGCAGTTACCCATGTTGAAGCAAAGAAACGCTTCGCAAAGAGCAACTGGGAGGGGAGCAGCATATGGCCTTTCAGTGAAGGTGTGCCTTGAACAATTTATTAAGCAAGTCACCATCAGACCCCGTCTTTCCCAGAGCAGCCTGTCACGCACTCCTTGGCTCTTACACGCCACAGCCTCCTACTGAAATGCTTCTGTCTGGCTAAATAAGTCACGTTGAGATCGGTTGCTTTCAGAAACATGCCCCAAATTAAAAGCAGTATTAACCTTTTCTAAGAAAAAGAACAAAGAAGGCGTCTGCCCCACGTTCCAGGGTGTTTATCTCATGACTGGTTTTACAGGGAATATCTTTGGTTCTCCCTGTCAAGGACTGTGAAACGACACAAGCCTGAGCTGCTTCGACATGGCTCGGTGCATTCACTGGCATCTCTTATTTCCGTAATAATTTCTTATAACTACAAAATGAAGACAAGAAACTATAATGTAGTTAGAAGTAGACAGCATATTCTGTCAGCTGAACTCATGAGAGATTTGATATTACATTGTGGACCCCTAACCAAGGGCTACGTTATTGTCAGTTTACCCAGGCTTAAAAGCCCCTGGAAGGTCTTGTCGGGGCATTGCTGGCAGAGAGGTGTGTGAGTAACAAATCTGAAAGATGACAAGAAGGGGAAAACATCAGACCACAGGTTAAGGTATCTGGCCGCGATGCCTCTTACTGGGAAACTCGCCTGAGCCACGGCGGCATACTGGTGCTCCCACTCCTTCCGGGCTTCCTCCAGCCGGGACTCCCTCGTTGCCCGTGTGCTCCGGATCTGCTGCTCATGCTCAGCCAGCAAAAACCGCACCTCTTCTGAACAGCTTTAACCAGGGTATCTATGTGTAAGATAGCAAACCCCGTGAGGGACGAGGACCAGCACCGTGGCAGCCACGCAGCGTGTTCACAGTTGTTCAAAATGTTCTCTGCCACCCACTTTGTAAGAAATCCACCGGTGGACCTACCTCAGCTGCATTCCCACCACACTTCCTCGATCTTACAGATTACCAAAGATGCCTCCTGATAACGCTTGGGGAAGTCAAAATCTACTTGCTATTTATGCTGAAATACGTACGTGTTTCGTCGGCTGTTGGTGGCCCTGTGCTCCCGAGCCCAGCCAGACTGGACAACACTTTCTTATTTTCAGCCTTCAGGTCTCTTATAAGCTTCTCCCCGGGACTTGCATTTACCACTGCTTTGTGGTAATATGAAAATCCATAAAAGACAAAACAGAAGCCGGTACCCAGATAATCCCAGCAAACAGCAAGATTTCCTGTCAAAAATTACTCTTCTTCCCCACCTCCCCCCCTTCTTTTGTTCTTTTCCCTGTTCAGAAATATCCCATGTAGCTCTGGAACTTCACAAGCTAAAAGGTCTCACGGCCACTTTGCTCCTCGGGTGGAAGCATCTGATGCCCTCTCTTGTACTGTTACCAGCAATCACAGCCTGGTTTGGTTTGCCCCTGCCAGCCCAGGAAAAACTTTCTCTTCTCCAGCTAACCCTAACCGGCAGCAACGTAGCCATAGCTGCTGTGCCTCCAGTATGCGGGGCAATGTGGGATGGGATACCTGAAAACCATCCCTCATCCACTGTAACTGTGGGTACGCCAGGTAGGCAGACAAATCCCCTGCAGAGACAAGTCCACCTGCCCCGGCATGGAGCTGGCTCAGGCGTGGGGAGTTTGATGGTCTGCGTTCATCGGCACGTGAAAGCAATTCAGCTCTTTGCAGGACTGAACTGGTGCTGGAAACATTAAAACTTCTGCTCCTGATATCTCCTAACAGCCAGGCTGCTGCGGCTACGAACTTGCAGAGCCACGATCCATCCGCTTTGGGATAAGAGACGTCTAAGTGCCTGACCTCTTTTTATGGGAGCTGGAATAAGAATTAGTGCTGGAGTCCCAGAGAAAGCCTGACTGAAAGGACTGCAAAGAGAGCGGTTTTCAGTGCTGAGCCCCAGAAAGGGCAGGAGCAGAGCAAAGGGGAGGAGAGAGGCAACCCTCTCCTCCAGAAGGAGCCGACGGACTGGGAAAGTGGCCGGGGAGCAAGCGGCTCCTGGGCAGGAAGGAATAGCTCTGCGTGGCACTGTCGCTGGGATCTGGGATTGGGAAACAGAGACGACAAATGCCTGGCAGCAGGGATCATCTGTATGTTCTATGTTTCAGCCATGTTTGGTCTGTGGGACCCCAAACTACAGCTTAGTTTTAGAGGTGCTGGGAGAGAAAGGGAAGGAAAGATGCTGAATTAAGTCACACCTGTGAGAGAGACCCAGAATTCTCAGGAAAAAGAGTTACCGCTGTCATACAACGTAGTTGTGAAAATATATGCCGTTCGTTAATAAGAATACAGAATAAGCTCTTCATATGCTGCCCTTGCTTACTGACAGATTCACTCTTTCTTCCTCCTGAGCTGTCAATCACTTTGAACTGGTATCTTTTGTCGTTTTGCCCAGCACCTGGCTGCAATTTGCACCAAGACCAGAGAGGGAAAAATTATGGAAGTGTACCTTTCAGCATATCGTAAAGTTGACAGAGTTTCTTCGTAACAGACGTCTGCTGGACTCACGTCCGCAATCTGTAAGCATATGAAAAGTATGAACTGACATTACATTTTGAAGGAGGCGTTTTGAAAGAGCTGTCAACACTACCAAAAATCAGATAAGCATTAACATGGAAAAATCAACCATTAAGGTCTTTAAACATAAAAGGAGAACCCTAGCATCTTCGCAATCTGGCTATAACTTAACTCTTTTTAACACTTTCACAAGAAATGCGACAGACAGACAGACAGACCGTCAGACCGACAGACAGAAAGATGAGAGGATACAGGTGGCTTTTGCAAAAATTAATACTGGAGGCACTTGAATCCTGGTAACTCTGGCTTACGCTAGCATCAACGCAAAAAACCAACCTCGCAAAACCACTTTGATGGTATTTGTACAAGTAACAGTTGAAGAATCTGTCCTTAAATTTGTTCAAAACATCTTCGGTGAATTACGGGAGTTAGCATTTGAAGAAGCTCAAGTAAACTGTTTTAGGACTACCAGCATTTACAGGCAACGTTTTCACATGGGCACATTTTCTATTTGTATCCTTCCATCTTTCACTTGATAGTACTTTCTTTAACAAAAATACCTCTTCAAAGATGCTGGAGGATACAGTTAATCCACCTGAGACAAAGAAGAACCTATGGGAGCTGCATCTTATTTAGGAATGCAATATCTGGTGCGCAGCACAAACAATAATCTCAGCATTCAGGAAACAAAGTAGCTGTTTCGTAATACTGCCTAGTTTTATGTAAAGAACATGGCTTTTCTATAAAACACGTGCTTATGAGTTATCTAGCTAGATTTATCTGCATTTAGATACATTTTTACAAATATGCCAAAAACTCTTTCAGCAGAAATGGGGTTTGTATCTCTAATGGAGAGAGCGAGCGAGCGAGAGAGATTTTGTGCCAGCCACACTTCTGCTCTGAAAACAGAAGTGCTCTCCATTTGAGTAGTGCGTTTAATAGTGGCAAGAAACTTTTGACCAGCAGAAGGGTTCTCACCTTTATGTTGCATAGAAAGCAAACAGTTAAGTTTGAAGCTACACCCACTTTCACCAACGTTCGAGCCATGCAATTCTATTTCAACGGGTAAACTGGGATATAAATTCAAGAATCAGTTTACCATGATGGGCCCTGCTGTTTCCTCAGGACCGAGTCCCTGCATGGGATATGCAGCACCTTCTTTTCCGTAGCAACCTCGGCCAGAGCACTAAGGGAAAATAAAGTGAAAAGATGTGAACAATATAAGCGTAACTATCAAAATCAAATTGGGGGGCGCGGGGGGTGTGGGGGGGGGCACGGAGGGGGAAAGCTACCAGATTAGAAACTTCAGTATATTCACGCTTATGTACATGCTTCACTATATTTGTTCTTATGTACATCTCAGGCTTTATTCATTGATTAACCATGCAGCAAAGAATCCTGAATGGAGGGAAGATTTTTTTCATATCTAGAAATTTCTTTTTTACTTCACAGGAAAGGATTAAAAAAAAAAAAAAAACAAAAAAACCTGATGACAGTTCTTAATGTGGTTAGACTTAGATTTACACGTGTTCCTTCCTTCAATCTGTCTCTTCCCAGTCCTGAGGATTTTTGCCTTTTGCTTCCTGCCAAGCCCACCAGATTTATAACTGACCGTTTGGTGATTGCTTCAGTCGAGAAAAATCTGTTAAAATATGGTATCAACAGCAGGAACAATTACCAAATCAATTGATCGGACATTATTAAGTAAGATACAGAAAACGATACTCTGCAGAAACTCAGAGGAAATATCTTGGGATAGTTACCGGTATTGGAACACCTTCTATGTGCAGAATTGCTTTAAAGATGAGAACTGCAAAGGTGTGCCTGAAAAGAAATGACCTCCCGTCTCTCGGGATTAAGCAACAGGCAATACCGCTCATCCCCTGCACCCGCAGAAAGGGAGTATGGAAACACCCCTGGCTCCCAACCTCCCCTGGCTGCAAAGAAGATGTCTCCCTCCTCTTCCCCTTCCAGATGAGCCCAGGACTGGCCCTGCCTGCCAAGGCTGAGCAGCTTTTGGAGCTGCCTGCGCGAGCAGCCGTGGGGTGCTGAGCTCGCTCGTGCTGCCGAGATGGGTCGTGCACGTCCGGGCCAGCCGGACCCCCCTCCTCCTCAGCCGGCCCCAGCCCAGGGTTGTCCTCTGTAAGCTGCCCTGCAGACACCTCTCTGCCTCTGTCGACAGGGGACTTCAACAAAGCCTGTAGTTCTGGTATCTGTCTACCAAGGGGAAAAACTGGGGGAGCGATGACAGGAGCAAGGCCCCTTTTCCAGAGCGGAGCCGCGAGCAGTCGTCTCCCCCGACACGGCTGCTCTGAGATGGTTCGGCCGTGCGTCAGCAGCAGCACCACGGTCACCCAGCAGCCCTCCGCCTGGCCCCGGGCACACACAGCGAGGACAGCACGATTCGGGCCTTGTGACCCTCTGGGGTCATGTCTTTGCAGCTGCCCCACTGCGGCGTTCCCTTAGGCGGGCTCGGGGAGGTGCACAGACTGCCCCACACTTGTGCCGCGCTGTATGAGCTTGCTCGCTATAGGGCCGCTTGTTGTACTGAGGCCAGGAGTTCTGCGTTTCGCTAACGGGCAAGCAGCAGCTACCACAGATAAACGGTGACCGTAGGTTATTTCGGGACACCAGTGAGATATTTTCCAAGACCACTTGTCATATTTGGGACATAGAGGATCTTAAAGACGGAGTCCATCTGCAAACAGGCAGTGGTTTAGGACGTCTCTGCCTTTGGTGATCCTCACTCCGAGAGCAGCAGTGGTGGACAGGGTGTGAGCGCCAAAAATGTGGGCTGGCGAGGCTGACCCTGCAGCCCAGGGTGAGGAAACCCAACATGCTCTCATCTGCTCGCTGTCCTGGAGGTGGCAATAAACTATGGTGGGTCTAGGTAAAACAGAGCCACCCTGGCTTTTGTGTCTGCAAAAACTTCCACGAGTTCATTTTATGGTGCATCTAACAGGACTAAATTCATTAAGAGTGCTAAAGAGCTACACTGAACAGAGGAAACAGTGCCCGCACACTACACCTGTTTGAATCGCATGGTGACGACCACGTGAGACCGACTGCTGGTGGCATTCATGGCAGTCGTAGCCGTTGTTCTCACCTTACTCCCTTGTTCCTCTCGATCTGCGCGTAATTACGACAAGGCACCACCTTCAAACTGTCCACATAACAACCTTGCTGCTGGTCTTCTCTAATCCTGCGCCCACCAGGTTCCTGGTTTTAGACAGCAAGTCCATTACCTGGGGAGAGATATTTATGGTCAAAATTTCTCACTAAAATAAGAAAAAATATTGTTAGACTTCGTAAGGATAGAACAAAAATTAAGAGAGAGTACGGCTGAGCACGGGGTAGTTATTCTGGCTTTACCATGTTTAGAAACTCATTCCCAGAGTGTTCCACTTTCCAGGCGAATTCCACTTACGTTGAAAGCTTACATCTGCAGACTTAAGGTGCTTGCAAAATTCAGGATAAAGGCGGAATTTCCCTCTGCTTCTCCTATCGTCATTAGATGAGGAGTTTAAACAAGCTGATTCCATGAGCTGCGAAAACTAATGAAGTTTGTTTTCCTGAGCATTCATGTTTTTCCGATCTCTGCTGCCCGCTGCATCAAATTGGTCTGAAATTGGCCACATGGCTCAAAACCAATGAGGAGGAAGGTACAGGGCAAAGTAGTTCACAAACAAGTGGCAAATTGTATAAACCTGAGAAGAGAAGCTAAACGTTCAACCCTCTGAGACATATACCATCTCCCAAATCCCCTCCCGGCTTAAGAGAAACAGATTACCCATTTTCAGTTAGGAATGAGTCCTGTGTCTGCCAACATAAGAGGCAAACAAGAAGAGGAGCATGGGGAAAGAAAGTAAATAAAAATGCTGACTTTCTTCTTAACCCTTTTTTTCTTCAAAAAGGAGCAAAATACAGAAGGGAGAAAAATAATAAAAAATAAAGAAGCGCCGGGTGCATGGGGGATTTCTCCTCAAAACTTGCACACCAGGTTAAAATCATGACAGGTATTCAAAACAGTTAACAAAGTTAGTTACACCTCCTGGTGCTACCCCTTAATTAACTATTGGTTAATAGTTTTCTTCATCTTAAAGTTACAGTTCTCTTTTAATTCACCACATAGGCTCAGAGAGTAGGGGGCTTAATTGGGTTGGGGCTTTTCTAGCTAGGAGGTGTGTTCCTTAGCATTAGAATGAGATTATAATGAGACAGGTTAACTCTAGGGCACTATTTTGGCAGTCCATTCTATTTTTCTAAGATACGTCCTTGTGCTAATCGTTATTGCTAGTTAGCAGAGAGTCAGTGAAGACAGTCTTTATCTCTAATACGTCTAAGTGCCAGGCGCAGTTGTTACGAAGCATCTTCTTTACATTCTTCTAATTCTTCTTACTTGCTTTTAATACTTATTTTTCAAGAAGTCCTGTAACATTCTCCCCTTTTTTGTCCCCTAAGCAAATTCTTTGGCTTTTAAAAGTGGTTTGTTATGTTTCATCATTATTTTTAGTGTCCACACTTGTCCAGTAAGTTCCTTGAGTTTACACCAAAGGATAAGATTTACTATTGTTAATGTTGTCATAGCTATCAGTAACACCAATATCGGGTGGGTCATTATGTTTAAGATTTTGGTAGCTGACGGGGAATAACCCCTAAACACATCCCATCTGCATCATGATGGACAGTAATTAAAGTCTTTCTTCCACTTTCTTCAACTTGTTTTAACAACCTTTTTAAATTTTCATGATGTAATAGTTTTCTTATTAGAGTGAGATTCATTCCAATAGGGGTGGGATGTATATCCTGAACCAATGTATAATTAAACTGTAGCAATTGATAAGTAGTAACAGGAGCCGTGTAGGTAAAATCACATCCTGTAAGACTAACAAAGTTGCAAATGCAAATATTTGAATGGTTGCTCGTTTCCACCATTTGATCATCTACTTGTACAAAATCCCATTGACTTCTCCGACAAACACATCCCATACCCCTGTAAATTATGATGGTTCTTAGGGTCTCGTTGGGATGCACCTCAAAGTGACAAACATTTTGTTCAGTGTCAAGACAAATGTCTTGCCCTTTGATGGTGTTTCCTTCACAAATAAATCCTTGCTGGTCTCGTACGACACAGGCCTCGACATCAGTAGTTTGCCACTTATTCCTGGTTTCCATAGCCCATACCCTGTGTTCTAGGGGATGAAGTAGAGTTCCGTGGTAATTTAATCCTAGCACAACAATCGGGTATATGTTATATACTAAAGCTTTAGGTATTGTTAGTACAAAAGCTGTAGCTGTGTTGTTAGTAGGGTCAAAGGTAAAATTAACCAAACGCCACCACAATTGGAATCTCCTTTCAAATTCCGTTGCGTTATTCCAAATCACCTTTCGGATTTCTTTTGGTAGGATTCCGTCTCCACCTTCCCTAATGATTGCAGCTGCTATTGTCTGTAACCATAACTGAGCTTGGATACAACTAACTGCTGTAGAAACATTAGTCTGAGCCACGTCTAATGCATTTATAATCAGTTCATTGTCCTTTTCATTAAGCTTTTCCCACTGTGGTAACATATTTGCTGTAAGCCATTGCCCGGTTCCTAAAGTTAGGAGGGAAGATCTTAAAGGGTTCTGTATTTTGTTCAGATCACTGGTCACCATTGTGAGTTTGTTCCTTATTATCGCAGTATCTATACGATTTAAAACTCCCAGTCCTGTTCCTACTGCACCAATCGCATGTCTCCTTTTCCTCATTCGGGAAGGAAGGGTCCTTTTATGTAACCATGATGTCCACCCCGTATGTAAGGGTCTTATAAATGACGAACAAGCTGGTTGAACGGTGGAAATATCGTTCTGTATTAACAATTCCACTCATTTAAGAGACCATATTGGATTAGACATTACCTGTTGCTGACCAACATATTGAATTACGTATGGTCCTGTCGGATACACTTATGGTCCCATTTGCTCAGGCTCTGTGGGACTTGATTTAGTAGCCTGAGTCGGGGTGGTGTAGGCAGGGGGAGTGGTGGTTTCCTCTGGTGTCTGCAACCAAAATCTAAAAGTTAGAGCTTGGGCCCCCTCTTGAGTTGCCCCCAGACATACTATGGTCACCGTTTGAGTTATATTGAAGGGATACCAACAAACCTCCTTGCTTTCACATATCGTGCTGCCTGTTCTATTGGCAGAGTCCCAGACAGCACCGTTCTTGGCAGTAATTTGGGTCTGGAGAGGAGGTGGGTTACTTACATTAAGGAGTCTACAACCTCTCTGGACCTCCTTTCCTTTCTCAAACATCCAGGTACAGACCGAATCTATTCTTTCCCATTCAGTTGGTCGCAGTGTCATGTTATTATTATATATTACCACAGTTGCCGAATTCAACCCGTTTAAATCCTTTCCCGAGCTTCCGGTATACCCAAAATAAGCGTCTGTCCAAGGCCACTCCCAACAGCGGTTACAGTTCAGAAGAGTCATAAGAATCCATATCATCGCTTTTGAATGCGAAGCTCATCGAAAATCTGGTATTTTGTAAAAAGGTTTTCCTAGAGACTTTGTGCCATAAGATAACCAGAAAGAAAAAGCCCTTTTCTAAGGTGTCTCCTCAGAAAAGTGAATATATCCCTTTATATTTTATTAAATAAGTATATACCATATTTGACTTGAGCAAATGAATGAATTTCATAGAATCTAATAACTGAGCCAATGACTCAAATATAAAGTTCTTTTGACCCATGGAGGAAAGAAGTTCCAGTACAGCAATAACAGTAAAAACAAAACAGCAGTAACACCACCTCCACCAATAACAACAGAAAATAAACTGGTAATAACGTTTTCCTAAAACATATTGAAGTTTATAAATGTATTTTAAAAATTTTGTGCTCAATTTAATATTTAGTCTTACACAAAACCATAAATTTAAATTGCTGGAATACACACCTTAGCAATATACTTTACCAAGGGCATATGTTTGTTTTTCCACTCCTTGACATTTTTATTTGAAGGGTGGGTTTCTACTATTAGTCTGTAAACAGGGGCAAGCAATTTGTCTACCTCATACACCTCAGTAATCGGTCAGTGTGGGACCAGCACAGGATTTTCTGGCTTGCAGAATCACCTTGAGATATTATCAGTCAAGCACGATCAATCAATCATCAGGCAATACTTTCAAATTTTTAGGCAACCTCACTTTGTTCCTGTCTTCCACCAGTGCTCACAGCAAAGCTCTATCAACAAGGGCCTTTTTGCAGAATAAACTGAAAGCTGAAAACTTTGTTTCTTCTAATCTTTCTAATCAGGGCAGTACAGTATATTTATTAATAGCTGTTGACTTTCAAAGATAAAAGCAGAAAACATCTTTTTTGTTGTCAATCTCTTATTAAAGCTTCAATAACTTCTGAAAAACAACCTAGCTTACAAGTGTTCTCTTTTAAAATTTAAAAAAGATTATTTAACTTGGAAAAACACTCAGTAAATCCTGACTGGCTTCCCCAGCGTGTCTTGGCTGTATTTCTCCTGCTCTTTTCGGTTTTACAGCAGAATGACTAAAATTCTGCTCTTCCCAGGACTCTCATTAATTTTATATACAACCAGGGTCCATTCTCCAGTTCCCTGCCTTTTGCAGAGAGGTAACTTATGGGCCAGCACATGCCCTGTACTTGACAGCACGTGTTCATGACCACTCATGAGCACAAAGGTTTGTCTCCTTGCCCTCTCCAGGAGCCTGACACAAGCCTGAGTCTGGCCATGACAGTGGCTGTCACATGTAGGACGGAGTAAGTGCTTCCAGCTCAAAATAGGGGTGGTTTTTTTTACATGTAAAGTAAATGACACTTATGGCACAAGGCCTTTCCTGGAATCTCGCTGCCTCTGTTGGCTACTCTGATATTTTTCCACAGAACTTCATTCTCCTTAGATTTCAGAGCTTCTCTTTTTACTGTGTACATAACTTACAAATTGTATGACATTTGTCAGGTCATGTCCACTGGTTTCCTCAAAACTGGAACAAAATGTTCACTAGGAACCCAAAGGTGCTTCTTACAGGTTTCTTACCAGACAATTGCTGGGTGTGCTGGATGTCTGCAAAAGAGCAGCAGGTGGAAGAGAATGTGCCAGCCCCTCCGCCTGTTTCCTCTGCTGTGGACCGGTGCCGCTGCATCGGAGAGGAGGGGGAGACCAAAGCCTGCCTGGAAGCCTGCCCTGTGCCAGGGAGCCTCACCGGGTCCCTCAGGCAAATGCAGGCTCCGGACACAGAGACAGCAGTGTTCTGGTCTGTGCTGGTGCCTGGGGTAGCACTGCAAAATGCAGGCATGGGGGGAGGATGAAGTGAGGCAAACTGAATATAGCTTAACAGTTAGGGTGTTTTCCGGGGAGGAAAGTGACCCAAGGTTCTCATTTCTGTGTTTATTTTTAACCCAGTAATGGTCTCCTGTCAAATGCATGCACATCTCAGGGAACGGGGTCTGAAACTCCAGCTCCATCCCCTATAATTGCTGTCCCTCTCACTCCATGATTTCTGCGCTCCTTGGCTGCACAATGACCTCTCAACAAGAAGGGCTGAGAACAACCATCCTCTTCCCTCTTCCCTTTTTCCCCTTTGTCCTTTCCCTTATACCTGCCGAGGTGCTGGCTAGAGTCCTTCCTAGAGGCACGGTAAAGGAGACGAGATAGGGATATGGTCAGCCACCTCAGAGATGTGTCTCTTACCACCTTGCCAGGAGTTATGATAGGTATGTATATTGTAACGCAGAAGTCCACCTATGTGTGCATGAGGAGAGGATGGAGGAAAAAGATATGCTGCTGCTGTCATTCTCCCTTTTTTTTTTTTTAAGGAAGGCCAGCACTCCTCTATTTAATGCCTGTACACAGAAGAGCTTTGAGCAGAATGGGTACCAAGTCCATTATTTTAGGGCACTGTCCCTCACATCTTTGATTTGTAAGCCATCATTTATTTTAAGGGTTTTCCATTATTTCATTCACATGAATAAGTGGAAAGCTCAATCAAGACCTTTGCAGAGTAACACAAAGCAATGTTACGTCTAATTAAACTTGCTTCAGAATTCAAGCTGGAGAAGCTTAACGACAATGGCTAACTGCAAAGCTGAGGAAAGAAAAGTTAACCTACTGCACTACACATCACACATGAAACGGCAAGTTGTGGCTGTGCCTGCAAGCTGATGTCTACACTTACTAAAACATGATGTTATACCACATTTCTACTTTTTGCACTTTTAACGCAGGTAAGGAAATGGCACTCAAGGAAGCTTTTGGAAAGTCTCTGATTTAAACAGCAAATTAGAGAATCACAGAACGGTTTGGGTTGGAAGGGACTTTTAAAGATCATCTAGTCCACCCCCCCTGCCATAGCCAGGGACATCTTGCACTAGATCAGGTTGCTCAAAGCCCCATCCAACCTGACCTTGAACACTTCCAAGGATGGGGCATACACAACTTGGATACAACCTGTTCCAGTGTCCTGGACACTTGGATACAACTTGGATACAACCTGTTCTGGTTTTGTTGTAAAAAATTTCTTCTTTGTGTTCAGTCTAAACCTACTCTCTTTCAGTTTAAAAATGCTTCCGGTATACAGGCACTGCTTTGTTTTATTGCAAAGGCTGAGTATTGTGTTCATGGTATGGCTTAAAACATGGTAGGAAGCCAGCCTCTTCTGGTTGGACTGCGAAATTTGTTCTGAGATGACTTGCACACTCTCTGGAATTTCATCGAGGCTCAGCAATCTATAAATAGTGGGGCATGTTGCTGTTGAGGACGCTTTGGTGTACTGTGAGCTCTGAACTGCTGAGCAAATTGAATGAGGGAAGCTTAGAGGTGTGTGATAGACCTAGAAGGAATAAGATAGATTTCCAGTCAGGTTATGACAAGGTGTGGTGGGTGACCCTTGCTAGATACCAGGTGCCCACCAAAGCCACTCTATCCCTCCCCTCCTCAGCTGGACAGGGGAGAGAAAATATAACAAAAGGCTCGTGGGTCGAGATAAGGATATCCTTTAGATATAAAGCGTTGACCAAGTCTGGGACTAGGAGTGGACCTAGCCGGACTTCCCTGAACCTCGTGACTCAACAGGAGGATTTCTTTATTCCTTACACCCTTTCCTTTAGACATGGACCATTGACCACGTCTGAGAGTAAGTCTGGATTCAGCCGCACCTAGACTCCTCCCTGAGAAGGAGTTTAGAAAGCGAGAGGGGTCCATTCTGGACCTCGTGACTCAATGGCAGAGTCCTCTTTACCCTTTTGTTTCTCCAGTCTCTCTGCCTAAATCGTTCCGATTCAATTTTTATTTGGTTTTCCTTTGTATGTTTTAGTAAGTAGCAGAGTGGACCTTGCCATCGAATTCTGTTAAGTCGCATTCTATAAACTTCTGGTAAAATCGCTTTTGCCAATACCCTTGACAGTGATTCTTTAAGCGGCCTAAACCACTCATTTGCGACAGTACCACAGGAGTAAGTCACAAGCAGCCTTCAGTAATCAGGGTGGTGTTTTTGTAGGCAGAAGGCACTAGTGCACGGGGGGAGTGAAGCTTTCTGCTTACAGCAGTGCTAGAATCCACCCGACTACAAGCGCAGAAGGGTGCTGATGGAGTGGGAGCATCCAGCAGCTCCAACAGCTGTCCTGCAAGGCTAAAAAGGTTGCTCCTACTGTATAGGAGAGGTATGGCACTATAAAGCTTCTGTACCCTATAAAGGCAAACAGAAGAAGGCATTACTTTTCTTTACCGAGGTGCTGGAAAGACTTTCTCATGAATACCCTGTGCAAGGGTGAAGTTAGGAAGCATAACGGAGATTAAAGTTCAGCTCACTTTATGGCAGGTAAAGGAAGATCAGTGTTTGAACAGTTGTTAAAAAAAAGGAAGGTTTACTAGAAACTAACATTTTTGGTTCTCATGTTAGGGATCAGTTAATTGCACCGGTGACAAATCATCGTTTTAGGTTTTATCTGGAAATCTACCTGTACTACATCAACTTTTTAGTCAACACTATTTCATAGGTTCCACTATGGCTTGTACTGTAAGTTGCTCCATACGGTCACAGTTTCTATTTTTGCTAATTTGAAATGACCCGAGTCTTTTAAAGTGCAACCTGGAAAGATCTTGGAAATAAATGACACTTTGTGCTAATCCCACCTGGCACTGCTTGTTCTTTTCCCAACTCCGGGTGGCTTTGAAGAGTTCTTTGCACACAACGGGCACCAGGCCTCCGTTTGCACCGTATCTGATCATCGAATAGCTCTTCCCTGAGCCGGTCTGACCATATGCCAGCAGAGTAGCGTTATAACCCCGCCAGGCTTTCCCCAGCACTCCTTGACCAAGATCGCAAAAGACCTCTCTCTAAAAAAACGATCAAGTGCATCCTCTTCATAGATGAGCGAGCAAATGCATACACGAGCACTGCTGTCCGCTACGGGTGCTCCCACTAATAGTTTAAATCAGGAATCAGGATGTGCAAACACACTTGAAAGTGGTACTGAGTTCCAGGATGACAGAAATGTAGACAAAACCTACATAATGCTGCAAACCAGTAAACTGACAAGTGCCAGTCGTTTGCATTACGCTTACATGCGTGTTAGTAATGGGAGATAAACGAACCGACCAGTCTGCAAGTGTGTGTTAGCTACAACTGCTTTTAGTTGGTTCTTGGAATAAAATCTTACCTGGCCGGCGTAAACTGTTGGGTCCTGCTGAGATGAGCATACCATTCTCGCCCTTTAGGAAGCCGCTATGAGACCAATAGGCTAGATCAAAAGTAAAGGTTTTCCTGGGCCCTCGATTCCTAGGGTCACATATGCTTGTGCTGGTGGTGTTCCTAGAAATCACGCACCTACTCCCTGCATTCTTCTCTCTCTGTGTGTTAAAATTACAATTGTAGTATCGCAAGACAAGTGATCAGTCATTCACTAATAATTCATGGTTTAGTCTGGATTTAAACCAAGTTCAGCAGCAACGCACACCACACCAATGACTGCTGTGGGATAAGCCTGCTCTTGAACCATGCCAGGTGATAACAGAGCCAAGGAGTAAGTGACCTGAACGAAGGGACGCATCAGTAACCATCACATGCCTTCTTCCCTCTACCTCACATACCGCTCAGCCGCATAGCACAGTGCACTGGAAAATGCGTTTTCTTTTAGGAACAGCTTTAATTCAAAAGGAACCATGGTACAGTTCTCGCCAAGCGTATCAAAGAGACTCATTACCTCGACTACTTTGGTGAAAAAAGCATTTCTGGAATGGAAACCCGCAAGTTTTGCACAGAAGACAAAAGTACAAACCAAATAAGAAACAAATGCTAGCTTATTAATTGAAATTCTATTTTTTTGGTAGTATTTTCTGTTTGGCCTAGGCTAACAGGTTACAAGCATTGCCTAACAATGGAACAATTCCTAACAAAAGGAACTTCTGACGGGGGAATTAAACTACTTAGCTACCTGCGGCCTTGTTTGCACACTGGGCATATTCTTGCCATACGATCTGCTAAAATTCTAAGTATTTCGGCACATGCTGGTGGATTTAGGCAGCAAAGGATTGCCACCAGGTCCTTGGGGGAAGGCCTCCTCCCCTGTGCTCTCCTCCAATACTGAGCGTCTCTTCCTGCCGCACCGCCCTCTCCCTCCTGTACTCCGGGGTGTGCTTGATTCCCCAGCCGTCCGGGCGGGTGTTTGCTCATGAGTAGCCGTTTTTTCTGGTTTAGCATGTGGAACACTTATTGTTCTTCTCGTAGGAGTATCACAGATTTCCGCTCTCCCTCCTGAACGTATGTCTTCCTGAGTAGAGACAGATTCTGTGCCTGCCAAGAGATTGTGTGCCCTCTTCAGAGCACTTTTTCTAGGAGTGACAGGAAGTTGAAATTCTGTTTGAGGCAGCGATGGTTTAGACAGATCAAGGTCAGAATTTTCTGAAGCTTCCAATGAACTCCTCTTTATTCTTCCGCCTCTCTTAGTTGGCACAGGAAAAAGGAGATGGTCACTAGGCTGCACCTCTTGATCCTTGACAATATTTTCAGTAAACTGTAAAAGAATGATTTCCCGTTTTCTTGCACTTCTGCTAGGACGGACTGCCATTTTTGTCTCATGATCAGTGTCATTCTGCCCAGTTCCCTGGTCTCCTGCTGAACGTTTTCCTCCTCTAGCCATTTTGGAAGCAGCAGAAGCAATAATGCTACCTCCAGCAAGAGAAGTTTCCTCATTAGCCACTTCCATGAGCTCAGATGCGGCTTCCTTTGCTCTCTTTAATCCTGTTCTTGGAGTAACGGCTATGGACTGCGTACTGACAGGCGATGTTTGCCCATCAGAATGGCTGCTTTCTACTTTTTCTGAATTGGCCCGTTTAGGCATCCTACCTCTCCTAGGAGTAACAGGAATCACAGGTATGCGCTCATCATCTTGAGCATTTTCTTCTGTTTGAAGGCTAGAAGTCTCAGATGCTTCTTTTGTTTGCCTGGTACTTCTCCTAGGAGACAGCCCTAACAAAACGGGTTTGGCTGTCTTCAGTAGTTGCTGATGGCCTGCCGATGGAATACTTTGACTGCTAGTCAGTTGTCCCCTTGCGCGTCTTCTAGGAGTGACGGCATGCTCTACTTGACGTGTGCTGGTTTCATCTTCCACTTCTGG